>NC_140173.1:24596683-24729374 GCF_963971535.1 Notolepis coatsorum | reverse complement strand
GAATGAGAAACGAGAGAATGGAGAGAGAGAGAGAGAGAGAGAGAGAGAGAGAGAGAGAGATCATCAGCAGGCTATATATGATATTCAGACTCTAGATCTATTTGCAGAGCCAGATGAGATGAGGCAACCTGTGCGATTGGCTCTTGACAACTAATTTTGCACGTACTGTATAGGCTACAGACAGTATGTGTGTATGCGCGCACTGCGGGAGGTGGCCAGAAGCGCGCAACTAGCCAACTACTATTATTACTACTATATTAATACAGTTTGATCCATCGCAAAGCGCTCCAGCGCTTGAATACGGCCGGGGGATCCGCTCTATACAATGCAGACCCACGGCTCTCGTATTATAATGAGCCCGCGAGGCGTGTTATTATTAGAGTTAATAATATTGTATATTGTTTACACTGCCTTTTTATTCTGTTTTTACTTCTCCACTGTACTATAATTATGTGACCTGTACCTCTATGTCTTCTACTACCTGTACCTCCCCTCCCCCCGGCCCTCCCCATGCTGCTGAATTTATATTATTTTATGAATACAACGTTTAACGTTCGCTAACGTAGAGAAACGTCAGACGTAATTCGAGATACGTCAGACGTACTTCGAGATACTTCCGTACTTTCCGCCAATCAGCGCATTGCCCTGTCACAGGAGTAATAATCCTGTGGCAGGGCGGAAGTTCCAATCTGGACCGAGGCTCCGAGGCTGCAGCTCGACCCTACTCGCAGCAGGACCACACTCACTGGAGGAAGCTCTTCTTCCTCTTTGAAATGTCCGGCAGTATGGCACATTACTGCCCTCCGCTGGACGGATTTCGAGAAATAACTCATGTTCACTTTTCTAAAACAGATTGATTGATTGAAAACTGTATTAACAGATTGCAGAATGGGTACAATACAGTACCGCTCAATACAAATAATTGCTAAGGGGATGCAGACCAGAGAACGACTTTCGTATAAGCAGCACTTTATATTCTCCTATAGAAGTCTGTGTCGTGCAAGAATTTCACAACTGCTTCAGTGCAGGGCTGGACCGGGGCCAAAAATCGGCCCTGGCATTTTCGGCCCAGACCGGCCCACCATAATCGGTCGGACACCACCCACCAGTACACCATCCTTGCGGTTCCCTTAAATATGCATACTGTACTATTCCCCCAAACCACTACAAAGCTGGGTAGTAAGTGCCATGGACAAGTGTACCAGTGCAAGTGGACCAGTGTACTCACTCACTCTTGGCTGAATATTGTTTTGGGTGGTGATGTAAAAACATCTGCATCATAGCAGGCTCAGGATGGGCAAAGTAGTCTATAGCCTGTTCATCCCTGTCTCTCTCCTCCACAACCTGGCTTGACTAGACATAAGGAGAGAGAGCGATGATTACAATGAACTGGTACATTCAGGTCCAGAATAGTTGGAATTCCCTGACAAAGATGTGCAAAAAGCTGTACAATTTAAACAATATAGAGCAAATAGTTGTTTATTCAATGAATGCATGGAGCTGTTCCATCTTATTTAATTTGATACTAACTACTCAGTTCATACAGATTTCAAATATCAATGATGAATATTGCATAAGGTTTACACAGTTAATAGATCACCTTCTTGTTTTATATTCATGTTCAGAAAGGAGTAATAGTTAGATCTTTGTATGTGATTTATATGGCAATTAAATCAATGGTGTGCTTGTTTGTTTGGGGAGTTTGACCTACAGTTAATGTGCCTACCATGTAAAGGTGCATGGTCAATGGACAGCACAAAAACTATTTGTGTAGGTGGAGACTAGAGCTACCACAGATAGTAATAAGTTATAAGAGTAAGTAATCCATACCATATCCTAATAGTTACCTTACCATACTTGGCTGAAAATAAACTTTGCTGCCTGTTGTGAATGTGTTTTTCCCTGTAGGCTAATACATAAGTAGGCATACATTTTTGCAGTTGAGCAAAAAATTGCAGTTGAGTATGCTATATGTGCTGTATAATTATAATATATTTAAAGTATGCCTCCTCTGTATGGATAGAAAATTATTTATATTTTATATAACAAAATAATATCTCTATAACCAAAGTTACTCAACATGCTTCATTATGCCTAAAGTAATCTGACAAATCTCACAAAAATTACTTAAAAATCAACCTATAACAAAATAGCTCTTTTTAAGTCTTACTGGACAAAATAACAAAGAAAATAATGAATTAATGTTCTAAATAATACCTCTTTTGTATTAGAAAATCCAGCTTTATATTATGCAAATTACACAACAGTAACTTCACACATATACACATTTAAAAGTGCACTATGCAGTTTTGGATTTGTTTACATTTGCATAACTTGCAATTAGTGTACAAAACAAATTGATTGCACACATAATCCTTAGAATGATTGTATCATCTTATATCATCATAAATCAAACCAAAACATCATTTTGAGGCATCAAATTAGTTTTAGATAATTTTCTCTCTCTGTATAGCTGCATAATCAATTCGGTCAACTTTACCATCAAACTCTTGCATCGCACAGCTTTATTTTTTATGTTTTTCTGTGTCCATGTGAGCTTTGAGCTCTCCGGCACCTTTATATTAGACAGAAACATAATAACATAACATAACAAGCTTTGCATGCGTTGCACTCCGCCTCCCATTTGTCTCGACCTGGACGGTAAATTGGGAATTTTCTCTGCAGTTCATCTGTACTGAGGGTAGTGTAATGCAATACCTTTACTGTAATGGAACACAGTATGAAAACTGAGGGTACTGCAATGCAATACCTGGATTGGCCACAGGGTGACGTTCATGTCTCCATTGATTCCATCAGCACTGATCATGGACTCATGGGACGGTGGACCCCGTGGTGGTAAAGAACAGGCCTTCTTATCCTGGTTGAGAGAACATGCAACACATTTGAACCCTAATAATAATAATAATAATAATAATAATAATAATAATAATAATAATAATAATAATAATAATAATAATAATAATAATAATAATAATAATAATAATAATAATAATAATAATAATAATAATAATAATAATAATAATAATAATAATAATAATAATAATAATAATAATAATAATAATAATAATAATAATAATAATAATAATAATAATAATAATAATAATAATAATAATAATAATAATAATAATAATAATAATAATAATAATAATAATAATAATAATAATAATAATAATAATAATAATAATAATAATAATAATAATAATAATAGTAATAACTTTATTTGTATAGCACTTTTCATACAGATGTCGCAGTTCAAAGTGCTTCACAGCAGTAAAAAATACAGGCATAAGCGAGCATAAAAAGAACATTTAAATACAAAGAGATAGAGAGGTAGTAAGGTAAGGCAAATCACAGTTCTTCAGTAATACAAATAATAAAATAGAGCAACAAAGTGCGGTTTGATTCAGTTTAAAATAGGCTAAAAATAATAAAATAGAACGGACAGTAACAAAAGTGTGATAAGATTGTTCAATAAAAAATATATAACAACAGAGCAGTGTATCGCTCTTAGTACTTTGAGTTTCTTTACAAAGTTCTAACATACAACAGAGCATTGCTCTAACATACAACAGAGCAGTCCGTCGATCTAACATACAACAGAGCAGTCCGTCGCTCTAACATACAACAGAGCAGTCCGTCGCTCTAACATACAACAGAGCAGTCCGTCGCTCTAACATACAACAGAGCAGTCCGTCGCTCTAACATACCGTCGCTCTAACATACAACAGAGCAGTCCGTCGCTCTAACATACAACAGAGCAGTCCGTCGCTCTAACATACAACAGAGCATTGCTCTAACATACAACAGAGCAGTCCGTCGCTCTAACATACAACAGAGAAGTCCGTCGCTCTAACATACAACAGAGCAGTCCGTCACTCTAACATACAACAGAGCAGTCCGTCGCTCTAACATACAACAGAGCAGTCCGTCGCTCTAACATACAACAGAGCAGTCCGTCGCTCTAACATACAACAGAGCATTGCTCTAACATACAACAGAGCAGTCCGTCGCTCTAACATACAACAGAGAAGTCCGTCGCTCTAATAGTACCAGCTCTTATAGTACCATAAGAAAGCAGTTTTTTTTGGTGCTAAAACCCAAAGCAAAGACTACATTAAAATCGGACAATTCCAACTGCCGAGACGGTTCTTTTAATAAAAAAAAATGATTAAAAAAGTAAAGACCCTGTAACAGTCAAATGTGCCCATTATCTATTTGTGTTATTATTTAGTTGCAGTGCCACTAAGTGGCGCTCCATTGTTTGCACCTGATGTAGCAACAGGTTTCATTTGATTTAACTTGAGCCAGTGACTTAACTTCCTGTCCACCTGCCGTCTAGTAATGATGTGGCTAGAGTCTGAAACCATTATTTGATCCATGTACTGTACATTGAATTAATATAAAGCTGTATGACCAGGCATCATATGGTCATAAGCCCAACCTTATATTTTGATAATAAAGTATGTACCAAATCCCATCCGATTAGCTACCTGCTAAGCTATCCTGGTGCAGTTATTCTCACACAGCCAGACACGTTACAGAATTACTTACTGGTGCTCGTGGGTTAAATCCTGCCGCTGAGTGTCACTCGCCTTACCTCTCAGATCATGACAATTACGGCCTCACTTCCATCAGGTTCTGGGCCTCACTTCCATCAGGTTCTGGGCCTCACTTCCATCAGGTTCCGGCCTCACTTCCATCAGGTTCCGGCCTCACTTCCATCAGGTTCCGGCCTCACTTCCATCAGGTTCTGGGCCTCACTTCCATCAGGTTCTGGGCCTCACTTCCATCAGGTTCTGGGCCTCACTTCCATCAGGTTCTGGCCTCACTTCCATCAGGTTCTGGGCCTCACTTCCATCAGGTTCTGGGCCTCACTTCCATCAGGTTCTGGGCCTCACTTCCATCAGGTTGTGGGCCTCACTTCCATCAGGTTCTGGGCCTCACTTCCATCAGGTTCTGGGCCTCACTTCCATCAGGTTCCGGCCTCACTTCCATCAGGTTCTGGCCTCACTTCCATCAGGTTCTGGGCCTCACTTCCATCAGGTTCTGGCCTCACTTCCATCAGGTTCTGGGCCTCACTTCCATCAGGTTCTGGGCCTCACTTCCATCAGGTTCTGGGCCTCACTTCCATCAGGTTCTGGGCCTCACTTCCATCAGGTTCTGGGCCTCACTTCCATCAGGTTCTGGGCCTCACTTCCATCAGGTTCTTGCCTCACTTCCATCAGGTTGTGGCCTCACTTCCATCAGGCATTTCTTCCTCCCTTGATGGATCAGAAGGTAAATCTTCTCCATCCACATCCTCATTCCTGGTCCTGATGCTCCTGGTTCGTCGTCGTGTTCATTCCAAGGTCAGAGAGAGAGAGAGAGAGAGAGAGAGAGATTAACTAAAGCAACATGTAGGACTAGTAGCTGAACTAACCTCAGGAGAGGGCCTAACTGAACTAACGGTGCAGCAGCAATGATGCAAATATGTCAAAATAAGGCAACAAATAAAAGTGTCTACGACGATGACAACATCTAAATCTTCATATTAACACTTTGATTGCCTAAGGCTAAATTCATTATCAACCATAGGTTGCCGGCTCTATTTGTCTATGGAGAAATTCCCCTTCTTTGCAGGGCTATAACTTTTTAAATTCTATTGCTACATTGCCATTATTAGGGCCCATTCAAAGTCATATATATTGTTCATTGTGTAGCAACGTTAAACTTTTTCATTCACATATTCATAGTAAAGTATGTTCTAATGTATAAGTATGTTTTCATCTCTTTCTGCAGCTTTCTCCAGAACGTGATCTATAGCCCCAAATGCATTATATTGATGATGAAATACAGTTTGATGGCAATCGGGGCGATATAAAAAAAATTCAATTGGACGTACTTCTAGAATGATCTACGTATGATCTGATGATGACCGGATGGGCGGGGGATCGTTTATAATTCCGTGGGCAGCGTTATATCATTCATCTAGTGTGGGTCATATGTTCATCATAACAGTTTATATGGAACATGTTCAAAAATAACGCTGAATCTTACCGTATCTTCCTCGCGCCGTTGGACGATCAGCGTGGTGTAGACCGTTTTCGATTATGGGATGTTTATCCTGATGAACCATTTCCAGCTTGTATAATAGTATATATGTCCAAATCATGTTGTTTATCGAGTTATTTTGCAACGGATCGCTATGTATTGTGACGAGCTAGAATGCCGGGACAAATACCGAGTGCCCAGAAGTAATATAGGTGAATAGCACATCGTCCATGTAACATCCTGTTAGGCGATTGCGCCGATCGGCCACCAGATGGCGCTCTTGAACCGCTAGAGGGTTCAGTGGGGCTTGTTGGTGGGTCTCAGGCCAGCGGATGGGAAATATGAATCAGATCACAGATTTTTGAAATATTGATATCAAAGACGAGTTACGGCGTCCTCGGCACCTTGAGCATGGCGGGGAAGGACGCCTAAAAGCGTCCTCTGGAATTGTGCAAGCCATAGGAACAATTTTCATAGTGTTAGGTGATCATGTGTGAGACGTTACGCTGCAGTCTAGCCAGGAGAGGGCGCTCAGACCTCTGCTGTTCACTAGTAACGTACCAGAGAAGAAGCACGGACAAAGGGAAAGCAGTGGTTACTGTAGCTGCATCCAGAGAGGACTATGCAACTGGTTGTATGAATAGAGCTCTGGAATAAAAGCCTACTGTTTTGGAAACACTGCATTGTTTCTTTACATTCACAGAGCATAAAACATATATTCTGCCACTAACACACAACCCCACTGTCACTAACACACAACCCCACTGTCACTAACACACAACCCCACTGTCACTAACACACAACCCCACTGTCACTAACACACAACCACACTGTCACTAACACACAACCCCACTGTCACTAACACACAACCACACTGTCACTAACACACAACCCCACTGTCACTAACACACAACCCCACTGTCACTAACACACAACCCCACTGTCACTAACACACCACCCCACTGTCACTAACACACAACCCCACTGTCACTAACACACAACCACACTGTCACTAACACACAACCCCACTGTCACTAACACACAACCACACTGTCACTAACACACAACCCCACTGTCACTAACACACAACCCCACTGTCACTAACACACAACCCCACTGTCACTAACACACAACCCCACTGTCACTAACACACAACCACACTGTCACTAACACACAACCCCACTGTCACTAACACACAACCCCACTGTCACTTACACACAACCACACTGTCACTAACACACAACCCCACTGTCACTAACACACAACCCCACTGTCACTAACACACAACCCCACTGTCACCAACACACAACCCCACTGTCACTAACACACAACCACACTGTCACTAACACACAACCACACTGTCACTAACACACACCCCCACTGTCACTAACACACAACCCCACTCTCACTAACACACAACCCCACTGTCACTAACACACAACCCCACTGTCACTAACACACAACCCCACTGTCACTAACACACAACCCCATGTCCCCACTGTCACTAACCATGTGATGCTACAGATTACTTGTAAAATTACTGATTACTCCTTTAAAAAGTAATCTAGTTACTTTACTGATTACTTGATTATCAAAGTGTAACTAGGTTACTAAGTCGTCATCGTCCCCCCTGCTTCTGCCACAACATAAGAATGACAACAGTTTTTTTTATATAATGCTTTATTGAAAGTGCATAATGTCATAAATCATGATTGGCTGCTCAGACAGGTCATCATGAGACGTCATCAGCCATCAGGCCATATAAGGTCACAGCTGTCCACTGCTCAGGCACTCTAGGACAGTGGTTCCCAAACGAAATAAAAATAGAAAATGTATATAATATAATTTTTATTTAAAATAAAATTGTAAAACCGTTGTGTAATATAAAACATGGTATTATAGTTTGTTATTACATGGCGTTTTCACATTCGCCGAAATGCTTGCTTGTGATTGGTCAATAGCGCTCGTCAGAGGTCCGTTATTACTCGATAACGGACCTCTGCCGAACAATAATGACCGCTGTGCGCAGCTGTTCGCAATCAAGCCCACTGACACACTGCATCAGTGCAGCCAATCAGACACACCTGCCGGCTGCACTGACAGCGGAGTGTGTGTGACGATGACAGCGGGAGCGACAGAACAGAACTGCGTCTGCATTTGATCTCGTCTTGTCGATGTAAAATGAATTGGGTATATTGTTAGTAAGTTAGCCATGTAATAAGCAGGATAATGTATAGCTATACTCGATCATTGTCGCAAAATAATTGACCTTCACTGACGTTTAAAACACCTCGGCGAGGCGCCTCGGTATTTTAAACTCCGTGTCGGTCAATTATTTTGCGACAATACATTATCCCTTACTTATTCTCTCAAATTAGGCTTATCATTATGGGTAAGGGCATTAATGATTATTATATAATGAATCTTTTTATTAAATGTTTTGTAACTAAATAGTTACTTTTCACAGTAACGCATTACTTTTGGGTGTAAGTAACTAGTAAAGTAACTGAGTTACTTTTGAAATGAAGTAACTAGTAAAGTAACTGAGTTACTATTTTTCAGTAACTAGCACAACACTGCTCATTAGGTAGGTGATAACGCACATCCCATCTCCTGTCTGGGTTCTGGAGAGGTAGCTGACTGTACCCCTGGCTCTCTTATCATCAGCATTATGAGATAGTAACGAAATAGTAACGCACAGCCACTTGGAAAAGTAACTGTAATCAGATTACTGGCTTGTAAAAAGATTAGATTACTATTACTATTTACTGAAAAAAGTAATCAGATTAGAGTAACTAGTTACTTAGTAGTGCGTGTCACTACCACATGTCCCCACTTTCACTAACACATGTGTGAGTGAATGGGTGAATGTGAGGCACTAGCTGTGAAGCGCTTTGGATAAAAAACACTATACAAATGCAATCCATTTACCATTAAGTGGAAAACTTAAGGAGACTTAAGACTCAGGTAGACTAGGCAGGTTCCAAGAAAGTGAGTAACACCAAAACGTACATTACAGCATGTATTCAGAAAGTTGTTGAACATCAACAATTGACAGTTTCTAGCGGGCATTACAGCAGCCACAAAATGTATAGCCATGAAGTGGAAACAACCTGAAAAATATACTAATATTTTTGGAAAGATTAGAGTCCGTAAAACAAAACAAAAAATTATGTGAATTATTATTATTTCTTTTTTTAACACGTCAACCACCACATACTGTATCCTTCACTTATTATTTACTCTGCTGGCCAGTATGACTACTGTATATTTTGTACCCAGTTTAATCATCTGTACATTGTATATTCCTGTTGTACTTTACTGTTACATTTGCACTCTGGCCAAACTTCTTTTTGTTGCACTGTACTTGTGCTGTACTGTACTTGTGCAGATACAAACACTTGGGTTTTTGTATCTGTAACACTGTACATACATAAGATTAGTATTATTACTCAGTAGTACACATTTATATATACTCCAGTTTAATCACTTGTACATTGTGTATTGTTAATGCACTTTACTGTTACATTTGCACTCTCGTTAGATGCCAACTTATTAAGGTTGTGCTGTACTTGTGCTGTATAATGACAATACATTTGAATCTAATCTAATTTAGTTGAACTACTTTTCATTGTGAAGTAGCTAGTAGTTTGGTAAACAACGTATAGCAGTTACACAGCTCATCAACATATCTACTTGTGCATGATGCACTTTACTGTTAGATTGGCACTCTGGTTAGATGCCAACTTATTTTGCTTGTATACTGTACTTGTGCTGAATCTGATCTAATCTAAATACAGAAAAAAAAACTAGAAAGTTATGGTGTCCTTCTCCTTCCTTCCTCCGTTTCCTCCATAACTGTACTGAAGTGAATAACAGCAGGTACAGCAGGTTCACAGCCAGCCAGGAGCTAAATGAGGAACCAGCTGGCTTATTGCAGATTGGCCTTTTCTTTTTGAACCCCCCCACACCCCCTGGGGAGAGACGGTACAGATTGTTACACTACTATAACTGCACGCCGTGTTGCTGACATCCACTTCTTTCTTTGTCCCAATTTGTCCCAGATCTTTTCCTGCTTGTCGCCAGTAGCAACAGCCATCTGCCTTCCCTCCAAAAAAGAAACAAAAAAAGGGGGAGTATTCATGGGTGACGAGTTGACGTTGCAGATCGGTCTGGAGAGTTAGAGAGGCCCGATCGATGACCGCCGGTTCGATCCCCGGCACGCACAGCAGGATGTGTGTCCAGCTTTGAGTTAGCAACTCTACAGTGCTCGCCGCTCCTGCCGAAATGCCCCCTGAGCAAGGCACTGAACCCTAAAACTGCTCCAAGGCGCTGCATCGCCAGTGACTGACCTCTCTGTAGTAATGCACATGTGCAGTAGAGTCACTGACCTCTCTGTAGTAATGCACATGTGCAGTAGAGTCACTGACCTCTCTGTAGTAATGCACATGTGCAGTAGAGTCACTGACCTCTCTGTAGTAATGCACATGTGCAGTAGAGTCACTGACCTCTCTGTAGTAATGCACATGTGCAGTAGAGTCACTGACCTCTCTGTAGTAATGCACATGTGCAGTAGAGTCACTGACCTCTCTGTAGTAATGCACATGTGCAGTAGAGTCACTGACCTCTCTGTAGTAATGCACATGTGCAGTAGAGGACTGTGTGTAATTGCCTCAAGAAGGGATATGCAGAACAATGAGTTTCACTTGCCTTGTGTAAATTGACAATAAAGTAGTCTAAATGGTAAATGGTGCATTTATATATCTCTTTTATCCAAAACGCTTTACAATTTTGTTCCTCACATTCACCCATTCACTCACACATTCACACACCGACAGCGGAGGCAGCCGTGCGACGTGCCAACCTGCTCATCAGTTAGGGGTTACGTGTCTTGCTCAAGGACACTTCGACACGCTGCCTGGTCGCCCCCCTTGAGCCACTGTCGCCCCCCCCCCCCCCCCCCCCCATCTAGTCTAATCTTCCTTTCATCATAGTCATAGGAATAATTGATGGTGTCTTTTAGTACAGTAGAGACCATAGGCGGTCACAAACCATTCTGAGTTAAATCAAATCCAAAAGGGTCGACATTTTCTAAGGTAGGGGTTTGTTACACGTAATTTTTTTTTAATCTACTTTTCTCCCATTTTTTCTATTTTTCTCCCATCCCGATTTCGTATTGTCCAATTCTACCCTCCCCTGTCTCGAACGCTGTTAGACTATGCCTCCCACAAGCCGGCTGCAATGTGGACGAAGCCTTGCATCACGTGTCCCCTCCGGTACACGAGGAGGCAGCCGTCGCATCTTTTTCACCTGTACAGCGTGATCTCTCAGCGGTGAGGGTCTGCGTGGGAGGGACACGCCGCCCCCGTTGCTTCCTGATTCTGCTGCGCAGGCGCACCAACCGGCCTGTAGGAGTCGCTGTCCACAACGTCCGATCCCCACCCACCAGTTTCCCACCCCTAATACTGCCAATTGTGTTAGTATGAACGACCAGCCAAGCTGGTAGCAATGCCGAGAGCTGGGCTCGATACCCAGCATCTCTTGCATTAGTGGCGAGCGCCTTGCCCACTGCGCCACTTAGCCGCCCTGTTACACGTCATTTTCTAATGCCAACTGGACCTGAACCTTTACTTTCCACGTAAAACCGTTACAGGCCAACCTTTCTTTGACATACAGTAAGTCCATACACATCAAGGGACAGGCCTACCTATCTTTGACGTAAGTCCATACACATCAAGGGACAGGCCTACCTATCTTTGACGTAAGTCCATACACATCAAGGGACAGGCCTACCTATCTTTGACATAAGTCCATACACTTTCCAGGCCTACCTTTCTTTGACATACACATCACGAGACAGGCCTACCTATCTTTGACGTAAGTCAATACACACAAGGTGTTGAATGAATGAAAACTTTATTTAACAGATTGCAGAATGGGTACAATACAGTACGGCTCAATACACACAATTGTTAAGGGGATGCAGACCAGAGAAAGACGTTTGTCTTGTTTCCATCAGGGTCCCCCATTTTCAATTCATATAGACATTTATGACATACACAACATACATGACATTTATGGCATAGGGACATATAGGTATTTAGTACTGATACATTTGTGACATCAACGGTATTCAAATATACAGTACTGTTACCGCTAGATCCTGACAGAGTATATACATATGATGGGGAGGGGACTGTACATTAGGAGGGGGTGGGTGGGTGGGAGAGAGATATACATACGGCGGGGAGGGAATATATACATGCGGTGGGGAGGAGACTGTCTATTAGGAGGTGGTGGGGGTTTTGGGCATTTACGGTGGCCAGTTTCCAATTGCAGCCTCCCGTAGGTGCTCTTTAAGAGCGGTTTTGAATGTGGGTAGGGAGTCAGAGGTTCTATGTAGGATTGATAGTAACTGTCTAACTGCATATTATATAACTGATAGTAACTGTCTCACTGCATATATAACTGTGTCCACTAGAGGGCGCTCTAGGCGGAGCCACTCAAGACACCGCCAGGTGACGAGTATAAATAGAGATGTCTCCTCCTACTCTATCTCTCTCCCCCCAGCCTCTCAGTGAGAGGAGAACTCTAGAACTGCTGCTCATCCATGTGAATAAATAAACCACGCCAGTTAAAGGCTAAAGATAGAAACCATGCCTCTTGACCACATTATTGTCGCCCTATAGCCGGATTCTGTCAACAGGTTATGGGTCCAGATAACGCCGGGGCGAAATAATAAGGGTAGCAAGCTTAGCTAAAGTATAGGCTAGGTTAGCGGCGGGAGTACCGCGTGGCTAGACGCTAGGCCAACAAGAGCTAAAGCTACGCCTACCATCAACCAAGAGGATGGCGACCAAGAGAAGGAGCAAATGGCCCTCATTCAATGGAAAAGCAGAGGACTATGAGCTCTGGGAAGAGCGCATGCTATGCTGCATGCACGGTGCGGGACTGAAGGAGACGATCTTGACAGCCCCCACGGGAGACCTGACGGCGGAAGAGCAAGCCCTGGACGACCAGCATAACGCAGACACGTACTGTGAGTTAGCGCCACTGCTCGACGACACCAGCTTGGGGCTGGTATTCCGCGACACTAAAGACAAAGGCAGAGAAAGCCTGGAGGTGTTGAGAGAGCATTACATCGGGCGAGGAAGACCCCGAGTCATGGCCCTCTACATAGCACTAACGGCCCTGAAGAAGGGGCACACCGAGACAGTGACCGAATACGTCAAGAGAGCGGAGCAGATCACGACGCCATTGAGGAGTGCAGGAGAAGCACCAAGCGATGGGCTAATGATGGCGATGATGATGAGAGGACTACCGGAGCTGTACAAACCGTTCACACTCCTGGTAACACACGGTTCAGCGGACATGCCGCTGGGACAGTTCAAGGCCAAGTTAAGAAACTTCGAGGCCTCAGAAGATACCCACCCAGCCGCCGCGGAGGCGGGAGAGAGGGTGCTAAAGGGAGAGAACCAGGACCACGACGGAACTGGCGTGTTGGCAATGTGGAGAGAAAGGCCATTGGAGAAGCGACTGCACAAAGACTGTCTGGTGTAGCTTCTGCAAATCCACAGGGCACACAGACAGATCGTGCATGAAGAAACGCGACCAGAGCGCGCGATACGCGCATGGACAAGATGACGGCCATGGACGAGACGCCGGCCATGGACGAGACGGCGGCCACGGACAAAATGGCGGCTACGGACAAGATGGCGGCTGTGGACAAGATGGCGGCAGCAGACACGATGGCAGCGACGGTCGATGTGAGACGGATCGAGACGATGCCCAGAGAATAACGGGACAGGAAGACTTTGTTTTCGGGGCGCGGATGGTGTGCATCGCCGGGCCGGCACAGCTGCAGCGAGCCCAGAGGAGGGGACTGATCGTGGACACAGGTGCGTCGTTCCATGTCATCAACGACAGGAGTCGGTTCAAGAACTTTGACAACACTTTCCACCCGGAGAGGCACAGCATGGAGCTGGCAGACGGGAGGCGCACCTACGGGTTGGCGCAAGAGAGAGGAGACGCACAGGTATGCCTCACGGACAGTGGAGGGTGCCGGCGTACGGTAACGCTAAAGAACGCTCTCTACGTACCATCGTTCCCACAAGAACTATTCTCTGTAATAGCTGCTACTGCAAGCGGTGCCAAGGTATTCTTCGATAAAGGTAAAAACGTTCTTGTAGAACCTGACGGTACACGGTTTGACATAACGATGTACCAGAGAATATATTATCTGCAAACGGAGTGTAATGACAACGACAATTGTAATGATAATAATGATATGTGTAGCGTGACGGCCAGTCACGATATTCAGACATGGCACGAGATTATGGGTCATTGTAATAACGAGAATTTACTGAAACTGCAAGCAGTGACAGAAGGCATGCATATTGAAGGTGAATAGCGTAGACCTGACAAAAAACATTGTAGTCTACAAAAGGCATCGGCAATAATTAAGTCAATCCAAGTGATACTACATAATACTACAACTCCCACAACAATTCGGAAAAGTGCATTACCGGCCAGATCCTGGTAGTGGTGCTGTCTCGAGAATGGAGTACTCCTTGTTTTCAGACCAGATGTAAATTTTTTTCATTCAGGCCTACTTTTTCTGTTAGCGTGAAGCTATGCCTTCATCAGATCGCATGGAATACCTTTTGCGACGCCGAATTCAGTATGCAGTAAAGGAATATAGCATCAGCCAATGGACATATCGATCTATCAGATGGCGATAAATAACTGGGAAATCCTTTTTGGGATCCAACCGGCCACAGGTAAGAACGATTTCATGCTGATCTGGCCTTGTTAGCATAGCCAACCAGCCGATGAATGAATGAAAACTTTATTTAACAGATTGCAGAATGGGTACAATACAGTACGGCTCAATACACACAATTGTTAAGGGGATGCAGACCAGAGAAAGACGTTTGTCTTGTTTACATCAGGGTCCCCCATTTTAAATTTATAGTGACATTTATGACATACACAACATACATGACATCATGACACATCAGTGTATGATGCTACAATAACGAATGCCGTTATTGGTAATCAATAATCAGAAACAACGTCCCCCCCCCTTTCATGCATTCATGGTGGAACATGATACGATCATATGCATTTTGATTTTAAACCTATTCATCATCACACTATAAAATGGGAACGTATTGATGAAAAAATTATTTTGTGTGGTGATTTTTGGCTGGTGAAAATGCTGAGTGGCTAGTGACTTTGGAAAACCACTAGCCACAGTGGCTAGTGAGCCAAAAAGTTAATGTCAAGCCCTGCATAGGAGGCTTTAGATATGTACAGTATTTTACAGATGTGTGCACATGAGCAGTGTTTGTTTATTTTGTCAAAGCAAAGAGTGACACACTCCAGGCCACGGAGGAATTCCTGGCAGACGTAGCCCCTTATGGTAACGTAGGATGCTTGAGGTCCGACAACGGAACCGAGTTCACAAACAGAAAGTTTCAATCACTGTTGAGAAGGTACAAGATAAGATACAAGACGTCACGTCCATATTCCCCATACCAAAACGGAGGGGCAGAGAGGGAATGGCGCACCCTTTCCGAAATGGCTAGGTGTAAGCTAGTAGATAGTAACTTACCTAAGAGCCTATGGCATTATGCGGTGCAAGAAGCCGCTTACACCAGAAACAGGTGCTTAAATAAGAACTCGGGCACCACCCCGTACACAGCACTGACAGGAAAGAAGTGTAATCTAGCCAGAATGCACCGATTTGGATCAGTGTGTTATGCGTACCTGCAGGACAGGGGAAAGCCCGAGTCCAGATGTGCAAAAGGACTCTTTGTAGGGCACGACAAGGGAAGCCCCGCTTTCCTAGTTTATCATCCCGGTAAAGGGAGAGTGCAGAAACACATGTTAGTCAAGTTTGTCACAGAGGCAACATGTGAGAGCGAGACACAGACAGAGGAGCCAGAGCTGGACTCCAGAGTAAGGTGTGTAAAAACAGAGACACATCAGCCCAGTGTACTTAGCACGGTCGTGCAGGCAGACAGTCAGCCACCCCCAGAGGGCGATGACGAGGAGCACCAGAGGGTGACGTCAAGTGTCCCAAGCAGTGGGAGGTATCCCTCAAGGGAACACAAACCCCCAAAGTATCTGACAGACTATGCCCGGAAAGGGAGTGACGAGGAGGACAGTACACCTACCCCCGTTGGTTACTGCTACAGGGTAGTCAGTGGGGTAACCCCGACCTTTAAAGAGGTCACATTGTCCCCCGAATCAAGTGAATGGGAGAGAGCAAGGGATGAGGAGATGAGATCCCTGGAGGACAGCCACACCTTTGCTCCAGCCAAATTACCAGAGGACAGACAGACAGTGGGAGGGAAATGGGTGTATTCAACCAAGTTACCAGAGGGCAGACAGACAGTGGGAGGGAAATGGGTGTATTCAATCCAGGAGGGTATTGACGGCCACGACAAATACAAAGTATGGTTTATAGCTAATTGCTTGAATGCTGAAGGAGGGTACTCCATGTGTAAATACTGAAGAAGGGTGACAAACTGCTCAAATGCTGAAGGAGGGTACTCCATGTTTAAATACTGAAGAAGGGTGACAAATTGCTTAAATGCTGAAGGAGGATACTCCATGTTTAAATACTGAAGGAGGGTGGCTACACTGCTTAAATGCAGAAGGATGATACTCCAGGTTTAAATACGGGAGGTGTATAATCCAGGTTTAAATACCTGGTTAGAGTCCATGTTTAAATACTGAAATGGATCCTATGTTTAATTCCATGTTTAAGTACAGAGGTGGATGAGTTACCATGTTTAAATACTGAAATGAATCCTATGTTTAATTCCATGTTTAAGTACAGATGTGGGTGATTTACCATGTTTAAATACAGAAGTGGATCAATGTTTAAATACAGAAGAGGATCTATGTTTAAATACAGAATAAATATAAATTAAATACATTTGTTAGACAACCTGTACTCGCCCTGACCTATGTTTTGTAGTGAGTAAAATTGTCACAGTATTTAGCTGACCCCACAGAGAAGCATTGAACTACGTCAAAAACATGTTTTTCGTTATCCCAGAGGTGCAGCAGACGAACAGCTGTGTTTTCAGAAAGGGCAGCAAAGGTTTAGGGCTTAAAGCCCACAGTGATACTATCAGCCTGTGAAGCTGAGTATATGTTTCTAGCTATGACAATGCAAAATGTGTTTATCTAGACTGCTCGAAGTGATGGAGATAAGATTGTGAATATATTGCTTAATATGTAGTAGGTAATTGGAATGTATCCTCTATACCGAATATGGTGTTTCTGAAGATGAGGGGCGTTTTGCCAACATCATTTGAAAATGATGGACACTGTGTATATATGAAGACTGTTGTTTATGAGGGCAACCAGGGAACCATTGTGAGTGCTAGGAACCCAGTGTGCCGACATAGAAGTAAACATGTCGATATAGAAAATATCATCTCAGAGATGTCTCCTCCTACTCTATCTCTCTCCCCCAGCCTCTCGGTGAGAGGAGAACTCTAGAACTGCTGCTCATCCATGTGAATAAATAAACCACGCCAGTTAAAGGCTAAAGATAGAAACCATGCCTCTTGACCACATTATTGTCGCCCTATAGCCGGATTCTGTCAACACAAGGGACAGGCCTACCTTTCACGCCAAGCCTCGTATTCGCTGGAGAGAGTCCAATTTCAGCCGCCATCAGCAACCGCTCAGCTCCCAGTAGCAGATGCAGAATATCCCTCTCGTAGACGCAACACAAAGTGGACTCCAGACCAAACGAATATTACACTAACACATGGACATCAAACTCTATACATCAGTCTGTGGGGGAAAACAGATTGGCTTCTGCTGACATCCTATACTGTAGCAGAGCTTGTTCCTCATAACCTGACTCCCAGGTGAAGCCTGGTGGCTATTAAAGTATGGGTACCGTCTCAAAATCTTACTCAAGTAAAAGTCAGAGTATCTGGCTAAAACACACTTGAGTAAAAGTAAAAAGGTTTCTACTTTTAAATGTACTTATGTACTAAAAAGTAAAAGTAAAAACCTTTTTTATGACTGTCTATTCTTCTGATAGCAGGTGTTTAATCAAAGATCCCCGCTTTCTAGTCTTGCACAAGGACCAATCAGCATGGGTATGGGTGGGTTAAGCTGTTTTAAAAAATAAATTGGCCGCAGGATTAATCACGTCAATGTTAGTTCGGCCAGATAAACAAATATACGAATAAAAATAGTTGGACCTGCGAAAGTACTTTGTACTTTGTAGGTCTGCATTTTATTAATTTTTTTATCCTCTTTTTCTCCGCCTGATTTTTTTTCTGTGCTTTTCCTCCCATCCCAATTTAGTCGTTATGCCAATTCCCCGCTCCACTACCTGGTTGTTGTGCGCATGTGCCCCCTACTGGTCGGTCAAGGGAGCCCTGAGGTCTACCACATGCTTCCTCCGACACATGCAGAGACAGCCAGCGGCTCTCTTTCCACCTGACAGCGCGGACTCTCATTGGTGTAACGCGTGGGAGGTCACGCTGCCTCCACCACTTCCTGTCTTTTGCTGTGCAGGCGCCCTGACCTGACCTGTAGGAGTCGCTATCCACAACGCCAGATTACCACCCCATCGACTTCCCTCCCGCTAACTCAGCCAAACGAGTTAGTACGACGGCTGGCCCAAGCTGGAGGCAATGCTGACACCCGGATTCGAGACCGGAGTCTCTCGCATTGGTGACGAGCGCAATCTCCGCTGCGCCACCCAGCCGCCTATAGGTCTGCATTTTAAATGTAAGGAGTAAAAAGTATGTTTTTTTTCTCTGAAATGTAATTGAGACTACAAAACTAATAATACTCGAGTAAAGTACAAATCCCCAAAAACAGTACTTAAGTATTGTAACGAAGTACAATTACTCAAGTACTTTACACCCCTGTGTACCTGAGCGCGCTCAATGAAGTATCGTTCATAAACTTGTTCATATTTTGGGCGAACGTGAACTGAACATACTGTATTTCCGCTAGAATGTAATTGTGAGCGCGTTCATTCTCGGCGCTCTATCACAGTATAACTTCGTTTAAAAGTGTGCCAGATTTGGGACGGGCGCACAGGCGCGCGTGCACACACACACACAGAAAGATGTCGGTGTGTGCGTGTTGCGCGCGGAGAGAGAGACTCGTCAAGGCCCCAACATACTCGAAAACTGACACATACACGCACACGGCTCTGATTATACTCCATGTTTGGCAGGGTTCGAATGATCACCTGAGAGCTATGGGGGCCCCCTGAATTTTTTTTTTTACAATTTTTATCCTGAAATTGTGGCTATTTTTGAAGGCATATTTAGAGGAATATCTCATTAGTATTAGTCTAATACTAAGTAATAATGACATCACACAACAGTCTAATCATTATACTATTGTGTGATGTCATTATTCAGTCTCATTCTTAACCATCAATATTTGTTAATTTTCTTACTCACCTCTGATATATAATGCCATATTTACTTATTTGCATTTTGCATCTGATAAAATACAACAATTTAATTTGAAAATGAGACCAAATTTATGAACTTGAATTAACATGTATTTGTCTCTGCAAAAAACTAACAAAATAATCTAATGGAAAATATATGGTTGTATGGCACAACAGCAGCATTTATCAGGATACAGTAAGTAACATTATCATCTGATAATAAAATGAACATAAAATAAATACTTGTATAAATCTAAATAAATAATGTTTTTTTTCATCTCTGTGGCAATGTGCTCTATGATCTGTGCACAAGAATGATCGGATTGGTGAGCTGGCCCGACTGTCGCACCGTTCAACTCATTAAGTGTCATAAGGGGGTTCAATTTGGTATACGGCAACCTTTCTTTAGCGACAGTATGCTGCCCTGAATGAACTCGCTGTCTCCTTGAGCAAAGCAGATGTGATTTCGCTCACTTTTTTTGGAAGCACTTCCTTCTGGTTTTGCCTTTCTATTTCTATAGCTTGCTTATGAGCAATGCTATCACTGTGCAAGTATATTTTCTTCCTCAACTTCTTGCTCTGAGAGCTAGTCACAGTCCCATTCATCCACTGCTCTGCCAAATGGGCTCCAAATGATTTATTTAACAATGTCTTGGCGTTTTTACATGGAAGGCAGCCAATGCATCTCTCCTTGGCAAATAACCAGCTATATTTATTTTTCCAAAAGTTCCACTGACTCGGACCCCAGCATTGTGGTGGATGAGTAGCAGCACAGTCCAGGTCTAGTGGTGGAGACTCGGGTCTGGCAGTGGCAACCGGCGCGGTAGCAATAACAGGTGCACTGCGCACAGGAGCAGCAGAGCTAACACTAGTATTAGCACTAGCAGTGTCAACTTCAGTGACAGTAGCGCTGCTAGCTGCTGCACTAACAGCGTCAGTCTTTGGCCTTTTTATAAAACCAAAGCTGTCCAGCTTTGTACAGCCTTGCGGCGGGTTGAGCCTTTTTTTTGGCGGCATGTGGCGTACTGTTTAGTGTTTATGTTTTCAGTTGCAGGACACGGACCGGCAGCTTTCTGTTTACAGCAGCTGCTTGCTGCTTCTTCTTCACTAGGTTGGAGTAGCGTTAAACTTATGGGCGACGCTCATGGGCGACACATAGCGGCTTGGAGGTGAAATGCAGCCTATTCCACAACATTAATTACTCTGTTCTTTTAAAAACTGAAAAGAAAAATATGATCTATTAACAATTTATTTAAGTAACATAAATAATACAAATTCGTACATTAAAAAAAATATATAATAATAATAATTATATACATTTTTTGAGAGACCCCCACAGGGGGTCTTACTCTTGACTATGGCGGCTCAGACTCTAGCTATGGGGGCTGAGCCCCCATTGGCCCCCTCATAATTCGAACACTGGAGCCCAAACACTGTTTGGTGTCCAGAAGCGTCGCATCATGCTGGACCTACAAAAGGCCTTTGACACTGTCAATCACTCCATTCTGATTGACAAGCTAAAAGCAATTGGTTTTGATAGTTTATCAGTGAGCTGGATGCAATCCTACCTGGAGGGGAGAGAACAGATGGTGGAGGTAAACGGTACTCTATCCCCCCCCCCCCTCACAGTGAGCTGTGGTGTTCGGTTCAAATAACAAACTCAGCAAGACCGACGGCTTCTCAGTTACAGTGGGTGACAATATTGTCACAAGGAAAGATGAAATTACCTACCTGGGTTCCATCCTAGAGGCAAATCTTTGGCATCAAAATGGCATCCAATGTTATAAAAAAGTCAACCAACGAACTAGATTCTTGTACCGGATCTCCTCTCTGGTAAACAAGAATACCCTGAAGACTCTGGCAGGAGCACTCATTCAAGGGTACTACGATTATGCTTGCACCTCATGGTACCAAAGCACCTCAAAGGCGCTAAAAACAAAATTACAAACATCACAAAACAAACTGGTCAGACTACTGCTTGACCTTACTCCTAGAACCCACCTCACCCCTGCCCACTTTGACAACCTAGGATGGCTTAGAGTAGACAACAGAGTACAGCAACTTGCAATGGGCCTGGTCTACAAGATACACTACACGACTAAGGTACCCATGTACATGTCGAAATACTTCCCAAAGGTCAGTGAATACCACAACCACAACACCAGAGGGAGCTCCACAAATCATGTTAAACCCAGATTCGGCTCAAACAAGGGACTAACCACATTTCGCAATTATGCCACATCAATGTGGAACACCCTACCCACAGCTGTAAAGGAATGTGAATCACTACCCACTTTCAAAACCACTCTCAAAGAGCACCTACGGGAGACTGCAATTCGAAACTGGCCCCTGTAAATGTCCTAACCCAACCCCCTCCAATGTACAGTAAATGTCCTAACCCAATAATACACGAGACCCTCTTCTTGTGACCAAGTAAGGTTTCGTCGATAATCCAATGTACAGTTACCCCCCCCGCCTACCCAACCCCTCCCCCCACCCACCCAACCACCTCCAACGTACAGTTTTGTATCACAAACAGTACTGTATTTGTAAATCTGGTATGTCATAAATGTATAGATGTAGCAGTACTGTCTATCTGTATGTCATGTATGTCATATATGTTATGATTAATTGAAAATTAAGATGGCGCCGCTACGTCCGGCCGCCTGTCTGTGCGCTCCGTCGAGACTGTGCTTACTTTTGCTAATATTTATAGTTTTAAGAGTTTTGTCTGTACCAACAGTAGGTGCATTTAATGTGTATGACCGTCAGTCACTTATAGACATCGGATTACGGGAAACTTACCGACTAGATTACTCCCTGGATCAGCTTTCTGAACCGCAGCAATGGCCTGTGGAGATCCTGAGGACAATGGGACCAGGTCTCGACCCCAGGAACAAAGGAACCATCAGACGGCGTGGGAAGAGAGCTGGGATCCGTAACAGACTGAGAACCAGACGACACCGAACGCCACTACCCAGTATATTGCTAGCCAATGTACAATCGATTGACAATAAACTGGACGACATCCGAGCAAGGATTAAATTCCAGAGAGACGTTAGAGATTGTAATGTTCTCTGCTTTATTGAAACGTGGCTGTCGCCAGAAATCCCAGACCACGCCATCCAACCGGCCGATCACTTCTTCATCCACCGCAAGGATAGAACAGCTGAATCCGGCAAACAGCGCGGAGGTGGTATCGCCTTCATGGTGAACAACAATTGGAGCGATCCAGGCAACGTGAAGGAATTATCGAACCACTGCTGCCCCAACCTGGAATATATAACCATCAAGTGTCGACCTTTCTACCTTCCGAGGGAGTTAACGGCGATCATCCTTGTCGGAGTGTATATTCCACCGCAAGCCAGCGATAGTGCTTGCGCTCTCCAGGCTTCATGACGAAGTAAACAAACTCCAAGCAGTGAACGTTAACGCCGCCATTGTAGTAGTGGGTGATTTCAATAGCGCCAATCTGAGAAAGGTTTTGCCTGACTTCTATCAGCATGTGACTTGTAACACCAGAGGCGGTAACATTTTAGACCACTGTTACACGCAATTCAAGGGTGGATATAAGGCTCATTGTGCTAGTGGCTTTGGGAAGTGTTAGGGATTTCCTATCCCTCGTGAATTCTTAATTGATATAGTTGTGGACCAGTCGGCTGAAAGACGAAGCGGAACACGGAGTATTTCAAACAGAGCTTTTATTCATCAGAGAAGAAGAACAGTCACCCCGCGCGGGCACATCCTGTCGCAGCACCAGTAGAAGAAGGAAGGCAGAATATCCACATTACATGTCATTTATACAGAGGAGAAAGGGAGGGGTGTATGTGTGTATATGTTTGTGTGTGTATGTATGGGTGTGTGTGTGGTGTGGGTGTGCTAGGCTGTGTGTGTGCTTGGTCAGAAGAAGGGGGGCTAATTGGTTCCAGATGGAGAAGACCCCTTCTCGGAACAACATCTCCATAAATCAAAGGGGCCCCGATGGGGGGGGGGAGATGTGTGCGCGTGAGTGTGTGTGCGTGTGCGCGTGAGTGTGTGCGTGTGCGTGAGATGTACATGGGGCCCTGTGTGTGGAAAGAGCCTCCAGCCAGAGGTCATCAGGTCACGCCACATGCAGGAAGAGAGACACGGACAGAGAGCAGGGTGCAGCCTGCAGCCTAAGCACAGATATAAGATATCAGACATTTTATATCAATGAACTAAATAACTATCAGAAGTCTGATCATGCGGCCATCTTTCTTTCTCCAAAGTGCAAACAAAAAATCAAGAGCACACCTGTAGTCTCGCGAGAGGTGCAGAAATGGGATGTGACGTCAGAGGAGACGCTCCAAGCTGCGCTTGAGTGCACAGACTGGGGTGTGTTCCGCAACACAGATAACATTAATGTCTACACAGAGACAGTGCTGGACTTTGTTCGTACTTTGGTGGAAGAAACAATCCCCACTACCACAATTAGAGTTTACCCAAATCAAAAACCCTGGGTAAACAAATCCGTCCGTGAAGCTCTGAAAGCGCGCACCAAAGCATACAACGACGGCCTGGTGGCAGGCAACATGAATGACCACAAGGTGGCGCGATACAACGTAAGGAGGACAGTAACAGAGTCAAAACGGCGCTACAGGGATAAAATTGAACTCCAGTTTGAACAGGCCGACTCCAGAGCTATGTGGCAGGGGCTCAAAACGATGACAGACTACAAAGGCACCTCCCTCAAACTGAACAGTGACATCTCCTTAGCAAATGACCTCAATACCTTCTATGCAAGGTTTGATGCTGGTAATAACAACACCAGCCCACAAGCCACGGCAATGGGGGGGGGGGGGGGTCTGCTGCTGACTCAGTGTTCAGGGTAACAGAGCATGAGGTGAGGCGGACCTTTAAAAAAGTGAATATCAGGAAGGCAGCAGGACCGGACGGCATCCCCGGCCGCGTCCTAAAAGTCTGTGCCAACCAACTGGCCCCGGTATTCACTGACATATTTAACCTGTCCTTAGAACAGGCTGTCATCCCCACCTGCCTGAAGAAGTCCACTATTATCCCTGTACCCACGAAATCCAAGCCTGCTTGCCTCAACGACTACCGCCCTGTAGCTCTCACCTCCATAGCCATAAAGTGCTTTGAGAAGCTAGTAAAGGGCTACATCTGCTCCTCCCTCCCCATCAACATGGACCCCCTGCAATTTGCATACCGCCCCAACAGGTCCACGGAGGACGCCATAGCCCATGTGCTGCACACAGCAGCATCACACCTGGACAAGAGGAAGGGGAACTATGTGAGAATGCTATTCATCGACTACAGCTCGGCATTCAATACCATAGTCCCCTCCAAACTCATAGCCAAGCTCAGGGACCTGGGCTTGAACTATGACCTCTGCCAGTGGGTCTTGGACTTCCTGACGGGCAGACCCCAGGTGGTGAGAGCAGGCAACTGCACCTCCTCATCCATCACCCTCAACATAGGGGCCCCCCAGGGCTGTGTTCTGAGTCCCCTCCTCTACTCCCTGTACACACACGACTGTGTGGCTCAGCAGAGTAGCAACACAATCATCAAATTTGCTGACGACACAGTGGTGGTGGGCCTGATCTCTGCAAACGACGAGAGGGCCTACCTGGATGAGGTCAAGGTCCTGGCGGGATGGTGCCAGGAAAACAGCCTCTCCCTGAATGTCAGCAAAACAAAGGAGATGATTGCGGACTTCAGGAGGTCGGGGGTCAAGGACTACAGCCCCCTCAGCATCGACGGGGCACCGGTTGAGAGAGTGAACAGCTTTAAGTACCTCTGAGCCAGGGTTCGAAATTAACGGGGGCTCGGGGCAAAATGCCCTTGAAAATGGACAAAATGCCCCCGAATATCAGTTAAGGGGGGCAGAAAATGCCCCCGACAGTTTACTAATTATATATATAATTATATATATGATCTACAGTGCGAGCATTTCCCTTGTATTTGGCCCTAATAATATGTGTGTGTGCGCCACCCGGAAAAATCATTTACTCGAGACGAGTGACGATTACAAAACAGCTCCGCTGTTATAATAGTCCCACATTACACAAGGCGCATAAACGTCCAATCACAGTAGCGCCCGAAAACAAAGTCACGGTACCGGCTTAGGCAAGTTATACATTCAGAATCAGACAACGCAAAAAAATCAGCCAGCCATGAAGCCCATTCATTTTTATTTTGAGCAAAAGAGAGACGAGGAGAAAGAGAGGAATCCGGCTGACATGGCTTTTGAAGTGATATTCGCACGTGTTTTTGCGGGTCCAGTCCCCACGGTATGTTGACAGAATTCGCAAAACACCTTATCGACTGAAGCATAAAAGTCATTAGGATACTGCTCTGCTCTGAATTTAGGGCTTAGTGGGGAATTTCTTCCGACGTTAACGTTAACGACGCACCGAAGCAGCTAGACCATTTCTCCGTGTTGTGTGTAACACGCAGCGGTCCCCGCCTCCTCCCTCCTTGCAACAAACGTTCCACCCAAAAACGGAATTTCTATTTCATAATGAATTAAATAATTGTATAAAGAATTTTCAATGTTCTGTCATCTAATAATATATTCCATTACCTTTCCTATCTGTATCAAAGTCAAAATGTTGGTATCATAACAACACTACAACATACAAAAGCAGCTTGACAACCGATATCCTTTGCGTTTGATTGATTGAAAACTTTATTAACAGATTGCAGAATGGGTACAATACAGTACAGCTCAATACACACAAGTTAAGGGGATGCAGACCAGAGAAAGACTTTCGTCTTGTTTACATCAGGGTCCCCCATTTTCAATTCATAGTGTGCACACGCACAGTATAATAATGCATGAGATAAATAGTTAATAAACTCTGTGTTACTTGAACAATTTTCACTGTGCTCCTAAATTTCTTTGTGTGCTCCTAAATTTTTATTTAGATTTTATTTATTAACATTTTATTTAGGAGCACATGTGCTCCTTGGGAAAAAGGTTAGCGTAGAGCCCTATATATGGAGACATTAACATTACATTATCAAACATAGGGACGAAGACTGTAAAAAAAAGTGTCAACAATGTTTTATAATCCTTATGTTAATTTTCATCATAAAAATTCAGTGCCCCCGAAATACAAAAAAAAGCCCCCGAAAATCAATTAAGGGGGGCAAAAAAAGCCCTTGAAAAAAAAAGTTAATTTCTAACCCTGCTCTGAGCCTACATATCCGAGGACTTGACATGGACCACACACATTGACAGTGTTGTGAAGAAGGCACGACAACGCCTCTACTTCCTCAGGCGCCTAAGGAAGTTCCAAGTCAGTCAGAAGATCCTTAAGAACTTCTACTCAAGTTTCAAGTTTCTTTAATAGTTGTCATACAGAAGTACAGAATACTTTTATACAAAATGCTTCTTACTGTTGCGCTCCAGAGACTGTGCAAGACAAGATAAGTATGAAATAAAATAACATAGTAAAATTAGAAGTAAAAAATGAGGTCACAGTGTTCAGTTTAGACATATGTACAATGTTCGATGCAGAATAGACGTAGTTACCATACAATATACAATACTGTGCAGTGTACTAATATACAATACTATATAGTGCAAGGCAGAAATGGAGAAATGGGACGAGGTGCAATTTAGGTACAATTCACAGTAGGTGTACGAGTTGTAGTGCAAATCCTTTATCAATAAATATAAAGTGTAAGTGTGTTTGTGTGATCTAAAGTGTGGAGAGTGGGTGCTGCAGTGTGTTGTTTGTTTGAGTGAGTGTGTGCGTGTGGGTGTGTGTGCTGTGTGCATTTGATGGTTGTTGCATAGTGATTATTGTTCGTTTAGCGATTATTGTTCGTTTAGCAGCCTGATGGCCTGGGGATAGAAGCTTCTTCTGAGTCTTTCTGTGCTCGCCTTAAGACTCCGGTATCGCTTGCCTGACCGCAGCAGTTCAAAGAGGCAGTTGTTCGGGTGGCTCGAGTCCTTAATAATTCTCTTAGCCTTCCCCTTGCACCGCTTGTTGTAAATGTTCTGGAGGGTGGGAAGCCCCCCTCCAATTGTGCGTTCGGCTGAACGTGTCACTCTTTGTAGTCTGCTACGGTCTTGTGCAGTGCTATTCCCAAACCAGGAGGTGATGTTGCCGGTCAGGATGCTCTCTATTGTACATGAGTAGAAGTTCCTAAGGATCTTCTGACTGACTTGGAACTTCCTTAGGCGCCTGAGGAAGTAGAGGCGTTGTCGTGCCTTCTTCACAACACTGTCAATGTGTGTGGTCCATGTCAAGTCCTCGGATATGTGGGCTCCGAGGTACTTGAAACTGTTCACTCTCTCAACCGGTGCCCCGTCGATGCTGAGGGGGCTGTAGTCCTTGACCCCCGACCTCCTGAAGTCAACAATCATCTCTTTTGTTTTGCTGACATTCAGGGAGAGGCAGTTCTCCTGACACCACTGTGACAGGTTCTCTACCTCTTCCAGGTAGGCCCTTTCGTCGTTGGCAGAGATCAGGCCCACCACTACTGTGTCATCAGCAAATTTGATGATGGTGTTGTTGTTCCGCTGTGCTACGCAGTCATGTGTGTACAGGGAGTAGAGGAGGGGGCTCAGAACACAGCCCTGGGGGGCCCCTATGTTGAGCGTGATGGATGAGGAGGTGCAGTTGCCGGCTCTTACCACCTGGGGTCTGCCCGTCAGGAAGTCCAAGACCCACTGGCAGAGGTCATAGTTCAAGCCCAGGTCCCTGAGCTTGGCTATGAGTTTGGAGGGGACTATGGTATTGAATGCTGAGCTGTAGTCGATGAACAGCATTCTCACATAGTTCCCCTGCCTCTTGTCCAGGTGTGATGCTGCTGTGTGCAGCACATGGGCTATGGCGTCCTCCGTGGACCTGTTGGGGCGATATGCAAATTGCAGAGGGTCCAGGTTGATGGGGAGGGAGGAACAGATGTAGCCCTTCACTAGCTTCTCAAAGCACTTCATGGCTACATGACTCATGTACAATAGAGAGCATCCTGACTGGCAACATCACCTCCTGGTTTGGGAATAGCACTGCACAAGACCGAAGCAGACTACAAAGAGTGACGCGTTCAGCCGAACGCACAATTGGAGGGGGGCTCCCCACCCTCCAGAACATTTACAACAAGCGGTGCAGGGGCAAGGCTAAGAGAATCATTAAGGACTCCAGTCACCCGAACAACTGCCTCTTTGAACTGCTGCGGTCAGGCAAGCGATACCGGAGTCTCAAGGCTAGGGTTGGGCACCGAAAACCGGTTCTAATAGGAACCGGTTCCTAACTTCCGGTTCTGGAACTTGAATTTCGATTATAATTTTTTTTTTTTTTTTTTTTTACTTTTTTTTTTTTTTTACTTTTTTTTTTTTTTTTTTTTTTACTTTAATACCCTAGTTACAGTACAGCAACCAAATTAAACTGTATCAAGTCAACTGAAAATGTGAATAGTATGATTTTCTTTTTGAAATAAAAAAAAAATAAAAAATCTCCTTCGAAATAAGCTGTGACCTGTTTTGACCTGCACCTCAAAGAATCGGAATCGAGAATCGTTTAGAACAGGAATCGATATGGAGAATCGGAATCGGAACCGGAATCGTTCAAATCCAAACGATGCCCAACCCTACTCAAGGCGAGCACAGAAAGACTCAGAAGAAGCTTCTATCCCCAGGCCATCAGGCTGCTCAACGAACAATGAACACTACAAAACAACCATCAAACGCACATAGCACACACATCCACACGCACACACTCACTTTAAACAAACACACTGTAGCACCCACTCCCCACACTTTATAGCACACACTCACTTTAAACAAACACACTGTAGCACCCACTCCCCACACTTTATATTTATTGATAAAGGATTGCACTACAACTCGTACACCTTACTGTAAATTGTACCTCATCCCATTTCTGCTTTGCACTATATAGTATTGTATATAACTACACTGCATATTATTGTATATTATATGGTAACTCAGTTACGTCTATTCTGCATCGAACATTGTACATATGTCTATACTGAACACTGTGACCTCATTTTCTACTTCTAATTTACATGCTATACTATGTTATTTGATACTTATCTTGTCTAGCACGGTCTCTGGAGCGTAACAGTAAGAAGCATTTTGTATAAAAGTATTCTGTACTTCTGTATGACAACTATTAAAGAAACTTGAAACTTGAAACTTGAAATGGGGGACCCTGATGTAAACAAGACGAAAATCTTTCTTTGGTCTGCATCCCCTTAACAATTGTGTGTATTGAGCTGTACTGTATTGTACCCATTCTGCAATCTGTTCATAACATTTTCAATCAATCAATCAATCTCATAGGTGCGTCATGATGTAATGACCTGCACAACTGGGATGTATCATGGCAGCCCAGTGTCGAGAGGACAGACTCGATGACGTGCGGCTCATTCTACATCCACTACATCGGATCCAGTGTCCACCATCTACCTCCATCTTCCACCTTTAAACCATCTACACCGCTGTGGCCTGGGTGATCCACTGATGTATCATTACCCCCCCCCAGTTATGTTCCACTATGTTATTCTGCATGATGTATATGGTCGGAGATTGACCAGTGAACTCCAATCCACTGATCAGGTTTCCCCTCCACCTGCTGGATTGACTCTAAAATCATAACAATAAAAGAAGTAACGATAACAATCAATTAAAACATGTACAACTTGATTGACAAAGGTTGGAGATCAAGGTTTTAAACTCTGCAACAGAGGGGAGAATCTCAAGCTTTAAGGACCGTTGGAGTTCATTCCATGAACTAGAGGGGCATCGTAGCAAAATACAGATTTACTGTTCAGACTACTCAGGGGACCTTTTTCCCGCCAATAACGTTGTACGGCGGGTTTCAAGTTCATGCGAATTCTGCCAATAACGGCGTACGACGTGATTCTGATCATAATTTCATATTTTCGCCATGGTATTCATATTCTACTCACGGAACCTTGTCAGATGCTGATGGACTCAGCACAACTCTGCAACGCTTCAATACTGCCACCTGGTGGCTGATCGGCGAGTTGCCAAACCGGAAATGCCTGTTGCAGCTCGGTCCGTCCCCTAATTCCGTCCGGCCACTCGTTTTAGCGTCCCGGGACTCAATGCACACACCGTGGATATGGATCTTTGCTAAATACTTAATAATCTACATGATTTGGCCGTGTATTAGTAATATGAGAACCAATGGTTCTCAAGCCATAACGGCACATGGGGCAGGAGCCTATCTCCTGTTTCCGTAGCGTGAGGCAGCTTGATGTACAAGTACACCCCTTGGACATGACGCTAGTATGTCGCAAGGACTTCCCCCCAAACCAACCCTTGATGCTGAGTGTCAAGCAGGGAGGCTATGGGTACCATTTTTAAATAGTCTTTGGTATGACTCGGCCGTGGCTTGAACTCCCAGCCTCCCGAACTCAGGGCGGACACTCTACCCACGAGGCCACTGAGCCGGTATTAGTAATATACAAACCGGAAATGGATCACCTAGATCCCCACCACATAACTGGGATCTGTTTTCTCCACTCTCATCGCCCAATGGTACGAGGAGACTGACGTGAGTTTCAGCGTTTTTGTTTATCATTTTCGATACAAACTGCTCTGATCAATATATCACCCATACTACATGAAGCATCTAACGACTATCACAGAATTATAAACGACCCCCCCCCCTCCGTTCACCCGCGCATGATCAGTCATAACCCTTAGGACCATGTACAGTTGAAATTTTTAATATAGCGTCGATCGGTATCAAACTGCATTTGATGATCTAATATATGCATTTGTGCCTACAGTATATCTCACGTTCTGGGAAATACTGCAGAAAACGATAAAAACATATTTATACTCTAGACGGTATTTTCGTATGAATGTGTGAATGAAAAAGTAAAACGTTCCTACATCCTGAACGATAGGTAATCGATGTTGAATGGGCCATAGTAATGTCAATTTAGCAATACAATTTAAAAAGTTATAGCCCTGCAAAGAAGGTCATCTCCATAGACTTACAGTACTGGCAGAGAATGGTATAAGATGATCAAAGTGGTGGCAGGGAATTGGGACCAGCCAGTCACTAGAACGGGTTTCATAGTACCAAAATTCCATTCCAATAATGAAGTAGTATAAGGAGGTAGCTTACCAATAATGATGTAGTGTAAGGAGGTAGCTTACCAATAATGATGTAGTGTAAGGACGTAGCTTACCAATAATGATGTAGTGTAAGGAGGTAGCTTACCAATAATGTTGTAGTATAAGGAGGTAGCTTATTAATAATGATGTAGTATAAGGAGGTAGCTTACCAATAATAATAATAATTTAGGACCTGCTCCGAGGTCATCAATTGGCACACATGCGATGCATGCATGCAATTCGTATCTGCGATTAACCCATCCCGTCGTCCTTCCCCCCCAAGGGCAGCCGGGAGCAGACAGGCGTCAACGTGAGCCGCGCCAGGGGACCAATCCAAGTGCTCCTGTCCGTCTTCGTCAAGGACGCCACAGCGTTAGCGATCTATTGTTGTGCATGTTTTTCCATTGGGTTTATCTTATCGGGGGGAAACCCTTGCGAGCACGGGGAGAACATGCAAACTCCACACAGAAAGGCCTGGGAGACACCCCACCTGGGTAACTGGCATCATGGAAACCTGGTCCCCAAGCGGGAATCGAACCCTGGACCTTCTTGCTGTGAGGCGACAGTGTTAACCACTACACCACCGTGCCGCTGATGATGTAGTATAAGGAGGTAGCTTACCAATAATGATGTAGTGTAAGGAGGTAGCTTACCAGTAATGATGTAGTATAAGGAGGTAGCTTACCAATAATGATGTAGTATAAGGAGGTAGCTTACCAATAATGATGTAGTGTAAGGAGGTAGCTTACCAATAATGATGTAGTATAAGGAGGTAGCTTACCAATAATGATGTAGTATAAAGAGGTAGCTTACCAATAATGATGTAGTGTAAGGAGGTAGCTTACCAATAATGAAGTAGTATAAGGAGGTAGCTTACCAATAATGATGTAGTATAAGGAGGTAGCTTACCAATAATGATGTAGTATAAGGAGGTAGCTTACCAATAATGAAGTAGTATAAGGAGGTATCTTACCAATAATGATGTAGTATAAGGAGGTAGCTTACCAATAATGATGTAGTATAAGGAGGTAGCTTACCAATAATGATGTAGTATAAGGAGGTAGCTTACCAATAATGATGTAGTATAAGGAGGTAGCCAATAAGGGCCTTACAAATGAATAAATATCAGTGTTTGTTGCGCCTCTCCATCAGCGAGGACCAACCAACCTTCTCATAAAGAACACAGTGATGAGTGTCGTATCATTAGTGATGAATCTGAGGGCAGGGTGATATACAGAGTCCAATGATTTAAGGGTTGAGGCTGCAGCATGCCTATAAATTACATCACCATAGTCCAGGCTTCGACAACTCTCTTCCTACTATTTAAATGTAAATATCTCATCGAGCCACACACCAAGATATTTATATTCAGTGACTCTCTCAATGCTAGAACCACTTACAGTAGATATGTGTAAACCATCATATTCAATGTGTCTGGCTCTAGAAAACAACATACATTTAGTTTTACTAACATTAATTAAGAATCAATTTAAGTTTAATAAGAGCTTCCTGGAGGGTAATAAAAGAAGGTTGTAAGTTCTCAATGGGCAATTGTACAGATCTGTCAGCAATACAATACACAACAGTATCATCTGCATACAGATGAGCTTGACAACCATTCAGCAAAGACGCAATATCATTAATATAAATTGTGAAGAGGACAGGACCTAGAATTGAACACTTTAGTTATTGATAGACATTTTGATTGGGCATAACCCACACACTGACGTCTCCCTGACAGATAATCTTGGAACCAATCACATGCATTTCTATCCAAACCAATAGTAGCTCAACTTTTGAAGAGTAAATGGTAATTGACTGTATCAAAAGCTTTTGACAGATCAATAAAGAGGGCAGCACAGTGTTTCTTCATGAAGCTGATATTATGTCTTAAGTCATAAGTAACTAAAGAGATGGCTGATCATGTGCTATGATTGGCTCTGAACCCGGATTGGTGTGGGCTTAGTACAAAGTGATTTGAGAGAAAGGACTTAAGTTGATTATTCATTAAAGACTTTTGCTAAGCAGGTAACTTGGAGATAGGACGGCAGTTATTTAAATCATCTCTAACACCCCCTTTATGTAACGGGATCACATGGGCAGATTTCCAGACACAAGGAAATCTTCCTGTTGCGATAGAAAGATAAACAAATATTCGTCAATTGTTCTGTAATTAAAGGAGCAGCCAGTTTCAGAAAAAAATAGTCCAATTTATCCTCACCAGTAGAAGTCCTGGGATCTATGGATTGGGAGAGTGTCTAATACTTCATCATGTGAAAAGGGACTAAAGGAGAATTGAGGGGTGTGATCCACAGAACTCACACAATCAGTGTCTATATCAACATTAAGATCAACAGGATGAAGTCTGATATATTCTCTATCGAACAGGTTCCCAGCAACTGCAAAGTGTTTATTAATAAAAACACTAATATGAGGGAGTAGTTCATTAGAGGTCTTGTTTTTCCAAAACTGAGCCGGGTTTGTGTAGGAACTTGTAATTAAATCTAGTAAGTAGTAATCTGATTTTGACTTTCTCATAGCTGTGGTACATCAAATCAAATCAAATCAAATTTATTTATAAGGCCCGACAACACACGTTAATGTCCCCATGGGCCGTACAGGTCTTCTTTAAACAAGTCAAGAAGAAAACATAACAATAAGTCAAGAACAGTACAAGAACACCATAAGGTCCAAACATTTTTAGATGAATGCAAATAAATGAAAGAATGCAAGCACTCCCAAGGGCGGCTAGGTGGTGTAGTGGGCAAGGCACTCGCCACCAGTGTGGAGACGCTAGGATTCGCGTGTTCGAATCCAGCTCTCCACATTGTTTTCAGTTTAGCTGGTCGTCCGCAGTAATACACATTGGCCGTATTACGGGGAGGGAAAACTGAAGGGTGGGGATCGAACGTTGTGAACAAGCGACTCCTACAAGTCGGTTGGTGCGCCTGCGCAGTAGAATCAGGAAGTGTCGGGGGCAGCGTGAGCCTCCCACGCGTTACTCCTCGACACTGAGAGATCGAGCTGCGCAGGTGAAAAGATGCGACTGCTGTTACCTCAAGTACCGGAGGGGACTTGTGCTATGTATGACTTAGTCCACATTGCAGCCGGCTTGTGGGAGGCAAGAAACAGCGTTCGTGACAGGGGAGGGTTGAATTGGATGATACGAAATTGGGATGGGAGAAAAATATAGAAAAATGGGAGAAAAAGTGGATCAAAAAAAAAGAATGCAAGCACTCCCAGACATACCCCACGCGAAGGTAAGGAAAAACTCACTAAAACCTAACAATAGGGAAAAAAGCTCCACAGGCAGTGTGGAGGAGAGAAACCTTAGAAGAGCCATTCAAGGGGGGATCTCCCTTCTTAGATGTTGGTGATAGTAGTGTTGCAGACGGACAGTTGGTAAGCATGCACTCATGTGTGTAGTGAAACACAGATGAGTGCATGCAATGCACTCGCAATGCGTCTCGAGACGCCTTCTGAGATAACCCATTATCTCCAGCACCTAGTGTGCTCTGGGGAACAAAACAAATGCACCCACTTGCACGTGACGACGCCACTCCCATGCGTCCTCTATATTACGCCGGAAGTGGTCACGCCTCACCCTTCCCAGTTCGATTTCCATAAGCGGAAAACATCCAAGGGACCTCAGGGCGCTAAAGAGCGGGATGCTCAGCCAGTATTCATATAACTAGGGTTATAGGATAACCTTACGTTATATATCATCTGGCTTCGCGTCTCACTCTGCCTACTGAGATAAAGGGCAGAGCGGACGAGTGGCCCCGACAAATGCACCCCCTGAGGGCCCGTAAGCCCCAGCCAGGTAGGAGGGGAGTCCCGTCCACCCGCCAATCCTAACGAAGGGGGGGAGGCAGTCAACTCCACCAAAGTGTGAAAAAAGGGGAACCAGGCACCCCCGAAACGCACAGCGCAAGCGGGACCATGTGTGACACAGCATCCCGCGGTCCACACCCACACACTCCTGCTAGCCCACCTGATGGCGGGATGCAGGAGAGGTCCCAGACCTCAGGACCGCCTGGGAGACAGAACCCCCAGTCATGTCCATGAGGTAAAACCTAACGAAAGGACTCGGGGAGGACCAGGAGGCCGCAGCACAGATGTCCTCCACCGAGGCCCCCCCTAACAGGGCAGCAGAGGCCGCCACACCACGAGTGGAGTGTGCCCTGACTCCTGCTGGGGGAACCTGTCCAGCCAACGTGTAGCAAAGGGCAATGCCCTCGCACAACCAATGTGACAGGCGCTGCTTGGACAGCGCCTTACCCGCGCGAGGGCCACCGTAACAAACAAACAGTTGATCGGAAGCCCTGAGATCCCGCATGCGACTAAGGTAAACCTCCAGTGCACGGACAGGACACGACAGGTGAAGGCTCACCTCCAACCCACTAGCGTGAGGAGGAGGGCGAAACGCCTGAAGCACAATATCCCAGGAGCGACAAGAGCTCCGGATATTCTTTGGCACGAAGGCCAGATCAGGCCACAGAGTCGCCTGCTATCGGCCCAAATAGACAGGTACTCCGACCGCACAGAGAGAGCACATGGCTCACCCACGCACTTAGCGGAGGTGATGGCCCAAAAAGGAACGCGGTCGTAGACAGACGATCCAATGGCGCCTGCTCAAGAGGCTCAAACGGGGCCCCCAACAGCCTTTCCAGAACAGTTGGAGGTCCCGACTCGGAGACAGAGAACGTTCCACAGGCTTGAGACGCCGTGCGCCAAGCAAGAACGTCCCACGAGAGGGTGGCTGAACAGTGTTCTGCCCTCCACTCTTGAACCATACGCCACTTCCCTGCATAAGCCGTGGTAGTGGACGGAGCGTGCACGTTCCGGATGGCGTCAACCACAGAAGAGTTAAGACGCATCCCCACCAGATTCACCCTTTCAGCAGCCAAGCCTAGAGGCTGCCCCAGAACAGGAGGCAGAACAGTGTTCCGCATGCCTGAGAGAGGGCCAGCGGTGACCACAGAACAGGCCACAGCGGGGCCACCAAGAGCTGAATCAGGGCCGGGAACCACACAGCCGAGCCCTGGCCCGGCGCGACCAGGATCAAAGTCCCGCGCTCCTGACATACCCGCCCCAACAGCTGAGCCATCAGGTGTATGGGGGGGGGACGTGTAGAGAATCCCGGGCGGCCATGGACACATCGAGAAGGTAACCACCCCCAGAGAGGGGTTGCCTTCCGACTGACTGAGAACCACAAGGGGCACTGGTGGGACTGTCTGCTCGCAAACAGGTCCACCGTGGCCTCCCCGAATCGGTCCCAGACCTGTCTGACTATGTCTGGACGTAGTCCCCACTCGTCGGGGTGAAGGCCGCCCCGCGACATCACATCTGCACCCACATTCTCCCTGCCGGGGATGTGGAGAGACCTCAGGCTGCGCAGATTAAGAGACACCCATAGCCAGAGCTCGACCGCCGCCCGGTGCAGACGGGGGGAGTGTACTCCTCCCTGTCTGTCGATATACGACGCTGACATCCGTCCTGATCAAAACATGCTTGCCCACCACAAGGTGGCCGAGCTGTTTGAGGACCAGAAGGACTGCCTTCAAGTCCAACACATTGAAATGTAGTGCTTACCGGGCAGCATGGTCCTGCCAGCTGCCCCCTACTGCGTTGGCCCGACACGTCCTCCCCCATCCCGCGAGGGAGGCGTGGGTGAATACCGTGACGTGTGACAGCCTGCTGCCCATGGGGACCCCGCTGGTGAGGGCCCCAGGCTGGTGAGGGCCCCAGGCAAAGTCTGGGGTGATGGTAGACAAAGCAACTCTGAGGTTGTGCTCAATGTCCAATCTGTTCCTCTGCTTTGTCTTCAGCTGGACCAGAGCTGAGAAGCCACTTTCACAAAGATAGGTAGTGCAAAAAAAAATAAAAAATTGTTGGAAATTTGTTTAATTTAATTTTTTTACACACACATCCGCGACCCACTCAAAAGGGCCCTGTGACCCACTTTTGGGTGGCGACCCACCAGTTGAGAAACACTGCTTTAGATGATCTGTACAGTATAGTATAATACAGTGATACAGGTATAAGGACAGTATGGTAGTAGTCATACTGGCCAGCCAGCAGTGTAACTAGTAAGAGTAGGATACGTACAGAGATATAGTAAAGGACTATGTGCAGGTAAGTACAGGCAGGTGTGTAGGCAGTGAGAATAACATGTTGGTCTTGTCAACATTGAGAGAGAGAGGTTGTTCAATCACTGTGCCAGGTTGTCAATCTTTTCCCTGTAGGCCGTTTGGTCAAATCCAGTGGCGGCTGGTGAATTCTTCTCCGGGGGGGGCGCTATACCAAACATTTTGCAAACATGTACAAGGCACGCATTGGCGAATATTATCACCATTGCCATCAATCAATATATGATCACAGTCAGTCAAATGCAACCACGTTTCCAATAGCCCAACACAAACACGCACAGCTCTCTCTCTCTCTCTCTCTCTCTCTCTCTCTCTCTCTCTCTCTCTCTCTCTCTCTCTCTCTCTCTCTCTCTCTCTCGCTCTCTCTCTCTCTCTCTCTCTCTCTCAGATCTCTCTCTCTCTCTCTCAGATCCATCCAATAATAATCACATATGTATATCTTGTCATTTTAAACAAGTTACCATTCATTGTGCGGGTGATTATGCCCCCCCCCCCCCCCCCGCGGCGAAATTAGAGAGAGAGAGAGAGGGAGAGAGAGAGAGAGAGAGAGAGAGAGAGAGAGAGAGAGAGAGAGAGAGAGAGAGAGAACGCGACTCACTTGTTTAGTTGAAGCGGCGCCTCAGTCCAGCAGGGCTTGATAAAGTGTATATGTCCACTGCCCAGACTGCATCCAGCTAGCCATATAGCTTGTTGTTGTTGTTGTTGTTGTTGTTGTTGTTGTTGTTGTTGTTGTTGTTGTTGTTCTTACCGAACCAGCTAACTACTAGCAGACAACCAGACAACTACTAGCAGAGCGTATTTCCTAGTAGCCCCTCTAGGCGATGTCACGTGCCACTCTCAGCCAATAGTGACTACTTCGGGCACTAGACCAAGCGCCCTTGGATATCGTATTTGATTGTGTTATGTTGTACGTACGTATTTATTTACACGTACGTATGTATTTGCCCTGTGAGTTGCGCACTGACCGTGGAGCTAGATCGAGTGCCCATGAAAAGGGGTTGGAGGGGGCTAGGCCGCTAGGGGCCGGGGGACGTGAATACTTTCCCAAGGCAGCTTTCTTCTTCTTTTAACCAGGGGGGGGCGGCGGTCTAGCGCCCTCTATGGAACAGCCGCCACTGGTCAAATCTCAAGAACAGTCACCAGAACAGCTGTGTAGACTGCATACAGGAGGCTACTTTCCTAAGCCAACAACTTTGAAAATGCCCAAGATTTAACATAACCCCCCCGTAATACAAATACCCCCTTTAATACAAATACCCCCCTTAACACATTGGTCACCATAAACAAGTTACGCTGTTTTTGGCCGCCATGCGTTGAACGCCAACAACGGCGTAAGCCTTTTTTTTTTATCAATATTTAATTTTTTCGTCATTAGCATAATTCATCCAGCCAACCTCCGGTGCTGCAGCGGGACCCTGAATGAGATTGCAACGCCTCAATACCGCCGCCTGGTGGATGGTCGGGCGAGTTACACTCTCAAAACCGGTGCGCCGAGGAAATTCCTCCGGCAGTAATATCTTGTTACGTGGGTCCGAACAAACACTGGCGTGCATATGGATCGCTTCCATAATGCAATAATCAATATGATTTTGGCGTTTATTGCGCCATACAAACCGGAAATGGATCTAAGCGATCGGCGTCAAATAATTGGGATCTTTTTCTTCCAGTCTCATCGGCGAACGGTAAGAGGACAGTAACGTTATTTTCAGCCCGATTGTGCGTTTCTTTGTTTGCAAACAGTCTGATCAATATATCAACCCATACTACATAAAGCCGTTACTGACGATAAAGGAATTATAGACGACCCCCGCCCCCCCTTTCCTCCACGCATGATGAAGCATAATTGTTGTGAAGGGCCAGATTAAACCGAATATATATATTTATTTATATATATATATTTAATTGTATTTGTATATTCTCTAATATTCCCTGATATCCCTTGTATATTCCTTGTACAATATGCATTGAATATCCATTCTAGCCTACTGAACATCCCATAATAGTCTCCATTCTACTATTGGTCGAGACCTTGGTGCCAGGCTGCCATACCCCCCAGACCCAGTTCAAACGTACCGCTCAACATGTACGAACAAGTCCTAGTTCCGCGTAGGAATCTGGCTACCGCACCACTAATGGTACTATTTGTTCATAGTGCGTATATATACTGCGCTACTAAAGTAGGACTTCCTTTTTAGTCCAGTTTCTTACCCTCCAATAGAGTGACAGACGTAAAGCCTCCCCGCGACGCCACGTGTGGGAGTAAGGCCAAGTTCGGCCTACCATCGGTATTGAGACATCGTGTATATTAATATTTGAATAGTCATATTTGGCACTATATCGTCGAGTTGGACGTAGTCTATTAAGCTAATAATAGTCTATTCATATGTAGTGCTTCGTGCGGTGAGAATACTATCGTAGTCAGCACCCCCATCGTTTCGGGTAGAACTGGCTGCTTATCCAGGGTGGCCGACCCCATGTGAGGCTGCACCCGAGGAGCCCCAGAGCCGACGAGCGAGTGGACCTGCATACCGGATTATTCTACCGACGACAGCCCGCCTTCCCAGGCACGGATTATGCTTTGTATACAGTGATTATTCTATGGATAAAGACCAACACTGCCGTGTGTTGGAAACCCCCCCCCGGAGAGGACGACAGGTGAGGAGACGCTCTACACGACGAGGTCGCTTCACGTCTCTCCATCGTGGACCGGAGGAAGCCGGCCCACAGAGAGTCCAACTGCTTTCATCTGTGGATCGAGGATCGCTGAGGCACCGAGCCGCACAACCGTGGGTTCTCCCAGGATACCCTCGGCCAGACGGATACAGCCAGACTCTACCCCCCCCCCCCCTTCTCCAGTTGTCTTACAAGCGACCGGAATTCCCCCCTAGTGTATCCAGTTCTATAATCATTAAAGTATCATTGCTATTATTCCTTAAATATTCCAGGTTGTATATTTACCGCCTGCGCCACCAGAGATTGGACGTTCTCTATTGATATACCAACGAATACTCATTTGCCATAAAAGTGCATCCTATTTCAAATCATAAATGTAATTAAGTGATTGCTCTACATACCTTTTGCTATGTATTAATTATTATTAAACGCAGACTTTCGACTTGGTACATTTGTGTTGGATCGTTTCATCTACGTGGGAGTGTTTACCATAATTATTTATGCCTAGTACTGGGTGGCCAGAGTCTAAAGTACAAGAGGTAGTGGTAGTAAGTATCATATCTAACAATACAGTCAGGGAATTGTACCCCTCAGTTACAATTGGTCCTTCGAGCCGGATGGTAATTAGTGTAATATTAATATAGTGTTATTAATATTGAAATGGCCTATGATGAACACTCCACGAAACGATCCTCCTAACCAACACCCGCAGCGCGAACGACGGCTCCCTCAGTACTTAGAGGCTTACGCTGTCAGTCAACAACCTAGTCTTCTACTAACAGTAAACGCGGTAAAACTAGAAAGTAAAAGTATGTCTAACCCCAACGCCCAGACTACCCCGACCATAGAGGCCCCTACGGGTTCTAATGTAACTGACCAAGCTCACGGTGGGGACCAGTGGGAACCAGACATGACTTCACACCCCGCCAGTACTGAAGAAGTAGTCCCCGATGAGTCCCGGGAGGAATACAACGCTACCGAGAGAGAACTCGGCACGGAAGAAGACGGGGAGAGCACCGTGGAGATAGAGCTCCAAGGCTCCGCAAGGAGTACCCCGAGGGAAGGCTCCCCTATACAACCGCCTTCTCCCAGCGAGGCAGAGAGGACCCTACAGCAGGCCTTCCTCATCAGCCTGAACGCCGCTGCTGAACGCGACCGACTGCAGATCCAGCAGCGGAGCAAAGAAGAGCATATACGTCTAGAAATAAGACGCATTCAGATGGAAGAGAATGTGGCCCGAGACCGAGCAGACAGCCAGCGAGCAGCTGCTGGTGCTCTACGGGACGCAGAGCGCGACAGACAGCAAGCGCAACTAATAGAACAGCTGATCAGACGGACAACACCCTCTCCCTCCGCCAGAGGCTCCAGGAACTCGTCTAGACACACCTCCAGGGCGGCATCCCCTAGCCGAGTAAACAACCCTGAACTTGACCAACAGACGAGGTCTATACCCCCCACAGACCACCTCCCCCCACCGGTCCAAGCGAGACCTAGCAACCGGGAAGGAGCAGCATATCCTGTGGAGAGGCTAACCCAGAGACTACAAGCACTGGATGACCTAACTGAAGACGAAGAGGAAGAGGAGGAGAACCACGCCCGACGACAGCACAGTACTCTACCGGACCAGGAGGTCCGGTACAGCCCAGGCTATACTCCCGCGGAGCTGCGCTACAGACCCCCGACTCTATACACGGGTGAGCACGACGCACGACCCGCACCGAGGAACAGCACCTGGACAAGCGGGCCATGGTACACTGCCGGTACCAGCCCATACCAAGGAGCGGGAGGAGACTCGCCTAGGAGGCCTCTCCCCCAACGCTCGCCGATGTATCCACCGTCAGCGTCATACATTGGCACGCCTATGGTACCCGACTTCACCCAAGAGAACCGGGCCCAGTATACAGAACTCCGCATGTGTCTGGAGACCATGTTGGTGGATGTATTGGATGAACGCCATAAATACGCCATCCTACTGAAGCACTTAAAGGTACCCCGCGCACATAATATAGCGCTCGCCTACGCGACTTCCACCACCCCATACACAGCAGCGCTGGTAGCATTGGACCAGAGGTATGGGCGCATATGGGATTACGTGATCCAGGAGATCCGACACATCGACCGCTTACCCCCAGCAATAGACAATCGAGCACTGGACGACCTGTCCATCAGAGTGCAGTCCCTGGTAGGGATGTTGGGAGCGCAGAGAGAGAAGGGGAGGCATGAACTTTACGCCAACTCAAATGTGGAAAGGATCTTGGAGAAGCTGCCGCCCGCTCGACAGGAGCGTTTTAGGCGGCAGAGAGACCACCGAGACCCGAATGGCCCCGAACCGAACCTCCTCGATCTAGCAGACTTCCTGGCGAGAGAAGTCAGCAGCCTACGGCTAGATACATTCGGACGGAGCACCCCTGGCTCCAGAGAAGGAACCAGACGACTAAATGATGGAAGAAGATCGGTGACTGTGATGCACCAATCGGAGTCAGTACCGAGCAGCAGGAGCCACAGTACCCCCTCCAGAACGGAGAAGTGGAAGATAGTGTGCCCCTACTGTGAGAAAGAACACTGGCTAGCGCAATGTGACTCCTTCCCCAAGCTGAATGCGGAGGAAGCAAGTCAATGGATAAAGTCCAACAAGCGCTGTTTTCGCTGTGCGCGCACATGGCAGCCGAATGCCGCTTAAAGAAAAGGTGCACCAAGTGCGATGGAGCCCATCTGGACATACTTCACGACAGTAACAGACGGCGCCCTTCACCCGCACCATCCAGCAGCAAAGCGAGCGTCATGTACATCGATCCCGCCAGCAGCAGTGGAGCCCGAGTACTCCTAAAAGTAGTGCGTGTGACACTAAGCTACCAGAATAAAGTCCTGGACACTTACGCCGTCCTCGATGACGGGTCAGAGAAGACCCTTCTGCTCGCCTCCGCTGCGGCCCAGCTAGGGCTGCGGGGAAGCGAAACCCAAATGACAATTCGGACAATAAGACGAGATTTGAAGACGATAAAGGGCGAGAATGTCTCATTCTCTATCGCAGCAAGCGGCCAGCCTGAGCGACGGTACCAGATTACAGACGCTTTCACCAGCCAAGAAATAGGACTGTCGTGGTACACATACCCCGTCGCCAAGCTGATGGAGAAATATGCACATCTGCACAAGTTACCGATCCCGCTCATAGACAATGCTATGCCGACCCTGTTGATAGGCTCCGACCATGCAGACCTCATTGTCCCGATAGACCGGGTTCATACCGGACCCCGAGGCTGTCCTGCAGCAGTCGAGACCCGTTTGGGATGGACTCTCCAAGGCCCGCTCGCCAAATCTCTCAACCGAAGTACAGCCACTAGATGTCTCCACTCCCGAGTCACAGAGGGAGAAACCGCACTCCTGCAACACGTAGAGCGGTTATGGACCTTGGAACAAATGCCCTTTAAGAACGGAAAGAAAGACATTCGCTCTAAAGATGACATTTACGCCATTCACCTCCTCGAGACAGGGACCAAGAGAGTCCCGGTCAACGGCGTGTTGAGATACGCCACGCCACTCCTGCGGCGAGAAGGAATGCCTACTTTCCACGCCAAGACAGACGCCACAGAACGGTACCTGCTGAACACGGAGCGGCGCTTAGCCAAGAACCCCGCCCAAGAGAGTGTATACCGCGCCGAGATTGAGAAGCTCATCACAGCGGGACACGTCACAAAGATGGACATTAAAGAGGCTGACCAGACCACTGAATCGTGGTACGTGCCTCACCACAAGGTCCATCACAACGGTAAAGACCGCATAGTATTTAACTGCAGCTACCAGATCGGATCCCAAAATCTGAATAAAGAGTTACTGCCCGGTCCCACACTCGGCCCCTCCCTACTCGGCGTTCTACTCCGCTTCCGCCAGGAAAAGGTGGCCATCAGCGGGGACATTAAAGGAATGTTCCTGCAGGTGAGATTAGTAGAGGAGGACAAGCCCCTGTTACGGTTCCTATGGAGAGAGAAGCCAGGAGATGAGCACCCAGCCATCTACCAATGGGAAGTCCTCCCCTTCGGAACGACGTGCAGCCCCTGCTGTGCTACATTTGCACTACAGAAACATGTAGCAGAGGACCCAGCAGCGGACGAAGAGGTCCGACACAGCGTAAAGAACAGCTTCTACGTAGACAACTGTCTACAAAGCCTTTCAACCCAGGAAGAAGCCGAGGCTCTCCTGATTAAACTCCGCGCCTCATTGATCAAAGGCGGCTTTGATCTCAGGCAGTGGGCCAGCAGCGATCCGCAAGTACTGCGCAGCCTCTCCTCCGAGGACAAGGCAGCCAGCAGCGAGACCTGGATGGCTACAATCCCGGGAGAAGCCCAGGAGATGACCCTGGGATTGGTGTGGCGATTCAAAACAGATTCGCTTCACTACAGACACAAGCCCCTGACTACGGAGCAGGGAAGGCCGGCGGCGGCGCCGACCACCAGACGGAGTGTGTACACAACACTCGCCCGACAATATGACCCGCTAGGATGTATTCTACCGTACACCACCAGGGCAAAAATGATTGTACGAGCATTGTGGGACAAGGACCAGGGCTGGGACGACCCCATTCCCGCACACCTTGCATCCACCTGGAGAGAGTGGGAGATGGAGCTCCACTCACTCCCAGGCGTTAATATGCGCCGAAGCTACTTCCCACCCACGGTGAGGCCAGAGACATGTAAAATGGACTTACACGTCTTCAGTGACGCCTCAGAGGTCGCATACGGATCAGTTGCTTGCGGGCCCAAGAAGAGGGGGGAGAGATCTACACAGCATTTGTCCTCGCCCGCTCGAGAATAGCCCCACGCAAGCAACAATCTATCCCACGTCTAGAGCTCTGCGCAGCCCTAGCCGGAGCGCACCTAGCCACGCTCATCCAACGTGAGCTCACCATACCGGTGTCTAGAACAATCCTGTGGTCAGATTCCACGACAGTACTCGCCTGGATCAAATCGGACTCATGCAAGTACAAAGTCTTCGTGGGAGTCAGAGTCACCGAGATTCAAGACTTAACCGAAGAGTTAACCGGAGAAACAGAGTGGCGCTACGTTGATACAAAACAGAACCCAGCTGACGTCATCACCCGGGGAATGCCCCTAGATGACCTCACCCGTCGCAATGTCTACAGTGACGGCCCAGCATTCCTAAAGCTCCCGGAAGGAGAGTGGCCCACGCCTATCCCGAGGGAAGCCAGTCAAGAGGAGGCTGAGAATAAGAAACCTATGTTCTGTGGATTGAGCACTGTTATCTCCGCAGACCCCAACATAGATGATTGCACTACCATAGAGAGTGCACAACAAAGGACATTCCTGCGGCACCACCCGGAGTGTAAGTCCCCCGCTGAAATGTCAGCAGCTAACTACGAGGAAGCAGAATTGCTTCTACTGCAGCGAGCCCAGAGAGACTCGTTCCCCGATGAATTGACCTGTCTACAGGGAGGAAAGCCCGTCCCATCCGACAGCAGATTAATTCATCTGGCCCCCGAAAGCGACGCTCATACCCTCATCAGAGTGGGTGGTCGCCTACGCAGAGCCCCCAATCTACCGGATGACATTAAATACCCGATCGTATTGAACAGCCGACACAAGGTCACAGAGCTGATTATAAAGAAATACGATGAGGATGTACATCACGCAGGAGCAGAAAGAGTCTTCGCGGAGATCAGACGTCGTTACTGGATCCTACAAGGAAGAGAGGCGGTACGACGCTTCCAGCGAACATGTCTAGACTGCCGCAAGTGGCGCGCGCAGCCCAGCATACCAAGGATGGCTGACCTTCCTCCATGTCGCCTCCGAATCGGTGACAAGCCATTCCACTCAACGGGTATGGACTGCTTTGGCCCGCTGCACATAAAGAAAGGAAGAGGAACCGAGAAGCGGTGGGGTATTGTATTCAAATGCATGACCACCAGAGCGATACACATCGAGCTTCTCCCGACCATGAGCACAGACTCATTCCTTATGGCCTTCCGTAGATTCACATCACGGAAAGGAAGACCGTCTACACTATTGTCCGATCATGGGACAAACTTCAAAGGCGGCGAAAGAGAGCTGAGAGAGAGCTTCCAAGCTATGGGCCCAGAACTTAAGACCCACCTCGCTCCAGCACAGGTTGACTTCCAATTCAACCCCCCAAACGCACCCCACTTCGGTGGTACTTGGGAACGGGAAGTGCGTTCCATAAAGACAGCCCTGTACGCAGTACTTGGGGCCCAGACTGTGGCGGAAGAAGTCCTAATGACAGTCCTCACGGAGATTGAGGGAGTATTGAACTCTAAGCCCCTCGGCTACGTCTCCAGCGATGTGGCGGATATCGACCCAGTTACCCCCAACACACTCCTGATGGGGCGGCTAGATCCCGCGTTACCCCAGACAATGTACCGGCCTGAAGAAGCGAACGGCCGACGAATGTGGAGGTACAGCCAAGTATTAGCCGACAAGTTTTGGAGCAGTTTCCTACTGCACAACCTACCGTCTCTACAGACCCGCCAGAAGTGGGTAAAGGAGAGAGACAATTTGACAGAAGGAACAGTTGTCATGATTATTGATCAATCACTGCCCAGAGCTATGTGGCCGGCCGGCCGTGTAAGCAAAGTGATCACCGGTGCCGACGGCAAGGTCCGAGCAGCTGAAGTGCTTGTCCAGGGTCGCACTTACACCCGTCCCGTGGCGAGGCTCATAGAACTGCCCCGACTCCCAGACACAATCGATGATGACCATGACCCTATAACCCTATGACTTTGTGAAGTTGACTGACCCCTACAGCAAACCCTTATGTGTAAATAGACAACGCGATTAATCTGTCTCTGCTTAACTGATTAGGTCTGGGACCAATCAGGGGGTGGCTGTTGTGAAGGGCCAGATTAAACCGAATATATATATTTATTTATATATATATATTTAATTGTATTTGTATATTCTCTAATATTCCCTGATATCCCTTGTATATTCCTTGTACAATATGCATTGAATATCCATTCTAGCCTACTGAACATCCCATAATAGTCTCCATTCTACTATTGGTCGAGACCTTGGTGCCAGGCTGCCATACCCCCCAGACCCAGTTCAAACGTACCGCTCAACATGTACGAACAAGTCCTAGTTCCGCGTAGGAATCTGGCTACCGCACCACTAATGGTACTATTTGTTCATAGTGCGTATATATACTGCGCTACTAAAGTAGGACTTCCTTTTTAGTCCAGTTTCTTACCCTCCAATAGAGTGACAGACGTAAAGCCTCCCCGCGACGCCACGTGTGGGAGTAAGGCCAAGTTCGGCCTACCATCGGTATTGAGACATCGTGTATATTAATATTTGAATAGTCATATTTGGCACTATATCGTCGAGTTGGACGTAGTCTATTAAGCTAATAATAGTCTATTCATATGTAGTGCTTCGTGCGGTGAGAATACTATCGTAGTCAGCACCCCCATCGTTTCGGGTAGAACTGGCTGCTTATCCAGGGTGGCCGACCCCATGTGAGGCTGCACCCGAGGAGCCCCAGAGCCGACGAGCGAGTGGACCTGCATACCGGATTATTCTACCGACGACAGCCCGCCTTCCCAGGCACGGATTATGCTTTGTATACAGTGATTATTCTATGGATAAAGACCAACACTGCCGTGTGTTGGAAACCCCCCCCCGGAGAGGACGACAGGTGAGGAGACGCTCTACACGACGAGGTCGCTTCACGTCTCTCCATCGTGGACCGGAGGAAGCCGGCCCACAGAGAGTCCAACTGCTTTCATCTGTGGATCAAGGATCGCTGAGGCACCGAGCCGCACAACCGTGGGTTCTCCCAGGATACCCTCGGCCAGACGGATACAGCCAGACTCTACCCCCCCCCCCCCTTCTCCAGTTGTCTTACAAGCGACCGGAATTCCCCCCTAGTGTATCCAGTTCTATAATCATTAAAGTATCATTGCTATTATTCCTTAAATATTCCAGGTTGTATATTTACCGCCTGCGCCACCAGAGATTGGACGTTCTCTATTGATATACCAACGAATACTCATTTGCCATAAAAGTGCATCCTATTTCAAATCATAAATGTAATTAAGTGATTGCTCTACATACCTTTTGCTATGTATTAATTATTATTAAACGCAGACTTTCGACTTGGTACATTTGTGTTGGATCGTTTCATCTACGTGGGAGTGTTTACCATAATTATTTATGCCTAGTACTGGGTGGCCAGAGTCTAAAGTACAAGAGGTAGTGGTAGTAAGTATCATATCTAACAATACAGTCAGGGAATTGTACCCCTCAGTTACAATAATGTATACCTCATATATACATTTGAATTTTTTTATATAGCGTGTATAGGAAAGAAACGGCAATCGATAATCTATCATAATGCGTTTGGATTGGTTTTTGGAATTACAGCAGAAAACATTAAAAACATACTTATATTCAAGATGGTATTAACACAACAATGTATGAATGAAAAAATATAACGTTCCCACATTCGGAACGATAGATAATCGATGTTGAATGGGCCATAGTAATGTCAATATAGCAATACAATTAAAAAAGTTATAGCCCTGCAAAGAAGGTAAACATCTCCATAGGGTTATAGTGCTGGCACACTGGCTATATTGATGGATATATAACCCATGGCGAACAATGTGTTAATACAAATACTTTTTTTTCTGGGTTAGGGTTATGATTAGTTTAAAGGGGACATGTACTATAAATGTCATTTTTCAGTCTCTAGCATTGTATTATAGTAATAGGAGTTCGTATCAATGTGTTTTAGTGTCTAAATACCATATTGGCGGATTGCTCTGATTCAGCTCAGATCATTTCCTTCTCCAGTAAATTAGGCCATCCTGATTTGAAGGCCTGAATGACGTTACTCAGGCTCTGGGTAGCAGACAGTGATGTGATTGGCTCTGTGGTTGTAGCTAATGCCCGCCCACAATCTACATAGACTGACTGTACACAGCGAGTGGAAACCACTTCCTCATACTCTGCGTGCACTCTGGAGGGAGAGAGAGAGAGAGAGAGATAGAGAGCATTCAGGAGCACTAGGGGGGGGTGGGGGGGGACCTGCCGCGCCGCGCGGATGTCCGCGCGACACACCTCCGAACGGGAGAGTGATAGAAAGAAAAAAAGGAAGAGAGAGGGAGGAAGGGAGGGCCCCCCCCCCCCCCACAAGCTGTCGTGCAGCACTCTCTCTATCTCTCTCTCTCTATCTCTCTCTGTCTACCAGTCGCAGACTGTGTGGACTGACTGTCACTCAAAGTGCTTATGGGCAGAGCCAGGCCATAACAGCCTGAAATCTTGAAGCTGAAAAATTATGGTTTTGAGTACTTGATTAGAAATATAAAACAATGCATTTTTTTGAAAAATCTTCAATACACTCACAGGAATTGTGTAAAGTTGCCCAAATAGTGCTAGGATTAGCAGTACATGTCCCCTTTAAATCATGGTTTCTCTAAATATACACGCACGCACACACACACACACACACACACACACACACGCACGCACACACAAACACACACAACTAGTACCCTGTGGTCTTGTCTCCCACCACCACCCACCACCGCCTGTGTTTCGTCGTCTACACACTGCTCCAGATTATTATAATTATGAACTGTCCCTTTAAGTGTGTAGCTCCAGTGCTCATGCAGCTCAGGGCTTTGTGTGACTGTGCAGCAGGAGGAGATTCCCTGTCAGGAGCCACACAGCTGTGGACGAGAAGGAGGAGAGGGAGGGAGGGCAGCACAGCGTCGTTATTATTGCTCAGCGACACTAACTGTCGCATCATCTACCATTAAGATTAGTCAGAAGACGCGCGTCTGTTGTTTTTGTAATTCTCGGTGTTAAAGCAAACAGACAGGAGCGCGCAGCGGCCTTTTAATAACGTCGCGACATTAAAATTATTATTTAATTATGATGGAGAGGCTCGTCTGTCCTCCGGATTGTCCGTCCACTGCCGTGTGTTTAGTTTGGAATGGATCCATGAAGTAGTGTATGACTAGAAGAAGTTTATAATAGCAGCAGGCTTATAGAAATGTTTTTGGGTACACACGCTGCTGCTGCACACAGCGGGATTGTTTCATTTAATACCGCTTAGTTCGCTTTATTAATTCGTGTATAGCTTAGATTTGGAAATCCAGTGGTATTTCTTTAGTTCAGGTTCACTGTCGTTTCCCACAAAGTTGGATTTCGTCTCCTCTTGTATGCTGTCATCAGCGGGATCATGATTTGACAACAAGCGCGTAATTACAGCTCCGTGGTGGCGCCGTGCGTCCCTTCCATCCGCGCGGCACAGCAGGTTTACTTTACGCACTTTAATTATAATAAGAAGAAATAATAACCACACAGCAAAACGGTGAGTGAGAAAAGTCCTTCCAGAGGAGCAGGGACACACACGGGTACTCCTTTATCCGCGCGTTGGTGGATCACTACGGGGGAACACATCTTTGCGCGCGGGCGACGTCTTCTTTGGAAAGGGCACCTCGGGACGTCATGGCGACGAGGACACACTTCTTGGGGATCTTTATTTTACTTCTTCACCTCGTGCTGCAGACCAACGCTTCTTCCACCAAGACGTGCGACCAGGGCTGCTCCTCCGGGAGGTGCGTCAACGGGACGTGCGTCTGTGATCACGGATGGGTCGGCGACCAGTGCCACCATTGTCAAGGAAGGTTCAAGTAAGTTGCGACTGAAAACATAATATCCTGGCACAGTGCAAAGTGGCCCGACTATAACTTTTAGTCCGTGTATAGGTACTGGCTGCTGTAGATTGATTGAACATTTTATTAACAGATTGCAGAATGGGTTACAATACAGTACGGCTCAATACACACACTTGTTAAGGGATGCAGACCAGAGAAAGACTTTCGTCTTGTTTACATCAGGGTCCCCCATTTTCAATTCATCATGACATTTATGACATACATGGCAGATAGACAGTACTGTTGCATCTAGACATTATTTTATGACCTACCAGATTTACAAATACAGTACTGTTTGTGATACAAAAATAGTATAAAAAAGAATATACATTTGACGAAGAAACTGTACATTGGAGGAGGTTGGGTAGGTGGGGTGGGGTGGGGGGGGGGGACTGTACATTGGAGGTGGTTGGGTGGGTGGGGTGGATGGGGGAAACTGTACAAGCAAAACTGTACATTGGAATATCGACAAAACCTTATAGTCCAGGAAGAGGGTCTTGTGTATTACTGGGTTAGGTAATTTACTGTACATTGGAGGGGGTTGGGTTAGGACATTTACAGGGGCCAGTTTCGAATTGCAGTCTCCCGTAGGTGCTCTTTGAGAGTGGTTTTGAAAGTGGGTGAATCGATTCACATTCCTTTACAGCTGTGGGTAGGGCGTTCCACATTGATGTGGCATAATTGTGAAACGTGTTTAGTCCCTTGTTTGAGCCGAATCTGGGTTGAACATGATTTGTGGAGCTCCCCTGGTGTTGTGGTCGTGGTATTCACTGACCTTTGGGAAGTATTTCGACATGTACATGGGTACCTTAGTCGTGTAGTGTATCTTGTAGACCAGGCCCATTGCAAGTTGCTGTACTCTGTCGTCTACTCTAAGCCATCCTAGGTGGTCAAAGTGGGCAGGGGTGAGGTGGGTTCTAGGAGTAAGGTCAAGCAGTAGTCTGACCAGTTTGTTTTGTGATGTTTGTAATTTAGTTTTTAGCGTCTTTGAGGTGCTTTGGTACCATGAGGTGCAAGCATAGTCGTAGTACCCTTGAATGAGTGCTCCTGCCAGAGTCTTCAGGGTATTCTTGTTTACCAGAGAGGAGATCCGGTACACCCCCCGCCTCTTGTGTTTTGATAAAGTCCCTGACCTGATTGATTGATTGATTGAATTGATTGAACACTTTATTAACAGATTGCAGAATGGGTACAATACAGTACGGCTCAATACAAACAATTGTTAAGGGGATGCAGACCAGAGAAAGACTTTCGTCTTGTTTACATCAGGGTCCCCCATTTTCAATGCATCATAACATAATATGACATACATGACATACAGATAGACGGTACTGCTACATCTATACATTTATGACCTACCAGATCTACAAATACAGTACTATCTATCTATCTATCTATCTATCTATCTATCTATCTATCTATCTATCTATCTATCTATCTATCTATCTATCTATCTATCTATCTATCTATCTATCTATCTATCTATCTATCTATCTATCTATCTATCTATCTATCTATATCTATAAATAACTTTAATTATAGGCTATATAACAGCCTATTACCCCTCTCTCTCTCTCTCTCTCTCTCTCTCTCTCTCTCTCTCTCTCTCTCTCTCTCTCTCTCTCTCTCTCTCTCTCTCTCTCTCTCTCTCTCTCTCTCTCTCCCTCTCTCTCTCTCTCTCTCTCTCTCTCTCTCTCTCTCTCTCTCTCTCTCTCTCTCTCTCTCTCTCTATATATATATATATATATATATATATATATATATATATATATATATATATATATATATATATATATGATCAGGGACCGAAACTAAAGCCCGCCGCCCGCCAGGCGTGTAGACGTGTAGTTCATAACGATACTCTTATTTTGATTGTGCGAGTACAGATTATAGCCGCTCTCGTCTTTTTTTTCTCCGCCGCGAGATCGTTAAAAAACTACAAGTCCCACATTGCACTCAAGTCAACGGTCCAATCACAGTAGAGTGACGTGACTGGTTTCATGAGAAAGAAAGCAAATGACCAATCGGAAGCTCTCATTTGGCTTGTTTACTTCCTGAAACGCCACCATTGCGATATGCTGCATGTTTAAACAATGACCCAGTCAACTATTCACTTTTAGTTTAATACATGACGAGGCATTGTCTAACGGTATCTAGCTGGCTAGCTACTGATAGCTGCTGATATCAACAAATGCTCCAGCAATAGTCGACTCGAGTGCATAATACCTCCGTTCCCTCGTTAGCTAGCTTAGCTAGCTCACGTTAGATCTTATCTGTCCCAGTAAACTAAATTGTCTTAACGTTATCTACCGGGCTAGCAGTAGCTACAGATAGCTCCTGATATCAATGTCTTATAACATTGATTGAATGCGTATTCTAGCTGAGGGCATGTTGAATGTGATTTGACAAAGGAACCGTAATGTTATAAATAGGGTCCAGCTGCATCGCCGGAGAATCCTTGCATGCTGAATGTAGGGTCTAGCTGAATATAGGGTCTAGCTGCAGGGCCGGAAAATCCTTGCTGGAGCTGGAGGCTACTCAAGTATACACACAGACAGTGGAGCTGTTTGCAGATAGCAAGCATTTTGACTTATTGCGTGGTGGCGATGTCTCGCAGATAATACAACTACAAGTATGATTATATAATATGTATTTTATTTCAATTTTTTTTTATATAAAATATACATATATTTTTTTTTAATCAAAAAAATGTTGGCAGGTAAGAAATATGCTTGGCGGGTAGACTCTTCCCATCTACCCGCCACTGGCCGGTGAGTCAAAAAGTTAATTTCGCTCCCTGTATATGATCATTTGTCATATAATAATGTCATCGCCATGTGATCTCACATGCTCCATTAGTGGGATTTAATGGTGTGGACTCTTGATCAGAACACATACAATGTACAGTTCTAGTTTACTTACTGCTCCCAAGAACCCCCCCCCTTACACACACACACACACACACACACACACACACACACACACACACACACACACACACACACACACACACACACACACACACACACACACACACACACACACACACACACACACACAAAAAGCACCACTAAGAAAGAGCAATTATTCTCCAACTCGTATTATTTCCTCCTCTACTCAACTCACAATTGCTTACCTGCACTGCAACCGTAACAGAAGCCTCGACCATCATGAGCTCCATGGAGGAAATAAGAAATGAAATGATCGCCCAGCGGGAACAGCTGAGAGCTGTACGCGACCTGACCCTATCCTCCCAGGAGACGGCAAATTGGGCCTTAGCGGCAGTCAACAACACCCGGTCCACCGCTGCCGAGAGGGGAGTTGCAGCTGGAACGCCGCCAGCCAGCGGGGAAGGAGAGCTGGGACCTCCAGACAGGAGAGAGGAGATCCGCGAACCGAGACTACCACCTCCGGACCGGTATGGAGGATCTCCAGAAGGTTGTCGTGAGTTTGTCAGTCAGTGTTCTCTCATCTTTCAGCTACAACCCGCACTTTTCCCACACATGTGTCTCGGGTAGCTTATATAATCACCTTGCTTACTGGCCGGGCTCTTTCCTGGGCCACCGCCGAATGGGAGAATGCATCGCAAATCTGTAACAGTGTGGATACCTTCACCCGGGAGTAGTGTTGTCAAAAATATCAAAAAATCGATACATATCGATTCTGAATATTTAAAACGGTTTCGATACTCATTTCCCGCAATATCGATACTTTCTGCAGTATCGATACCAGCTGGCTTGCTCGCAGTCTTCTACCGCAAGTTGTTGACAGACACACGCTGTTGCAGAGCACGCTTGCCCCTCCTCCTCCCCCTCAGAGACCCGTCTTCAGTGTCTTCTTGTCAACAAAGCATTAAACATGAAACCATTAACTTTAGTTTAATACATGAGACGTTGTCTACTGATGGCTCATAATATCAACAGCTGATTCGTTGTTAGTAACGTTACAGCTATTAGCTAACGTTAGCTAATCGTTCTTCCGTTAGCTTATGCTAGCTAGCTGGCCACCTTATAATTCACAATATAATTACTTCATGGAAACGGAGTAACGTTAACGTTATGTCGAGTTCATACTACACTACACATATGAACTCGACATAACGTTAACGTTACCCCGTTTCCATGAAGTGTTTAATTAGCAGCAATCTTGTTGAAAATGTAACGTTAATGCTCCGAGCATAGCTCCGCAAACCGGAAACCGGACGCCGTCATGAAATTGTTGTAGTCATATTGTAGTCTTTTAGTCTTATTACAGTAACTAAAAGATTTTAACCAAATAAAAAGCAGCAGCACTATGGCATAACTGAGTCATGTTTGCTACATGTATGTATTTCTTTCTTTAGGGGAGTAGGACGTTTCACAGTTTTAGCATGATGTTTTTATAGATGGCTAGGTTAAACACAGGTTTTTGTTTTTAAGAGGGGGGGGTTTGATTTGATTTAGATTAGATAATTTAGTTATTTTTAAATGTCTGATCTAAAGAGAAACAAAGGGTTTTAAAAGTGTTATATTTATCATCTCTTATAGTACCAGAGAGAAGCTGAGGAGAATCAACCAGCAACAAAAGCAAAATTTGTAAAAAACAAAAAAAATTAAAATGTATTATAAATTTTGAATTTTCGTGGTATCGAAAATGGTATCGAATATATATTGATACTTTTCAAGGTATCGTATCGAAGTTCGAAATTCCAGTATCGTGACAACACTACCCGGGAGATGCGTCATGTATTTGACACCTCCCGGGTGATTTCCATTTATGAGGCCAGCAGTCGACTCATGTCCTGCCGGCAGGGCATTCGCACTGTTGCAGATTATGCTATTGATTTTCGCATTGTGGGTCGGGAGGCGGCCTGGCCAGAGATTCCTTGCTGCGTACTGTTTGCACAGGGGCTCTCAGTGTGCATGCGGGATGAGCTGTCCACCCGTGAGCTACCCGAGCGCTTGGACTTCCTCATCAACCTGGCAATAAAAGTTGATAATAGGCATCGGGAGAGAGAGCGCGAGAGGGGAGCCTCATCTCAAGGTTTCTTCCGCCCCTCTTCCGGTATCGAACACCCCCCACCTTCGCACATAAGAGAGAGCCTGAGTGACGAACCGATGCAACTGGGTGCCCTCAGCCTCTCCGAGGCAGAGAGGCTGAGGCGCATTGAAGAGAAGCGCTGTTTCCGATGCGGCCGCACAGGGCATCGGTTTTTCAGTTGTCGGGGATATTCGGGAAACGGGGGGCCCGCTAAACTCTGGAGGAGTGATAGGTGGGCATTCCTCCACGGTTACTGATGACAATCGTACTTTCTTGAACATTACTATTGGGTGGGGGGATGTGATAGGGCTGGGCGATATGGAAAAAAATCATATTGCGATAACGATATGATAATGTTATCATATTTCTCGATATCGATAATTATCGAATTGTTATAAGCATTAAAAAAAATAAAAAAATTAACAACAGATGTATGTTTATTTTGCAGCAATTCTTTGTCATTGCCGCCATATTTAGTGTTACATCCCCTCACACTCCAGTTCTCAGGCTGGAGCTGGTTTAAAAGCGAAAGTAAACAGGCTTCTCTGCTGGCTGTGGCTCCAGGGGAGTTGAACAGTTCTGGCTCTGCTAGTTTATTTTCGATCTTTTGGCGCTTTTTTGGTGGACAAACCACCGCACATGTGCACCGTGACTCGTGACTGGAGTCTTGTTCTGCTAGCACACATAGCCAACTGTGTACAGACGGTTTCAAACTGTATTTTAAATTAGAAAGCAAACAAAATAAATGGACAAGAGAAAAAGAAATCTCAATTTGGTCAGTATTGTCATTTGGACAAGCAAAGCTATTACTTTAAGTTGCAGGCAAAAAAGACAAGTCTGTCCACTGTCTCTGGTTTTAAAACTGCCCTGTTGCAGGTCACAAAAAAAAATAAAAAAATAAAAAACTATATAAAAAAAAGATATAAAAAAAAAACGATTTTTCGATTTTTTTTATTTCAATATTCGATATCGATTATTACAATATATCGCGATATTGAGGCGGTTAGGTGGCCGAGCGGAGATTGCGTTCGTCACCAACCCCGGAGCTGTGAGCTGGATTCGCCTGTTCGAATCCAGCTCACAGCTCCGGGGTTGTCACCAGCTTGGCTGGCCGTCTGCACTAATACAATTGGCTGTATTAGAGGGTGGGAGAAGCTGGCGGGGTGGGTCCGGGTCGTTGTAAACAGCGACTCCTACACTTCGGTCGGGGCGCCTGCTAAGCGCGGATAGGACTTGAGGGGGATAGTGTGGTCCTCCCACACGCTACGCCCTCTCGATGAGAATCCGCGCTGCCAGGTGAAAAGAAGCGGTGATTGGCTGGACGTGTGTCGGAGGAAGCACGTGGTAGCCTCCACTCTCCCAGATGATCTGACTGTGGGGGGTAAGTGCGCAGCAACCAGGAAGGGACTGGGAATTGGCATACGACTAACATTGGGATGGGAGAAAATCGGAGGAAAATGGAGGGAGAAAAAGATAAAAAAAAAAAAAATATATATATATATCGCGATATTTATCGTTATATCGCCCAGCCCTAGGATGTGATTATGAATAACATGGCCTTGGTGGATTCGGGAGCGGCGGGCAATTTAATCCATGAGGGGTTGGAACTTGAGTGGGGGGTCCCGTTGGAAGACCTAGAGGTGCCTATCCCGGTCTACTCGTTAGATGGCCAACCTCTGGGCTGTGGAGTCATTACCCAGCACACCAAGCAGCTACGGGTGCAGGTGGCGGGCAATGGGTGGGAATTTTTTGTTGTTGTTGTTGTGATGTCTCCCTGTTCCACTATTGTGCTAGGTCACCCCTGACTTGCTGTGCATAACCCGTGTATTAATTGGGCTACGGGTGAACTCTCCATGGGAAGCAGCGTCAAGGTCTTGACGCTGGCGAGAGTTAATCCGCCCCCCCCCCCCTGAACGTTGCAGGCTCTGTCTTATCTCCCAACCCCGATTTGGCAGGAGTACCTGCGGTCTATTTTGACCTGGCGGACCTTTTTAGTAAGACGCGTGCTAACGCACTACCGCCTCATAGACCTTACGACTGCCCCATTAATGAACCATTAAAGGATGTTTTCTCTCTCTCGCCCGAGACTGTGTCCATGAACACTTATATTGAAGAGGCACTGTCCGCGGGGCATATTCAACCGTCCACATCCCCTGCATGCGCTGGCTTCTTTTTTGTTGCAAAAAAGGATGGGGGTCAGCGGCCGTGCATAGATTATAGGGGATTGAATGACATTTCCATCAAGAACCGATATCCGTTACCTTTCATGGACACCGCCTTTGAGTGCTTACAGGGGGCGCAGGTCTTTTCTAAACTTGACTTACGTAATGCATACAATTTGGTCAGGATTAGAGAAGGAGACGAGTGGAAGACTGCATTTAATACTCCTAATGGCCATTATGAGTATTTAGTCATGCCCTTTGGTTTAGCTAATGCTCCAGCAGTTTTCCAAGCCCTGGTCAACGACGTGCTGCAGGATTTAATTGGGATGTCTGTATTTGTGTACTTAGATGACATCCTAATTTTTTCTCGCGATATGGTGCAACACCAACTGCACGTTCGTGAGGTGCTTCAACGTCTCCTTAAGCATCAACTATTTGTTAAGGCAGAGAAGTGTGTGTTTCACACTGACACCGTGTCTTTCCTGGGCTTTGTGTTGACGAAGGGTGATCTTCGCATGGATCCGGCCAAGGTGAGTGCAGTCTTGGACTGGCCACATCCTTTGTCGCTCAAAGAATTACAACGTTTTTTGGGCATCGCACATTTCTACAGGCATTTTATTCGCAATTTCAGCGCCTTAGTCAATCCTCTGACAGCTCTCACTAAGGCCTCTCTCCCTGGCTTTGAATGGTCACTGCGGGCAGAGTCGTCCTTCTGCGACCTCAAACGTCGGTTTACCTCCGCCCCTGTATTAATCTGCCACGATTCGGAGGCTCAGTCTATTGTGGAGGTGGATGCCTCTGACATCGGGGAGGGGGGGGGGGGGTGATCTCTCAGAGATGTTTAATGTACGGGAAAGTGCATCCTTGCGCTTTTTTTCCGCGCCGGCTGTCTCCGGCCGAGCGCAACTACGACGTGGGTAATCAGGAGTTTTTGGCAATTGAGTTGGCACTGGAGGAATGGAGACATTGGTTAGAGGGGGCGGCACATCCTTTCATTGTTTGGACTGATCATAAGAACTTGGCTTACATTCAAGGGGCTAAACGCCTTAATGCTCGCCAGGCCAGGTGGGCGTTATTCTTCACTCGATTTCGATTTTCCATCTTGTTACAGTTTGATACTCCGGACCGGGAGGAGAAGCCCCACCCTATTATTCCACATGCCCTGATTTTGGCACCCGTGTCATGGGGCATAGATAGGGTGATAAGATCGGCTCTGGCACGGGAGCCTGATCCCGGTGGGGGTCCTCCGGGGCGGATGTATGTGCCCAAGGCTGCACGCTCACGACTGCTGCAGTGGGCACATATCTATTCACTCACCGGCCACACTGGGGCCACCAGGACCCTGGAGTTTATCCGTAGGAGGTTCTGGTGGCCTACAGAGGTGGGGGATATGCGTTTCTTCGTGGCGGCCTGTCCGGTGTGCGCGCGCAGTAAGACCTCTCGCCGTGTACCAGCGGGTCTCCTCAGACCGCTTCCTATTCCTAAACGGCCCTGGTCGCACATATCCCTGGATTTTATTTCTGGCCTTCCCCTGTCAGATGGGTTCACTGCCATCTTGGTGGTAGTGGATCGCTTTTCTAAGGCGGCCCACTTCGTTCCCCTCCCCAAACTTCCCTCGGCTCGAGAGACTGCTGACCTGGTGGTGCAGCACGTCTTTCGGGTTCTCGGGTTGCCAGTGGATATTGTGTCTGACCGGGGTCCTCAGTTCGCCTCCAGGTTCTGGAAGGCATTTGCCTCCAGCCTCGGCGCCTCCGTCAGCCTGTCGTCTGGGTTTCACCCGCAGTCGAACGGGCAGACGGAGCGCGTCAACCAGGATCTGGAGGGCATCCTGAGGTGTTACGTTGCCGGGTGTCCGGCAACTTGGAGTAGATGGTTGGCCTGGGCGGAGTACGCGCATAATACCCTCCTCTCCTCTTCTACTGGTTTGTCTCCCTTTCAGTGTCAATATGGTTTTCAACCTCCTCTGTTTCCCGAACAGGAGCAGGAGGCTGAGGTGCCATCGGCCCAGGCACATGTGGCTCGCTGTCGCAGGACGTGGAACAGGGTACAGGCGGCGCTGCAGAAGGCCTCGGTTAAGGCTCAGCGGCAAGCTAACCGCAAGCGTCTTCCGGCTCCCGTTTTCCGTCCTGGACAGCGGGTTTGGCTTTCCACCCGTGATCTCCCTCTCCGGGTGGAATCCAGGAAGCTGGCCCCTCGCTTCATAGGCCCCTTTATAGTGGTTCATCGGGTGAAGCCTATGGCTTACAAGCTATGCCTTCCGGCCTCTATGAGGGTTCATCCGACGTTTCATGTGTCCCTGTTGAAGCCATTCCTCTCATCGCCCTTGTCCCCGCCACTTCCTGCGGTTCCTCCGCCTCGCATTATTGATGGTCAACCTGTCTATACTGGGTGCCTCAAAGGGATATTTTAGACCCCAGCCTGATCGATGATTTCCGGCGGCTGCATCTCAAGGTCCCTAGGTGAACGTCAGGTGTCGTTTGTCGGGGGGGGGGGATACTGTAACGTTCGGGGTTCTGTCTTAGGAACCCAACTGTCATTCTGGAGTTATTTCCCCTGGTGGTTGGTATCTGTGTTCTTACATTAAAAAGGCACCACTAAGAAATGTGTGATGTCCGGGTAGCAGCTTGAATCTCGAGCTCCTCAGAACCCCCGAGATAAACGACCCAACAAACAGATATTGTCAGCAACATTTAACGAGTGAAACGGTAAGAAGTCTAAAGATGAGCCCGAAGAAACGAAGTGCTAAAAGAAATACCAAAACCGACTCTGGAAATGAGAAAGATGTCACAGATGAACAGGCTTGTCAAACCAGCTCTTCCGACACTGACGAGGAAACAGAGAGAGAGGAATCCGCGATTCTAAAAGAATTAAAAGATCTAAGGAGAGAGAATAAAGAAGCACACAATGCCACTCAGTCTTCAGTGAGCAAACTTGAAACATCTATGTCGCAAGTAACTGAATGGATTGACAAAACAGAAGGTAGAATTACGGTAATTGAAAAAGAAATCACGAAACTGGATGATAGTGGAATGAGACACCAGAGGGCGCTCAAATACCTTGTAAGAAGAGATGCAGAAATTACAGCAACCTGTGAAGACTTGCAAAATAGACTCAGACGCAACAATATCCGGATCTACCAAGTCCCTGAAGGTAGCGAGGACAAGGATACTAAAGAGTTTGTGAAGCAGCTATTGACAACATCCCTGAAAATAACACCTGAACTTGAGTCTGAGATTAAGATAGAAAGAGCGCACAGATCACTGATGGCCAAACCGAGAGAGTCTAGCGCACCCCCGCGCTCTATCATTGTGCGCTTTCTAGATTTCAATATCAAAGAACAGGTTCTACAGCTCGCATGGGGACAAACCGTCACATTTCAAGGGAAAAGGATCTATTTTGATCACGATTACTCCCCAGACCTGCAAAAGAAGAGGGGTCAGGTGCGTCACGTCATCAAACAGCTGAAGGAAAAAGGGATACGCGCTAATTGCCCATACCCGGCACGACTCAGGATGACAACAGAATCGGGAACGAAGGTGTTTGACTCTCTGGTAGATGCAATTCCCACACTGAAAGAACTGGGAATTCATGTCCAAATCGACGAAAGAGAGAAACTACAAAGAGAACTGACAAGGGACAGGTGGCGAACACAAAGAAGAGGGCGTGAGCAGCGAACGAAAGGAGCCATGACGTCACTATCTGCCGCAGACCTAAGATCATTCATGGACGATAAAGATGAGTAAACCAGTTGGATATAGTAGACTAACGAAATGTTTACAATAAGTGTAAAACACAAGAAATAATGGACATGCTGCTGACTAATATGATTATCATTTACCCTGAGTATTAATTACCTGTTGGGAAAATTTAAATATATTAAATCTACTTTAATTTATATGTGGTTCTGAGGCCAGAGACTGAGCCATAGACGGATCACACTTAGCCTGTGTTACCAGGCAAAGGTTAACCCTATACGTTCGTGGTTAACTTCTCTGCACTTAGTGCAATATGCTCCCTGAGAGAGAAAGCTACACCTCTCTAGAACATCGGGAGATTATTTCATTTGTGATTTATGTAAGACAGCTTACTGGAAAATTGGAAGCCCTAGGTTTTCCCTTACAAGTGAATAGGGGACCATTTTGTTTTGTTTTTTATGTTGTATACTCTTTGACAAATGCCTCAAGCTCATATACTATGGAAGATAGATCTATGTTGTACATACGAAATACAATGACATTATGACAAGCCTTAAATGTATTAGTTACAATATAAATGGTCTTAACAACCCAATAAAGAGGAAAAAACTTTTTGGACAACTTAAGAAAATGCAGTGCTCTATAGCATTCATTCAAGAAACGCACTTATCAATGAACGAACACCAGAAACTGAAGAGAGAATGGGTGGGCCAGGTGTATAGTGCGTCCTGTCAAACAGGGAAAAAGAGAGGAGTGGCTATTCTATTTAACAAATCAGTATACTTCACCAAAGAAAAGGAAATTGCAGATGACCAGGGCAGATATGTTATGGTCCTGGGGTCAATAGGAGGATCAATCATAACCTTTCTAAATATATATGCACCAAATGAAGACTGCCCCAATTTCTTTAAAGGTATAGCCTCACTTTTGGCTGGTAATGCCAAAGGAATTATCCTTATGGCCGGTGATTTCAACTGTGTACTAAATCCAAAAGTAGACAAACTGCCTGTAGATTGTGGACCCATTTCAAAAAAATCTAGATCACTGAATGCAATGATAAAAGAATTTGGACTTATAGATGCATGGCGTTTCCACCATCCTAGGCAGAAAGACTTTACCTTTAGGTCTGGGGTCCATGGTAGCTACTCTCGGATAGATTACTTCTGTATTTCCAAGCAAGATATTGACAAAGTTGAATCATGTATCATTGAACCAGCGACCATCTCAGATCATGGACCTCTAACTCTTCAACTTAACCTCAGTACCAATAAAATCTTTAAATATTGGAGGCTCAATGTATCCATGCTGTCTGACTCTCACACACGGGAGAGGATAAGTGAAGAACTGAAGAGCTATTTTGATCTCAACAATAAGGGGGATGTCTCACCATCAATTTTATGGGACGCGGCAAAGGCTGTAATGAGAGGTAAAATTATCTCAATTTCAAGTGCACTAAAGAAACAGCGAAATGAAAAACAGCAGAACCTAGAAAATGAGTTAAAAATACTAGAAAGGAAACATAAACTGAACAGAGATGAAGAAGATTTAAAAGCTCTACTAACCTGCAAACAAAAACTAGATGACCTGTTGACATACAAAGCGGAAGGAGCCCTTAGATTTGCTGGTAGGAATTACTATGAGATGGGAAATAGGGCAAGCAAGCTACTGTCATTCCAGCTCCACAAAATACAGTCAAGTCGGATAGTTCCAAAGATTAAACACCCCAGCACACACATGGAAGTAATGCAAACGCAAGAAATTGCTAATGCATTTGCAGATTACTATACCGACCTCTACAAAGCACAGCAATTGGAAAACAAGAAAGAAAAAATCAACAACTTCTTAGATAACCTTAAACTTTCTAAACTATCCCCAGATGAGGCGGATGAACTAACCTCCCCTATTACGGAGAAGGAGATAGGGGAAACTATTCAGATGCTTAAGAACAATAAATCACCAGGTACAGATGGGTTTTCAAATGAATTTTATAAACATTTCACTGAACAATTAACACCAGTATTAAGTGTAGTTTATAACTATGCCCTATCTGAGAGAGATCCACCAGGAAGCTGGTCAGAAGCTATTGTCTCGGTAATACATAAAGAAGGTAAAGACCCCACAAGATGTAGTTCCTATAGGCCCATAAGTCTCCTTTGCAACGATTTCAAGATATTGACATCTATACTTAAAAAAAGAATACAGAAACATATAACAAAACTGATACACCCAGACCAGACTGGCTTTATCACTGGTCGACAGGGTGCTAACAACATCAGAAGAACTTTAAATCTGCAAACAGTGGCTGGATTTCGAAAAGAACCATCAATGCTTCTCGGCTTAGATGCCGAGAAGGCATTTGATAGAGTTGATTGGCTGTACCTTGAACTAACATTGAAAGGTATGGGATTCAATAACACATTTATAGAATGGATAAAATGTTTATATAAAAATCCTAAGTCTAGAGTAAGGGTGAATGGTCACTGCTCTCACTTCTTTGACATACAGAGAGGGACACGCCAAGGAGACGTTTTGTCTCCATTACTATTCGCGATTGGCATAGAGCCACTAGCGGAGATGATTAGATCAAACCCTCAGATACAGGGAATAGATGACCAAAAAGGCATTACACACAAGATCTCGCTATTTGCTGATGACATTTTACTTTATATCAAAAACCCTTTAGAATCAATTCCAAACATAATGATGGATTTAAGAAATTACGGCGAACTGTCGGGTTATAAGATAAATGAGACCAAATCAGAAGCCATGATGATAGTGGGAACATGGCCAATACATCTGAATAGTATAGCACCCTTCCATTGGGCTAGAGACGGATTCAGGTATTTAGGAATCATTTTGACTCCCAGCAGCAATCAGTTATATCAAGCAAACTACGAAAAGTTGATTGTACAAATCAAATCAGACATGGCCAGATGGGACATTTTACCTCTCTCCCTAGTGGGAAGAATAGAATCAATTCGAATGAATGTGCTACCTAGACTTATTTTTCTCTTCCAGTCTCTACCTATACCAATACCTGCCACTACCTTTAAAAGGTTAGATAAACTCCTATCCAAATTTATCTGGCAGAGGAAAAAACCTAGAGTAAGGCTTAAAACACTATGTTTGCCAAAGAACAAGGGTGGTCTTGGTCTACCAAACCTAAGAAACTACTACTGGGCAGCTCAATTACGCATACTTGTGCATTGGATACAAAAGGACCTAGACTCAGGATGGGTACAGATTGAGCAAAACTCAATTCCAAAGACCCCTCTCAGATCCATAATATTCCTGGGGAAAGCATACTGGAAAAAAATTAAGATTGGTAACAAATGGATTACAAATACATTAAAGGTATGGAAAAGTGTAAGGAAAAAGGGGGGAGGTCCACGATCAATATCTAGGGCCATGCCAATAGCAGACAATACAGAATTCCGGCCAGCTATGGAGGATGGGGGTTTTAAAAAATGGGCGGATTTGGGCCTGGTTACTATCAATCAATTAATGGAAGGAGACTGTTTTAAATCGTTTGCACAGCTACAGCAATGTTTTGACCTACCTTCGAAAGACATGTTTAGATACTTTCAAATAAGACACTATGTAATGACTCACAGTGAGTGGGAAGCAATTAAGAGACCACCAACAAATGTGGAGCGGTACTTTATTAACACAATAGAAAAAAACTTGATGGAAAGAAAGCAGATATCCAATATTTACAACATGTTACAACTAGACGATCCAGGAGACACCACCTATATTAAAGAAAAATGGGAGTTGGAAGCTAATGTGATCATAGAAAATGAAGAATGGGAGGACAGCCATTCAAGCAATCATAAAATCACAAATAGCCCAATGTGGAAGGAGTTTGACTGGAAGGTCAAGGTCAGGTACTTTAGGACTCCTCAAGTTCTCTCCGGATTTGCTGGTGGGTCCTCACCACTATGTTGGAGAGGATGTGGAATGATCGGAGATCATACACATATTTTCTGGGACTGTCCAAGGGTGCAGACATTTTGGATGAATATCAAAAATGAGATTAAAACCATTCTAGATCTTGACTTACCTCTGAATCTATCGTACTATATCTTGGGATGTATACCGAAAGGCACAGACTATGGAGATACGTTATACATCTTGAGAGTGATACTGTTAATAGCAAGGAAAATGATAACTATGGCATGGCTACAAAATCAACCACCGACAATCAAACAATGGACCAAGAGACTGAGACAGATGTATACAATGGAAGAAATGACTGCACAATTGCAACTGAAAAAAGATATGTTTATGCAGAGATGGTCACTTGTAACCTTGTACCTGGAGATACACTAGCATGAGCCTGACGCCCTCTCTCTCTTTTTTTCTTTTTTTGTTGTTCTTTTTTTTCTGTTAAAGTATTTTTTTTTTTTCCTTTTGCTAAATTTATTTTTCTATTTATTTTTTTAGTTTCTTATCCTACAAAAAATCATAAAAAAAAAATATTGTAAAAATCCCTCCCCACTGGGTTGTTTAAGAGGCGTACTCGGATTATACAGCTTATTTTGATTACGCTGAATACCTTGAAAACAAATTGAATAAGAGGGAAGAGCCTGAGTAACAAATGTCATTGACTATGTGAATCAAGTATATTATACTGTATGATTAATGCAATGTGATGTTCAATATGACACAAAATAAAAGAAAGTTCAAAAAAAAAAAAAGAAAGAGCAATCATTCTCCGACTCGTATTATTTCCTCCTCTACTGGACTCACAATTGCTTACCTGCACTGCAACCGTAACAGGATACAATACTATGGCCCATTTGACATCACCTATCTATCGTTCAATATGTGAAAAATAATGAAATTTTCCATCCATACGTTCCCGTGTTATACCGTGGTGAATATAAGTATCGTTATAGCGTGGTCTGGGGTAATTCCCGAAAGGCTGAGTAATAGGTTTATACGTCAATTCTACTATAAACGTTGCCGTTTCTTGCCTGTACATGCTATTATTCCGAAATCAAATCTATATCATAGGTATTATGTTCCATCATGAATGCATGAATTGTTTCTGATTATTTGATTGGTAGTAACGGCATTCGTATTGAACACTAAACACGCTTATCAGCCTGATCGGTATAAAAGCATTGCAGGATCAAGCAAACATTTTCGTCAGATAGTCCTTACCTGTGATCGGGAGTATTCCAAAAATAATATTCCAATTGTTTGATCGCCATCTGGTACATCCGATGTCCATTTGGTCCACGGCATAACCCACCACAACATATGGATCGGGGATATTTGACACGCTTCAATGGAACCCGGGAGAACCGCTCCATTCGCCCGACAAGGAAATGTAAGACCGGAGACATTTGGCCATTACACAGGCCAAGATACAAGGTTTCAAAGGGTGCTCGATACCGCCATCTAGCTGGATGCGGCCGGTATTGCACTTTGGCGATCTCAGACTCATTTCCTATGGTAACACAGAGGTCCCCGGATGAATAATGAATACAAATATCGGGAAAAAAAGGAAAAAACTATCAAATAACATATAAAATCGTGGTTGGGGTTCAACGGTTGTTGGCCAAACACGTATATAAACGTTGTTGGCGGGGATTGAGTTAATGTCAAGCCCTGCTCACATGGTTGGGCTGAGCGATTAATGAAGTTTAAATTCCAATTTTGTTTTCCCATGATCATGAAAAGTGTTATGATTATTTTATAAGCATTTATTATTTTATAAGCATGCCGCGTTGCTCTCATTTTGTCTTGTGTCATAAATGCTCCGCTCCTCCCCCCATCAAGCCTAAACAGTAGTTTCAGCTTGTGTTGAGAGGGAGGAGGGAGCCACGGAGTAAGATTTGATCCAACACACATCAAAAACGATAAAAGCGTTTTTCAGGATAAGTCATATGTAACTGTGTACACTGCTCTTCTAAGCTGGATTACAGAGCTCTGGAAAGGCTAGAATTACACCACATGGCTCTTTGGTATGTGTACAGATACAGCATGCAGCATCACAGAGATGTTCTACAGAGAGTAACATGAGAGCAGCTGGACCCGCCGGCGGGGCCGTGGACTCCATAAGGTCAACCCCCTCGCGTCTAAATCATCCGTTTTCCGGTGCAATGCGCAGATATTTTTACAAGCTCATATTTAGCTAATAACACTTAATCATTGGTAAACAACACACGTAGTGCTGAAAATATACACTTTGACTGCTGTTTTGATAGGGTTAGGGTCTTTACTCTTGGCTACATTTGAAAAGAAAACGCAACATTAATTAAGAGGTTAATAATCTTCAGTCGACATTAGCAGGAAAGGTCATGGGAGGGAGGGTCACCGGAATCAAAAGCCTTCTTCCTCTAGGGGTCATGGTTGTACAGTACACAGCAAATTAGAAAAGATTCAAATGAAAGGTATTTGGCGATACCTTGCCGAACTCAAATGCAGAGCATTTTTCAGGATGGGTCCGAGAGTGAAATGAGGGCACGCTGTGCGCTATCCGTGATGCTGAGAGGACGGAGGGTTACAACTAGAGCCCAACCAATACCGGATTTTCATTTCACTGATGTCTGATGTCCTCTCTCAGTGTTTCCCACAGGATTTTGTGAGACTGTGGTGGGTGAACCTCAGGCCCTCTAGGGGGGTCCGGGGGCATTATATCATGCCCCCCCCCCCCCCCCCTGTAACTTTATCTTTGTACATTTTAGTTAAATGCATCAATCTGGTGCACTTTGAGAGCAAAATAGAGAGGCTAGATCTATGATGAACTTTGTGCTCAAAACACAAAATCGACTAGACTAGTGCTTCCCAATCCTCTCCTCGAAGCACCCCAGCCGTTCAATGTATTTGTTAAATTCCACCACCAGCACACCTGATTCAACTTAACTAGCCCTTTATTAGTTGAATCAGGTGTGCTGGTGGTGGAATTTAACAAATACATGGAACGGCTGGGGTGTCTCGAGGAGAGGTTTGGGAACCACTGGACTAGAGCAGGGGTTCCCAAACTTTTCAGGCCAGGGCCCAGAAAATAAGGCGTCAGAGAGCCGCGGCCCAATGGACATCGTCAGGCTTTTTTTTTTTTTTTTGCCATGTGACCGATTTTTTAAGCCAAATATCACTTCAATCCTTTTAAGTTAGTTCAAGTTAGTTATTCATTTATAATGTGCTATTTATGAGAGGGCTAACTTGTTGCAAAATAATAATGATAATAATAATAGCCTCATTAAAATACTATTGTTGCTTCGGTTGTTTTCAGCGTTTTATGTGCATAATCTGTTATTTAGTTTGAAATGTTCGTTGAAATAAGTAGATTTTTCGTTTTTGTTTATTTATTAAGTTAATATAAAACCATATAGTCACATTTTAGAATAGAATAGAATTTTAGAATACAACTAGAAACACTGTCCTGGCCTGCTTCTAAGTTCAGTGGCCTGACAAAATAAATAAATAAATAATTTTTTTTTTAATCATCTCGCGGCCCACCCGTGGCTGCTCGCGGCCCACCTTTGGGTCGCGACCCCGACTTTGGGAACCACTGGACTAGAGCATACATTTGAGCCATCAAAGAAATGAAGCAAAAGTGGTTACCTGTGTTGAACTGGTTTATTTTTTCGAAAATAAAAGAATATACTGGATTACTATTACGACTACGACTACTACCACTGCCAATACTACTGATACATCCCTATTGGCAAACTTTATATTAAAAAAAATTGTACAAGCCGGAGGCAATGCTGACGCCCGGATTCGAGACCGGAGTCTCTTGCGTTGGTGACGAGCGCAATCTCCGCTGCGCCGCCCAGCCGCCTAAAAAGTTATGAATTATTATAATTATTTTTACATATTAGATATTATTCATAAAAAACGTTCATGTGTGTGTTAAAATCTTTCTTCAAACCTACCCCGTTCTCTTCCTAGAGCTTCTTCCTCTATGCTCTCTGCCTCCCTAGAAGCATCTTCCTTGGGGGCGGGGGGTAGCCAGAGTCCTCTGGACCTCGACTTGCTTGTTGTTATGCCAGCTGTAGCACACTCATCCTCCGTTCTGGGTTGATACAAATTAAATATATATAGAATATGACCCAGTAATGAATCAACTAAATACAGCAATGTGGCTATTTGAAAACATTGCATTCGCTAAATAAATACGTTGTCCGTCGGGGCCCGAGCGTGGGCGAGTGTGCCGCATCGTGGGCGCGCCACACAGTATGACCAACGTTAGCTTCCATCTCAAATGAAATATAAGAATATGACCCAGTAACTAAATACAGCAATGTGGCAATTTGAAAACATTGCATTCGCTAAATAAATACGTCACAGCTTCACGTTAGCCAACTTGGCCCGAAGCTGACTTGACTTTCGCTTTCAATTTGACGCTCGCTTCCTGAGACTTATGCTTTGCTCGCTGCTGTTTAATAATATTGTCGCTTTTCACATCGCGTGCTCTTGTGCAGTCATCTAGTTAAAGACAGTAGAGGTTGGCGTCAGTGTAAGTTAGTGTTGTGTTCATTCATAGTTAAAGACAGTAGAGGTTGGCGTCAGTGTAAGTTAGTGTTGTGTTCATTCATAGTTAAAGACAGTAGAGGTTGGCGTCACGGTCAGTGTAAGTTAGTGATGTGTTCATTCATAGTTAAAGACAGTAGAGGTTGAGTATGTTTTTTTTTTTTAACAAATGTTTTTTATTTTTCCTTTTTTTACATGAAACAAGATAAACAATACAGTAACAGTAATAATCAACGATGAATCACAGGAGGGTTTCCGTTAGAAAAAATTGTTGCCGGCCTCAGTGTCCAGTAGATTTCAATCTACCGTTCAAATGAGAGAAATTCCGGTCAGAGTTTATTGAGCTTAACACTTTGGTTGCCTACGGTTAAATTAATGATATACCATAGATTGCCAGCGCTATTTGTCTATGGAGAAAGTCCCCTTCTTTGCAGGGCTATAACTTTTTAAATTCTATTGCTACATTGCCATTATTAGGGCCCATTCAAAGTCCTATATGTATTGTTCATTGTGTAGCAACGTTAAACTTTTTCATTCACATATTCATAGTAAAGTATGGTCTAATGTATAAGTATGTTTTCATCTCTTTCTGCAGCTTTCTCCAGAACGTGATATATAGCCCCAAATGCATTATATTGATGATGAAATACAGTTTGATGGCAATCAGCGCGATATAAAAAATTCCAACTAGACGTACTTCTAGAAGTTACTACACGTCATCTGATGTTGACCGGATGGGCGAGGGGGCGTTTATAATTCTGTGGGCAGCGTTATACCAATCATCTAATGTGGGTCAAATGTTGATAATATCAGTTATTATCGAAGACGGTAACGTTACACGCTGAAACTCACCCCAGTCTCCGCGCGCCGTTGGGCGATCATCGTCGAGTAGAAATGTTATCATTATGGGATATATTATTACCCGGTCCATCTCCAGCTTGTATAATGGTATATACGTCCAAATCATGTTGTTTATCGAGTTATTGGCAATCGATCGCTATGTAGTGTGACGAGCTAGAGTGCCGGAACCTATACCGAGTGCCCGGAAGTAATATGGCCGACCAGCAAAACCTCTACTGCGCTTCCTGTTAAGCGGTTGCGCCGATCGGCCACCAGATGGCGCTCCTGAACCGCCAGAGAGCTCAGTGGGTCCTGCTGGTGGATCTCAGGCCAGCGGAGGGACATTATGAATCCGATCGCAGATTTTTGAAATATTGATATAAGGACGACGTACAGCGTCCCCCGGCAACTTTAGCATGGCCAGCAAAGACGTCTAAAGACGGGTCCCGGCAGTCAAAGTGTTAAAAACAATTGATAGGCAAAAGAATGACAACAAAACAAAAGAATGACATCATCAAGGCATGTAGATTTATAATATTTTTACTTAAAACTAGGCTACTTTTGCGTATAAAGTCATTATATTCCAAATAAAATAAGTCCCGAGACTCGTGCTGCTGCCGACTTTAAATCAAATAGGTGTCTGTGGGCAGTCGCCCGACATTAATAAACAACAGTCTGTTATAATCACATTTTTATGAGCTAACGAATTCCGTTATATTGGACATTTGTATTAATTATATCAAGCGGAGAGAGACGGCAACATTATCGTGGGTTTGCGTGACGACTCTCTCTCTCCACCTCCCAATGACTTATTTGCGAGAGTATGTCGATGCAGAGCAGCAGATTCAGCTGTTATTGGCTCTTTTCTGGGGACCGCACAGCAGCGCCCCCCACCCAACATTGAATTGAAAATGGCTGAATTGGAGTACTGCTGGAGTACTGCATTGTGCTGCTGCTGCTCCGGCTCTGCAGCTTCACAAAAGTTCGCATACCCAGCACTAAGCTCTCGCTGACAACGTCGTTGTCATTATTAGAAGCAACGATGAAACAAATGTAATGATTGTTTCGTTCATCGCATAGGCTATTTAATTTTAGCCAATTTTAATACAATTCAAATAATCAAATTGTGCTTAGACTCAGGGAATTATTTTCACCGGACATTAAGACCGGAGAGATTAAATATGTCGGACTTCAACAGATTTTGCCGGTCAAATACCGGTAATTACCGGCTAACGGAAACGCAAACAGAAATAATAATAACAATAATGACAGTCCAGTAATTAAATCAGAATGAAACAAACAACACACTGCAGCACCCACTCCACACTTTAGATCACCTAAACACACTTTATATTTATTGTTAAAGGATTTGCACTACAACTCGTACACCTTACTGTAAATTGTACCTAAATTGTACCTCATCCCATTTCTGCTTTGCACTATATAGTATTGTATATTAGTACATTGCATAGTATATTGTATATTGTATGCAGGGGCGGACCTTCCTACAGGCGATATAGGCGGTCGCCTAGAGCGCCACCCAGAGGCGGGCGCCAATTTTTTTTTTTTTTTTTTTTTTTTTTGTGCAGTTTTGGCGCCCCCCTCTATATCTGCAACCATTATTTTTACATAAAAAAAAATCTAACATAAGGGAAAATGAGCCAAAAATCTAAAACGGTCGGTCGGTCTGAGCCTCAGCTTTAGGTGTTCACAGTCAGAACATGCTAGAGCGCTGTGCATTGATGGGTATCGGTCAAGTGTTTATAGAATTGAGCGTTGAGGAAAGAAAGACTAACGTTAGAGAACTATGAAGAGGCAAAAGGCGCAGTGGTGAATCTCGCCTAGGGCGCCAAATTTGCTAGGTCCGCCCCTGATTGTATGGTAACTCAGTTACTTCTTCATCGAACATTGTACATTATGTCTATACTGAACACTGTGACCTCTATTTTTACTTCTATTTTACATGCTATACTATTTTATTTCATACTTATCTTGTCTAGCACAGTCTCTGGAGCGTAACAGTAAGAAGCATTTTGTATAAAAGTATTCTGTACTTCTGTATGACAACAATATATGCCTTTCAAATGTTAAATGATAAATGATTAAATGATACACACTGAAATCTACGCTCTCTCATCCTGCTTTCCACAACTCCTATACTTCCTGAGTAACGTGCCTAACACTGCTTAATGGTTGTTTAAATATTTTACATGTTTTGATGTGGTGCATAAGCAGCATATTAAGATGACTGTGTTTCTTGAACAGCTGATAACTGCATAAGCAGCACATTAAGATGAGTTACCAACAGCGCGTTTCTTGACAGCAGAGTGGCGCGTTTCGCGACTCAGGAAGCGAGTGTTCTGCGCTGCAACACAGCGGCGAGCGGCAGCGGCAGCGATAAGGGGGGCGGGGCACGTGGGCGTCGCGGATAATCAGAGGAACCCGGAAACCGAACTCCGTTGCGGAAAGTATACACGCGGCCCGTACTAGGGCTGGGCGATATGGAAAAAAATCATATCGCGATAACGATATGATAATTTTATTTTATTTCTCGATATCGATAATTATCGAATTGTTATAAGTATAAAAAAAATAAAAAAAAATAAAAAAAAACATTTTTTTTTTTTTTTTTTTTTTTTTAACAACAGATTTATGTTTATTTTGCAGCAATTCTTTGTCATTGCTGCCATCTTTAGTGTTACATCCCCTCACACTCCAGTTCTCAGGCTGCAGCTGGTTTAAAAGCTAAAGTAAACCGGCTTCTCTGCTGGCTGTGGCTCCAGAGGAGTTGAACAGTTCTGGCTCTGCTAGTTTATTCTCTATCTTTTGGCGCTTTTTTGGTGGACAAACATGTGCACTGTGACTCGTGACTGGAGTCTAGTTCTGCTAGCACACATAGCCTACTGTGTACAGACTGTTTCAAAATGTATTTTAAATTAGAAAGCAAACAAAATAAATGGACAAGAGAAAAAGAAATCTGAATTTGGTCAGTATTGTCATTTGGACAAGCAAAGCCATTACTTTAAGTTGCAGGCAAGAAAGACAAGTCTGTCCACTGTCTCTGGTTTTAAAACTGCCCTGTTGCAGGTAAAAAAAAAAAAAAAAAAAAACGATTTTTCGATTTTTTTTTATTTCGATATTCGATATCGATTATTAAAATATATCGCGATATTTATCGTTATCGTTATATCGCCCAGCCCTAGCCCGTACGGATGGATCCTCCAAACTCACAAACAGAAGGCTGCAGGTCTCACTGTATTTGAAGGATGGGACAGCCTTGGCCACTGTGACTGGCCATGGTTACACTGGGGTTTTTGTTTTTGTTTTTGTTGCTGAATGATTACGTTTGCATGTCCAAGTTAAAAAGAAACACAGTTTTGGCAGGAAAACGCATTCCCCTAGCGGGAACGCTGAAAAGGTGTTTTCGTTTTGGAACCTCGCAGAAACTTGCCGACAATGGTGCCATGTAATCTGCGCGAGCCGGATACAGAGCCGTTCTGCCCAATGCCCATGCGCAGTAGAGACCCGCACGGTTATTTCCGGTGTTTACAGCAGAGCTGTCCCAAGTAGCTTTGGCTACCATGTGTTGTCAAGTTATTGTTATAAGGAGCCCAGTCCAAAACTACAACAGTCTGCATTCCTTTAACAATTGTTTGTATTGAGCCGTATTGTATTGTACCCATTCTGCAATCTATTAAATAAAGTTTTCATCCATTTCTAATAGCGTTAACGTTACTACGTTAATAGCCTCGATGCTAACTATATGGAGAATGCCATTTACATTAGCATGTAGCTAACAACATCGGAGATCTTTTTGTAAGACTAAACTATCCGCTCTTGGTGGTAAATTGTGTTGATGTTGGTTTTGTTTCATCAACAAATGAGAGGCAGAACACACAGTGAATGTATCCGTTTTGTTTATTGCACTTTCTTTCCTGAAAAATAAATGCTACGTTGGCTAAATGGCTCACGCGAGGCATTTAACACTTTCAGTGCCCAGCAGGGGGCGCACGATTTAGTGCTTGAATGCCCACCATCCACTTCAATGTTAGCGTTAATATAGCCTAATCTATGTTTTAAATTATGGCTATGTGTCTAATCTGCCCATCGCTTATCAATGACTCATTTTCCAGTCAACATTGTCAAAGCGGATTGTTTTTTTATCGGTTCATTTCCGTTTTATAGCATCTTAAAAAGCCCTCGTTTTCAAGGAAAATTCAAATATTCCATAATAAACGGAATATTCTAGAATACACAAAAACGTTCTAATTGTTCTGCCTATTTATGAATCGTTTTCAAATAAACGCTAGATTATCGATAGTATATGTGTACGTATGCACGCTGGGGCCACAATCTGATATCTGATCTGATATATTTCCTGATCGCTCGCACAGCCAAACAGCCATATGACACATAGGGAAAAAGCTTATATCTCCGTGAAAACAGTTCTGATTATCCTAAGACTGGTCAAATAGATTCCTTACCTGAGAGCAGACGGTATCCAAAAAGATTATTCCAATTCCTGATTGCCATTCCAAAAATCAATCCTTTTATTGATCCACGCTACATACTGTAAAACACATATTACACGCTGTTCTGAGGCTCCACAATGACTGGGATCATCTCCGGTTACATGCGTGAGAAGTAAAATGTGGATTCCAGAATTTCTTTTTCTCATCCATTTTCATTGAGTCCATTCCAAAAGGGTGCATTACCATCTGGGAGACGATAGGGGGCGCTTTTTCACATCTGAGCTCCTGATGGGGCTGGTTTCCCAACGGTAGACTCGGTTGATGAAATATGAATTCAGATCGCTAATAAAAGAAAATCACGCTAATTGTCATGCTGGGCATTCAGGGGGAGGGCTGCTAACACATGTTATGTCGTGGCTGGCATTCAAAGTGTTAAAGATGGTGGATTGTTGATTTTTAGCAGGAAGTGTATTGGCACATTCAACTTTTCTGATTGGTTGAAAATGGCCTTCATGTTTGAACTACATCGCCACCTACTGCCACCTACTGCTTTGGCATTGTACTACATGTATATGGGGGTGTGGGGGGGGGGGGTATGGGGGGGTGCTAAAGGTGAGCGATAAAGTGGCAGTCAGGAGAATGAGGCTGGCAGGTCACTGCCAGAGACACCATGAGATGCCAACCAGCAAACTTGTGCTGTGGGAACCAACACACGGGCATCGATCACAAGGACGTCCCACAAACCCTTCTGGGTCTTGGGATATTTCATATGTTTTGGCAAATTTTGATTTAAATTGTATAATTCCCATTTTAAAATGTTTTACCATGGTATGTTTGGTATCTTTTTTTTCAGCACAGCCTCACATATGACCTGACAGTTAGTTTTCATATTGTATAATACTGTATACTGCATAATGTACAACACAAAACACAAAATCGGATTGAGAAAATGTGTTATTTTTAGTATGAACCAATGCAAACATATCAAATCAAGGATATAAAACAGTGGAAATGCACCCTCAGGTAGCATATTTACATAAACAAAAGAGAACAGATCAGAATTCAATTTACAAAGCATTATTTTCTCCATACACAGGTAATAAACACAGACGAAATTTTGATTCTCAACTGGAAATGATCACCAGCATGTTTTTTTTTTAACAAAAAGTCAGTAAAGGTATTTTCTTTTACAAAAAAAAGTTAAAAAAAATGTTTTACAGTAAAAAAGTTAAAAATAACTAAATAATTAAATTGTGGGATATTCAATATACATATATACCAGCGTTTCCGTTAGCCGGTAATTACCGGTATTTGACCGGCAAAATCTGTTGAAGTCCGACATATTTCATCTCTCCGGTCTTAATGTCCGGTGAAAATAATTCCCTGAGTCTAAGCACAATTTGATTATTTGAATTGTATTAAAATAGGCTAAAATTAAATAGCCTATGCGATGAACGAAACGATCATTACATTTGTTTCCTCGTTGCTTCTAATAATGACAACGACGTCGTCAGCGAGAGCTTAGTGCTGAGTGTGCGAACTTTTGTGAAGCTGCAGAGCCATAGCACAAGCAGCACAATGCAGTATTCCAGCAGTACTCCAATTCAGCCATTTTCAGCCAATGTTGGGTGGGGGGCGCTGCTGTGCGGTCCCCAGAAAAGAGCCAATAACAGCTGGATCAGCTGCTCTGCAGCGCCATACTCTTTGCAAATAAGTCGTTGCGAGGTGGAGAGAGTCGTCACGCAAACCACGATAATGTTGCCGTCTCTCTGCTTTCTCAGTTCTTCGCTTGATATAATTAATACAAATGTCCAATATAACGGAATTCGTTAGCTCATAAAAATGTGATTATAACAGACTGCTGTTTAGTGTCGGACCGACTGCCCACATACGCGGTCTATTTTATTTCAAGTCAGCAGCAGCACGGAGTATCGAGGGACTTATTTTATTTGGAATATATTAATGACTGTATACGCAAAAGTAGCCTAGTTTTAAGTAATACTATTATAAATCTACATGCCTTGAGGATGACATTCTTTATATAGCCTGCCTATCAATTGTTTTAAAGCTCAATAAACTATGACCGGAATTAATCTCATTTGTCCGGTAGATTGAAATCTTGCCGGTCACGGAGACCGGCAACAATTTTTTCTAACGGAAACCCTGATATATACAGTACACATATGACTAGAGTGCAGTCATATAGAGTGCAGGATGCCTGAGGCGTATCCAAAAAAAATATTGCACCTGTCAAACTGTAACGCCTTTTGACAGGTGTTACCTGTGTATACGTGGCATGGGGGTCTAGCTGCGGTCCTGGGGGTCTGCACGGCATGAACCGGAGGGGCAGAGGGGCTGGATCAGGATCACTGTCGGTCTTCCAGGGCGTCTGATCTCCTGCCTGATCTCCTGCCTGGGCTGGACGTCTTGGCCTGGCCTGGGTTGTCCTGCGTCGGCCTGGAGCAGGCTGCTCATCATGTCTGCACATAAATGGCACACACATTGTACATATAAGACACTGCTCATACAACACACACACACACACACACACTGTATATACACTCAATATTCCATTCTGTATATATTGCGTACAAAGTCTGCAAACCTAGTAATAAGGGTTAGGGTTAGGGTTGGCTTGGGCACGCCCTGCCCCCATAGATGTCCCAGGCAAATCTTTGCTGTAGACAATGACATGTAAAAATACATTATTTTCAACTTTTATGAACAGAGTAATAACTAAAACAAAAGCACTAATAATAATAATAATAATAATAATAATAATAATAATAATAATAATAATAATAATAATAATAATAATAATAATAATAACAATAATAATAAGTCTCTCACCTGTCTTGGTTAGCCCTCCTTCCATGTCTCAATGAACTGGTTGAAGGCAGGGCTTCTGCTCCTTCTGCTCCTTGCTCCTCCTCACTGATCGTCAACGTTAGCACATGGATAGCTCAAACTACTACTACTAAAACGTCTACTAATACTACTACTACTGCTACTACAACTACTACTACTGCTACTACTACTACTACCACTACTGTAACTGAGGGGTACAATTCCCTGACTGTATTGATAAGTATGGTATCATTAAACCACTACCGTCTTATGTACTTTAATTACTGGCCATACAGTACATGATATATAAATATGATGAACACTTCCCACAATGAATCGGTTCCACACAAAGTTGTAATTAAGTATTTATTGCAGCAAAAGGTACATAATATACTTCTCTATTTTACTTTGGATGCGCTTATAAGGCAAAGGAATGTGCGTAGGCAAATCAATAATGAATGTCCATTCTCTGGTTACGCAGGAGGTAATTATACAACCTGAATCTTAGGGAATTATATCTATGGTACACTAGTAATATATAGCGGGAGATACTGGAAGGGTCCCCCCGGTTGTAAGCCAGCAGGGGTAGAGGATCTGTCGGTAGTAGAGCCTGGGTCAACGATGATAAGGAGACTCCGAGTACGGGAGACGGTGCAATAAGATCTTGATCCACAGACGAATACAGCTGTTCTCCGTAGCCTGTAGATCCACAGGGAAGAAAGCTAGCCTGCCTCAGGCTCTCTGAGGCGCAGACTCGACGTGGCTCCTCACAGGGTAAATCCCACACACGTGTAGGCGTCGGCGATTCTCCGCTCCATTAATCACAGGACCAAAAGCAAATATAATCCAGCCGCAAAGGGCTATGTAGTCGTCGGGTAGATTAATCCAGTGTACATGTCCACACGGTTCTCGTCTAGGGCTCCTCGGGTGAAAGCGCCATGAAAGCAGCCCAGCCTGGATAAGCTCTCTAGCTGATACGAGGAAGCGTTGGTGATGCTGGTCACTGTAGAACTTTAGCCGCACGATACACTATACACAAATAGACTATTACTGACTTAATAGAAATATGTCGCACTCGACGGTATAGCGCCAAACTCTGACAATTCAGTTATTAATTCGCACGCGGTCTCAATGCTCTTATTTGGGGCCAAACAGGCCATACTTCACCGCACGGAGTATCGTGGGTGAGGCTTCAACTTATTGGGTAACATACTTCTGTATTCACCTGCGCCATATTTATATGCACGGCGAACAATCTAGTGCCAACCTCATTTCTGTCTCGTATTCTTGGGCAAGGCCGGGCATGTACAGACATGTCTTGACGGTGGCTTTGAACCTGACTCTGGAGGCATGGCCTTGGCGCCTGTGGACCGCTGTCCAATAGGAGAATGAAATATTATGGTCTGTACTAGGCTAAAGGGATATTCCGTGTATATGTACAAGGAATATACAAGGGATATCAAACGATATACAAATATTATGCAATATATATCAATCAATAAATATATATATTCGGTTTAATCTGATCCTTTGTAACAGCCGCCTCCTAATTAGTCCCACCTAATTAGCTAAGCAGAGACAGATTAACCGCACTGTCCACTACTCAATGTCTGTTGTGAGGGGTCGGGCAGTTCACAAAGTCATGGGGTCATGGTCGTCATCGATAGTATCGGGGAGCCTTGGCAGTTCTATTAGCCTCGCCACGGGTCGGGTGTAGATCCGTCCTTGGACGAGCACTTCGGCTGCTCTGACCTTTCCGTCGGCACCGGTGATCACTTTGCTTACGCGGCCAGCCGGCCACATAGCTCGGGGTAGTGACTGGTCGATAATCATGACGACTGTCCCTTCTGTCAAATTGTCTCTCTCTTTCACCCATTTCTGGCGGGTCTGTAGAGACGGTAGATAGTGGAGTAGGAAGCTGTTCCAAAACTTGTCAGCCAATACTTGACTGTACCTCCACATTCTTCGGCCGTTCGCTTCTTCAGGCCTGTACATTGTCTGTGGTAGCGCGGGGTCCAGCCGCCCCATCAAGAGTGTGTTGGGGGTGACTGGGTCGACATCTGCTACATCACTTGAGACGTAACCGAGGGGCTTTGAGTTCAATACTCCCTCGATCTCCGTGAGGACTGTCATTAGGACTTCTTCCGCCACGGTCTGGGCCCCAAGCACGGCGTACAGGGCTGTCTTTATTGAACGTACTTCTCGTTCCCAAGTTCCACCGAAGTGAGGTGCGTTCGGGGGATTAAACTGGAAGTCAATCTGGGATGGAGCGAGGTGGGTCTTAAGTTCTGGGCCCATAGCTTGGAAGCTCTCTCTCAGCTCTCTTTCTCCGCCTTTGAAGTTTGTCCCGTGATCAGACAATAGTATAGACGGTTTGCCTTTCCGCGATGTGAATCTTCGGAAGGCCATAAGGAATGAGTCTGTGCTCATGGTTGGAAGGAGTTCTATATGCATCGCTCGGGTGGTCATGCATTTGAATACAATACCCCACCGCTTCTCGGTTCCTCTTCCTTTCTTTATATACAGCGGGCCGAAACAGTCCATACCGGTGGAGTGAAAAGGCTTGTCGCCGAGTCGGAGGCGACAGGGAGGTAGGTCAGCCATCCGGGGTATACTGGGCTGCGCTCGCCACTTACGACAGTCTAGACAGGTTCGCTGGAAGCGCCGCACTGCTTCTCTCCCTTGCAGTATCCAATAACGACGTCTGATCTCCGCGAAGACTCTCTCTGCCCCGGCGTGATGCACATCCTCGTCGTATTTCTTTATGATCAGCTCTGTGACCTTGTGTCGGCTGTTTAAGACTATCGGGTACTTGACGTCATCCGGTAAGTCTGGAGCTCTCCGCAGACGACCACCCACTCTGATGAGACCATGGGCGTCGCTCTCGGGGGCTAGGTGGAGCAGTCTGCTGTCTGATGGGACGGGCTTTGCTCCCTGTAAACAGTCTAGCTCATCGGGAAACGAGTCTCTCTGGGCTCGTTGTAGTAGAAGAAGTTCTGCTTCTTCGTAGTCATCTGCTGTAATGTCAGTAGTGAGCTGAACCTCTGGGTGGTGCCACAGGAATGTCTTTAGCTGCGCACTCTCTAGGGTGAGGCAATCGTCTATGTCGGGGTCTGTGGAGACGAGTGTGTTCAATCCACAGAACATAGATTTCTTGTTTTCGGCCTCCTCTTTACTCGCTTCCCGTGGGGTGGGTGTAGGCCACTCTTCTTCCGGGAGCTTGAGGAACTCTGGCCCGTCACTGTATAGGTTGTGACGGGTGAGGTCATCCAGGGACATTCCCCGGGTGATGACGTCAGCTGGGTTGTGTTTTGTGTCCACATACCTCCAGCTTGCTACTTCTGTTAAATCTTGAATCTCTGTGACTCTGACTCCCACGAAGACCTTGTATCTGCACGAATCAGACCGGATCCATGTGAGTACTGTCGTGGAGTCTGACCACAAGATTGTTCTTTGCACCGGAATGGTGAGTTCACGTTGGATTAACGTGGCGAGTTGCGCTCCTGCTAGGGCTGCGCAGAGCTCTAGACGCGGGATAGACTGTTGCTTGCGTGGGGCTATTCTTGAGCGAGCCAGGATGAAAGCAGTATGTATTTCTCCTCCCTCCTCTCGGGCACGCAAGTAGGCCACTGAACCGTAGGCTACTTTGGAGGCGTCGCTGAAGACGTGCAGGTCCATCTGGCACGTCTCCGGCCTCACTGTGGGTGGGAAGTAGCTGCGGCGTATGTTGACACCTGGGAGTGAGCTGAGTTCCGTCTCCCACTCTCTCCATGTGGATGCAAGGTGCTCGGGTATGGGGTCGTCCCAGCCCTGGTCCTTGTCCCATAACGCTCTTACAATCATCTTTGCCCTGGTGGTGTAAGGTAGAATACATCCCAACGGGTCATATTGTCTGGCGAGTGTTCTGTATACACTCCGTCTGGTGGTCGGTAGTGCAGTCGACCTTCCCTGCTCCTTGGTCAGAGGTGTGTGTTTATAATGGAGCGAGTCTGTTTTGAAGCGCCAGACTAGTCCTAATGTCATTTCTTGGGCTTCTCCTGGGATGGTCGCCATCCAGGTCTCGCTGCTTGCTGCCTTGTCCTCGGGGGAGAGGCTGCGCAATACTTGCGGGTCGCTGCTGGCCCACTGCCTGAGATCAAAGCCGCCTTTGATCAGGGAGGCGCGGAGCTTGAGTAGAAGGGCCTCGGCTTCTTCTGGCGTCGAGACGCTTTGCAGACAGTTGTCCACGTAGAAACTATTTCCTACACTTTGTCGGACCTCTTCATCAGCTGCTGGGTCCTCTGCGACGTGCTTTTGCAGTGCAAACGTAGCACAGCATGGGCTGCATGTGGTTCCGAAAGGGAGGACTTCCCATTGATAGATGGCTGGTTGCTCATCCCCGATCCTCTCTCTCCATAGGAACCGCAGCAGGGGCTTGTCCTCCTCCACTAGTCTCACCTGCAGGAACATCCCTTTGATGTCGCCGCTGATGGCCACCTTGTCTTGGCGGAAACGTAGTAACACGCCTAGTAGGGAGGGGCCGAGTGTTGGGCCGGGCAAGAGCTCTTTATTCAGATTTTGTGATCCGATCTGGTAGCTGCAGTTGAACACAATACGATCCTTGCCGTTGTGGTGGACTTTGTGGTGCGGCACGTACCATGATTCGGTCGTCTGATCGGCCTCTTTAATGTCAATTTTCTTTATGTGTCCCGCTGTGATTAGCTTGTTAATCTCAGCGCGGTACACAGTCTCTTGAGCGGGGTCTCTGGCTAGGCGCCGCTCTGTGTTCAATAGATACCGCTCCGTCGCTTCTTTTGGGGCGTGGAAGGTAGGCATACCCTCTCGCCTCAGGAGTGGAGTTGCGTATCTCATCACTCCGTTGACTTTGACTCTCTTTGTCCCCTGCTCGAGGAGGGCTATAGCGTAAATGTCTTCCTTGGAACGAATGTCTTTCTTTTCGTTCTTAAAGGGCATTGTCTCTAGTGTCCATAGCCTCTCGACATGCTGTAGGAGGGTGGTGTCTTCTTCTGTCACTCTGGAGTGGAGGCAGTTAGTGGCTGCTGTTCGGTTAAGAGACTTAGCGAGGGGGCCTTGTAATGTCCATCCTAGGCGGGTCTCGACTGCTGCAGGACAGCCTCTGGGCCCTGTGTGGACCCGGTCTATCGGGACGATGAGGTCTGCATGGTCGGAGCCTATCAGCAGGGTCGGGGTGGCACCGTCTATGAGCGGTATAGGTAGTTGACGCAGGTGCACATATTTATCCATCAGCTTGGCGATGGGGTAGGTGTACTGCGACAGGCCTATTTCTTGGCTGGTGAAAGCGTTAGTAATCCTATACCGTCTCTCTGGCTGCCCGCTTGCTGCGTAGTGAAGGAGACATTCTCGCCCTTTATCGTCTTTAGATCTCTTCTTATTGTCCGAATCGTCATCTGGTTTTCGCTCCCCCGCAGCCCCAGCTGGGCCGCAGCGGACGCGAGGAGAAGGGTCTTCTCTGACCCGTCGTCAAGGACGGCGTAAGTGTCCATGACCTTATCTTGGTAACTCAGTGTTACGCGGACCACCTTTAAGAGCACCCGGGCGCCCCCGCTGCTGGCGGGGTCAATGTACATAACACTTGCCTTTGTGCTGCTTGAGGGTGCAGGCTTTCTTCTGTTACTGTCGTGTAGGACATCTAGGTGGGCTCCGTCACACCGACTACACCTCTTCTTTAAGCGGCAATCGGCTGCCATGTGACTGCGCGCACATCGGTAACAGCGTCGGTTGGACTTTATCCATTGACTCACCTCGTCGGCGGTCATCTTCTTGAACGTGTCTGTTCTGCCTCCCAGGCAGTGTATATGGGTTTGATTTGCTTTAGCACCACCTGTTGGTCGAACTTGGTATATACAGGAAGTGGGACCTCATGGTAAAACAGGAAGTGATAGCTCACAGATAAACAGGAAGTGGGACCTGCAGCTTCACCAGGAAGAGAGTTCTCAGTATGAACAACATGCTGTTCTTATCTGTTGTAATCCTTTGATTTGCCCCATCGTAAGCATTGTCTGTAAGTAATCCTTTATTGTTTGCAAGGTTATCTTTCAGTTTTGAAGTATATTGTCGTAGATGGGTCGCTGTTATGTTCGTATTCTATTACCTATGATACATGCTAATGGCAGATACAGTAGATGTGCATAATACTTGGAATGTTTAGTACAACACGTCTACTTATAATCATTTAGTACACTTACTGTATATCTATACTTTTTACGTGCACTAGTAGTAACACTATGCACTTCATTCTGTTTCAGTTTTACTCATATCCCAGCAACAAGAACTGTATTAAACAAGAAATGAGGAAGTTACGTTGACTCGTGTTGCTTATTGGAGAAGAGTTTGGCTGGCTGTCTACCTTTGATTGGGAACATCATCGGGAGGACAGCACAGTGTCACATTGTGACAACCAGTGTTCCTTTTCGCAGTACGGGCACACCATCTTCCACTTCTCTTTCATCGAGGGGGTACTGTGGTTCTTGCTGCTCGGTACTGATTCTGATTGGTGCATGACGGTCACCAATCTGCGGCCATCGTTTGCTCTCCTAGGTCCCTCTCTGGAGCTTGGTGTGCTCCGCATGAACGTATCCAACCGTAGGCTGTTGACTTCTCTCGCCAGGAAGTCGGCTAGGTCTAGGAGGGATGGCTCGGGACCGTTAGGATCACGGTGGTCTCTTTGCCGCCTGAAGCGCTCTTGTCGGGCGGGCGGAAGCTTCTCTAAAATCCTCTCGACATTAGAGTTTGCGTACAGTTCGTGCATACCCTTTTCTCTTTGCGCCCCCAGCATCCCTACCAGGGATTGTACCTTGATAGACAGGTCATCTAGTGAGCGATTGTCTGTGGCTGGGGGTAGGCGGTCAATATGCCTTATCTCTTGTATTACGTAGTCCCATATGCGTCCATATCTTTGGTCGAGTGCTGCTAGAGCCGCTGTGTATGGGGTAGTAGAGGTGGCATAGGCCAGCGCTATATTGTGCGCTCGGGGCACCTTGAGGTGCTTCAGTAGGATAGCATACTTGTACGGTTCATCAGCTACATCGGACATCATTGTCTCTAAGCACATTCGTAGCTCCGTGTACTGTGCTCTGTTCTCGTGGGTGAAGTCCGGAAACGTCGGTGTGCCAATGTATGATGCCATGGATGGCTGGCACATCGGTGAGCGTTGGAAGAGAGGCCTCCTAGGCGAGTCTCCTCTTACGCCTCTTGGTGGGCTGGTACCTGCTGGGTACCATGGCCCGCGTATCCAGATGCTGTTCCTCGGGGCTGGTCGTGCGTCAAGCTCACCCGTGAATTGAGTCGGGGGTCTGTAGCGCATAGCCGCGGGGGTAGAGCCTGGGCTGTACTGGACCTCCTGGTCCTGTGGAGTACTGTGCTGCTGTCGGGCTTGACTCTCCTCCTCTCCCTCTTCTTCTTCCTCTGGCAGGTCCTCTAGATCCTGTAGTCGTCTATTTAGCCTCTCCGCGGTGTAGACCGTTTCTTCCTTGTAGCTGGGTCTCACTTGGACCGGTCGGGGAAGGGGTTCGGAGGGGGGTATAGGCTCTCTCTGGTGGTCGGGCTCAGGGTCGCTTGATCGGGTAGGGGAGGGTGCCCTTGACCCTTGTCTTGACGAGGCCCTGGAACCCCGTGCGGAGGGAGGGGGTGTTGCCCTGGTGATCAGCTGCTCCATTATCTGCGCTTGTAATCGGTCGCGCTCGGCTTCGCGCTTGGTGAGAGCGAAGTCGCGCTCTGCTTCTCTTTGGGCACCGGCAGCGGCGCGCTGGGCTTCGGCCGCGGCGCGCTGGGCTTCGGCCCGGTCCCTTACCATATTCTCTTTCGTCTGAAGGCGTCTAATCTCTAGACGTATACGATCTTCGTCGCTCCGTTGCTGCGCTTGAAGGCGTTCTCTTTCCATGGAAGAATGTTCGCGCTCACTAAGCGTCTGTGCTTGGATCGCGCTCTGTTGAGGCTGCCAGGCTGGCGAGGAATGCCTGTGCCAGCATCTTGTCCGCCTCGCTGGGGGAAGACGCTGGTTGAGGTGATCCGCTCCTGGCAGTACTCGTTGGAGATCTGTTCTCCTGTGGCGAGTCCTGGAGATCCATCTCCGGGGTGCTCGCCTCTTCTTGTAGCGGGTCGAGTTCCATCCCTGGAGGGCTGTCTTTATCCTGGAGCTCTCCGGGGACTACTTCTTCGGTCTTGGCGGGGGGTAAAGTCATGTCGGGTCCCTCCTGGTCCCTACCGTGAGCTTGGTCAGTTACGTTAGAACCCACTAGGGCCTCTATTGGCGGGGTAGCCTGGTCGATAGGGTCGGACATAAGTTTACTATCTACTTTTTCCGCGTTTACCGTCTGTAGAAAGCTAGGTAGTATATTGGCAACGTAGTCCTCTAAGTACTGAGGTGTCTGCCGTCTACGCTGCGGGCGATCTACTTTAGGAGAACCGTTTTGTGGAGTGTTCATCATTGGCCATGTCAATATTAATACCACTATATTAATATTACACTAGTTACCCTCCGGCTCGAAGGACCAATTGTAACTGAGGGGTACAATTCCCTGACTGTATTGATAAGTATGGTATCATTAAACCACTACCGTCTTATGTACTTTAATTACTGGCCATACAGTACATGATATATAAATATGATGAACACTTCCCACAATGAATCGGTTCCACACAAAGTTGTAATTAAGTATTTATTGCAGCAAAAGGTACATAATATACTTCTCTATTTTACTTTGGATGCGCTTATAAGGCAAAGGAATGTGCGTAGGCAAATCAATAATGAATGTCCATTCTCTGGTTACGCAGGAGGTAATTATACAACCTGAATCTTAGGGAATTATATCTATGGTACACTAGTAATATATAGCGGGAGATACTGGAAGGGTCCCCCCGGTTGTAAGCCAGCAGGGGTAGAGGATCTGTCGGTAGTAGAGCCTGGGTCAACGATGATAAGGAGACTCCGAGTACGGGAGACGGTGCAATAAGATCTTGATCCACAGACGAATACAGCTGTTCTCCGTAGCCTGTAGATCCACAGGGAAGAAAGCTAGCCTGCCTCAGGCTCTCTGAGGCGCAGACTCGACGTGGCTCCTCACAGGGTAAATCCCACACACGTGTAGGCGTCGGCGATTCTCCGCTCCATTAATCACAGGACCAAAAGCAAATATAATCCAGCCACAAAGGGCTATGTAGTCGTCGGGTAGATTAATCCAGTGTACATGTCCACACGGTTCTCGTCTAGGGCTCCTCGGGTGAAAGCGCCATGAAAGCAGCCCAGCCTGGATAAGCTCTCTAGCTGATACGAGGAAGCGTTGGTGATGCTGGTCACTGTAGAACTTTAGCCGCACGATACACTATACACAAATAGACTATTACTGACTTAATAGAAATATGTCGCACTCGACGGTATAGCGCCAAACTCTGACAATTCAGTTATTAATTCGCACGCGGTCTCAATGCTCTTATTTGGGGCCAAACAGGCCATACTTCACCGCACAGAGTATCGTGGGTGAGGCTTCAACTTATTGGATAACATACTTCTGTATTCACCTGCGCCATATTTATATGCACGGCGAACAATCTAGTGCCAACCTCATTTCTGTCTCGTATTCTTGGGCAAGGCCGGGCATGTACAGACATGTCTTGACGGTGGCTTTGAACCTGACTCTGGAGGCATGGCCTTGGCGCCTGTGGACCGCTGTCCAATAGGAGAATGAAATATTATGGTCTGTACTAGGCTAAAGGGATATTCCGTGTATATGTACAAGGAATATACAAGGGATATCAAACGATATACAAATATTATGCAATATATATCAATCAATAAATATATATATTCGGTTTAATCTGATCCTTTGTAACAACTACTATTACTGCTAGTACTGCTACTACTAATGCTACTACTACTGTTATAAAAGTCGAACTACTAACTACTAACTGTCCGACAGAAATGATCTAGTGGACGAATTGTGCAGGCTTGTTCTACTCTTTTTTTCTGGCAGTAACTTCCGCCTCCTTCGTCACTTCCTCCTAATCTTTTCCGTTTCATTCTAGTACAAAAAATGGCCAAGATATTGATAAAAATGTAACGCATGTAAAATTATATCATCGAATTGAAATTATCCTGGTTGAGTCATTTATTGGTTTATCAAGACAAAATAAAAAGTAGCGTGTAGTTTCAAGGCCACGTCATAATGCCACGCCGAAAAAAACCCGGAAATGGACTAAGTTTTCGATACAGAGCGGCACAAACTGATGACGTCACTTCATCACGGCGGCGTGAGCCGCGACCGGGAACCGTTAAACCTACGTGGACGTACTCAGGAGAGATGCGGGAACAGAAAGCACCGGCGAGCTAGCCAGATGCATGGAGGATCGGGATACCTGGAAGCACCGATGGAGGGCCCGTCCGAGGACGACCTAGATAGATAGATAGATAGATAGATACATGTATATACATCATTGTGCTCAGGAGGCAAAAACGATGTCTAACTTGCCTGCCATTACGTAGCGTTCTGAAAAGCGAAACTGAAACTGAAAACTGAAACGAAAACCGGGCCTAGTGTAACCGCAGCCTTAAATTCAGCCTTCAAATGTGTGTGTGTGTGTGTGTGTGTGTGTGTGTGTGTGTGTTTAAGCCCTATGCAGTATGCAGTGATGATGACACAGTTTATGGTTACTATGTCTCTATGCAATGAACTGAAGGTGCCACTGTGTGTGTGTGTGTGTGTGTGTGTGTGTGTGTGTGTGTGTGTGTGGGGGGGCATGGGATGGCCATCTGTCCAGTGTGAGTTAATCCCACTATGATGAGAGATAGAGATAGAGGACAACGTGTGCACACACACACACACACACACACACACACACACACACACACACACACACACACACACACACACACACACACACACACACACACACACACACACACACACACACACACACACACACACACACACACAGTGCATCACAGGAGGCTGGAGCAGCCCCAGACATCATAATAATAATAATAATAATAATAATAATAATAATAATAATAATAATAATAATAATAATAATAATAATAATAATAATAATAATAATAATAATAATAATAATAATAATAATAATAATAATAATAATAATAATAATAATAATAATAATAATAATAATAATAATAATAATAATAATAATAATAATAATAATAATAATAATAATAATAATAATAATAATAATAATTAAATAATAATAATTAAATAATAATAATTAAATAATAATAATAATAATAATAATAATAATAATAATAATAATAATAATAATAATAATTCATTTAATTTATATAGCGCTTCTCAATGACCCGAAGTTGCTGACATCATCAGCACCGCGGGTCCCAGAGACGCCACAGGTCTGATGGTCGAGATGCATGGTGTAAATCACAGCACTGTTCTCAGGCCCCCGGAATGACATTTGACCTCCTGAAAGTGACACTAATCTATAGTCTAGGAGTATTACTTTCTCTCAAAGAAATAGTCAAATCTAACATAAAACAGATTTATTCATAGTATTCGATCGCAGACATCGTGCTGGGAAACAACAGCCGATTGTAATCAAATAAGCAGATGATTGTAATCAAATAAGCAGATGATTGTAATCAAATAGCAGGTGATTAGCAATAGCAATGACAACTATGGCCAATGAGCTGTGGTATTAAACCTAGAAGAAGGTCCTGGGTTCCCTTCTCTCTTGGAGACCAGGTTTCCGGGTTACCAGGTGCCCAGATGGGGTATCTCCCGGGCCTTTCTGTGTGGAGTTGCATGTTCTCCCCGTGCTCACAAGCCCCCCCCCCCCACCCACCAAAAAAAGAAAACCATGCAGAACAGATCGCTAACGCTGTCACATCCCTGACGAAGACGGACAGGAGCACTTGGATTGGTCCCCGGGCGCGGTCCCACGCCACAGCCCATGTCTGCTCCCGGCTGCCCTTGGGGGGGAAGGACGACGGGATGAGTCAAGTGCAGACAGGCATTTCATCGGCGACCCAATGCATGTGTGTGTTCCTGTGTGTCGGCCATCTTACATGTGACACACATGGCCGCTGGATAACCACTGTCACAGACAGCCCTACTCTGTATACCTTTCTCAGGAAGAGGGTTGTGTTTTCTCATGTCCATGAGAGACTTGAAAACTACTTGTGAGACACTTTACTATTCAACTCATCTGCCTACAGATTATCTGCCACACTGTCAAGCCGTGGATATTCCCTCTGACTTGAGGGGCCCTTTTGAAATGCCCCTGTACACACACACACTCACACACACACACACACACACACACACACACACACACACACACACACACACACACACACACACACACACACACACACACACACATACATACACACACACACACACACACACACACACACACACACACACACAGTTGGCTATAGTATGTGGTACAGTAGTATATAAACAGTTGTCTGTGGCCTTGCTGGGCAGGCTACCATGTCACTGTAATAATACAGTGGCCTGTTGACAAAGTGTAATAAAGGCTCCATTTCTCTTCTCTTCTCCCTCTCTCTCACACACACACACACACACACACACACACACACACACACACACACACACACACAAACGCACACGCACACACACGCACACACACAAAAGCTTAGCTTATGTTGAAGCAAACTTGTTTAGTCTCAAACGGTGCTGTGTCAGGAGTAGAGATGACAGTGTTTAACTCTTTCTCTGCCACAATGGGAACGGGATATGACTATGTGCTGCTACGTATTAAACCAATGGAGTCGCTCACCTTGTTTGCAGGGCTATAACTATATATATTATAGCTATGGATGCAATACTATGGCCCATTTGACGTCAAGTATCTATCGTTCAAGATGTGAAAAAGGAATAATTTTTCCATCCATACATTCCCGTTTTATACCGTGGTGAATATAAGTATGGTTTTAGAGCGGTTTAGGGTAATTCCTGGGAGGCTAGTAATAGGCCGCGACGCATATTATACTTAATCCATTGGCATTTTGTCCCTATACACGCTACAATAAAAAATTCAAATGCATATGATCGGTATATTATGTTCCATCATGAATGCATGAAAGTGGGGGGGGGGGGTGTTTCTGATTAATTGATTGTCAATAACGGCATTCGTTAGTACAACAGCATATGCTGATCAGGGCGATGGCTATGAAAACAAGGCACAATCAAGCTGGAATTGATGTTAAATTACCTTACCTGTGGCCGGTGAGATTCCAAAAAGAATATTCCAATTATTTGATTGCCATCTGGTAGATCGTATGTCCATTTGGGCCACGACATAACCCACCACAGCATAATGAATCGGGGGTCCCGAAAACTATTCAATGCGATTCGGTAAAGCCCTCGGTCCAGGCTACTCGAAAAGTCCGCCCGGAGTAATTTCATCGATGCACAGCCACATACACAGAGTCTCAAAGGGAGTGCAACATCGGCCGCATACCACCAGGCGGCGGTATTGGACTTTTGCAATCTCAGACTCATTCCCTATGGTTACACAGGCTCCCTGGATGGATAACGATTGGAAGTAGCGAATAAAAGAAATAACGATCAAATAACGAGTGAACTCGTCGTTGGCGGGAATGAGTTAAAGTTCAAGTTCAAGTTCAAGTTCAAGTTCTTTAATAGTTGTCATACAGAAGTACAGAATACTTTCATACAAAATGCTTCTTACTGTTACGCTCCAGAGACTGTGCTAGACAAGATAGTATCAAATAACATAATATAGCATGTAATTTAGAAGAAGAAAAATGAGGTCACAGTGTTCGGTATAGACATATGTACAATGTTCTGAGTTACCATATAATATACAATACTATGCAGTGTACTAATGTACAGTACTATCTAGTGCAAAGCAGAAATGGGATGAGGTACAATTTAGGTACAATTTACAGTAAGGTGTACGAGTTGTAGTGCAATCCTTCATCAATAAATATAAAGTGTGGGGAGTGGGTGCTACAGTGTGTTTGTTTAAAGTGGGTGTGTGCTATAAAGTGTGTGGAGTGGGTGCTACAGTGTGTTTGTTTAAAGTGAGTGTGTGCGTGTGGATGTGTGTGCTATGTGCGTTTGGTGGTTGTTGTTGTGTAGTGTTCATTCATTGTTCGTTTAGCAGCCTGATGGCCTGGGGATAGAAGCTTCTTCTGAGTCTTTCTGTGCTCGCCTTGAGACTCCGGTATCGCTTGCCTGACCGCAGCAGTTCAAAGAGGCAGTTGTTCGGGTGACTGGAGTCTTTAATGATTCTCTTCTAAAGGTAGAATCTGCAATGCCGTCAAACAAACTCTATGAATGAATGAATGAATGACCTTTATTTATATAGCACCCTTCACAGCCTGAATGCACAGGGTGCTTTACACTTCAGCATAACATATAAAAAAAATCTGAAATAAATGACAACAATAACAAACAATAGTTAAAAACAGTGAACCAAATAAAATAAAATCAAATAAAAAGAATTTGAATAAAATCATCAGTCAATAACTAAAAACTATAGGAACAGTGAGGACAAAGGATGCCTATAAATATATATGACCAAAAGCCTGTCTGAACATGTGTGTTTTTAGTTGTTTTTTAACCCTTTAACACTTTCAGTGCCACCAGGTGGCGCCAGAGTTAGCGCTTGAATGCCACCATCCACTTTAATGTTATCGTTAATATCGCCTAATCTATGTTTTAAATTATGGCTATGTGTCTAATCTGCCCGTCGCTTATCAAAGAATCCTTCCAGTCAGTGCTGTCAAGGCAGATTGTTTTTTTATCGCTTAATTTCCGTTTGAGAGCATTTTGAAAAGCACTCGTTTTGAGGTAAAAAACAGTCCATTCTGGGCCATTCTATGATAATCGTCTTTTACTGGAATATTCCAGAACGTTGATATTTGTCGGCCTATTTATGAATCGTTTTCAAATAAACGCTAGATGATCAATATTATACGTACACGCACGCCCATTCGAGCCGCGCACGGATAATCGCTGTGTTCATTTCCTCTTGGATTTTTACAGTGAAACCGATAGAGGACATTTCACAAAACAGCTTATATTCATCAAAATGAGTCTGATTATCCTAACACTGATAACATAGATTCCTTACCTGACATCAGATGGTATCCAACTGGTATATTCCAATTCCTGATCACCATTCGAAAAAATCGATAAGTGTATAGATCCAACGTGTGTACAGTAGAACACATGATTCCGCGGGGCTCAGAGGCTCCAGAATGAACTCTGATAACCCCGGCTGCATCAGTGGACTGGAAAATGTGGAGTACAGGATTTTTTCCCCCATCCATTTTCATTGAGTCCATTCCAAAATCCCTTATGTCATCTGGGAGACGATAGGGGGCGCTTTTTTCCACATCTGATCGCCGGCGGCTCTCGGGTAGACTAGGGCAGGCTCGCGTGATGCAATATGATTTCAGATCGCTAAAAAAAAAAAATTATAATAATTCCGAGAAATCTCCTGAGTGGCTTTCAACGAGATATTAATAATTCCGAGAAAACTCGTGAGTGGCATAGAAAGTGTTAATCGCCAAGGACGACTTAACACGTCATTCTCCGCCATGTGTAATCTGCCAATGACGTCGTACAGCGTCTTTGAGATCAATATTTCAAAAATCTGTCATGGCAATCATATTTCACCCACGGAGACTTGAGATCTCCTGTAGATCTCCTCTCAACTCTCCAACGGTTCAAGATCGCCATCTGGTGGCCGATCGGCGAATCGCCAAAACCGGAAGTGACACGCCGGAAGTGGTGCTCGCCCATATTTCGTCCGGGCACTCGCTATGGTTAGCGGGACTCCATCTTGATACACTGGACATCGATCGGTTGCAAATAACTCGATAAACAGCATGATTTGGACGCATATAGTATTATACAACCTGGAAATGGATCGCATATATCAACATCCCATAATAGCGATATTTCTGCTCCACGCTGATCACCCAACGGTCAGAGGAGGCCGCGGTGAGTTTCAGCGTGTTTGATTATTATTAACCGTATAATCTGCTCTGATATATATATCGCCCATACTACATGAATCATTTAACGTCGGCCACGGACTTATAAACCCCCCCCCCCCCCTCCGGTCACCAGCAGATGATGAGGCATGACGTGTAGGACCTTGTACAATTGAAATTTTTTATCTGACGTCAATCGGTATCAAACTACATTTGATGATCTAATATATGTATTTGTGGCTATAACTCACGTTCTATGGAATGCTGCAGAAAACGATAAAAACATATTTATACTTTAGACCATATTTTAGTATGAATGTGTGAATGAAAAAGTAGAACGTTGCTACATCCTAAACGATAGATACTTGATGTTGAATGGGCCATAGTAATGTCAATTTAGCAATACAATTTAAAAAGTTATAGCCCTGCAAAGAAGGGGAACATCTCCATAGACAAATAGAGCTGGCAGAGGACGGTATAAGATCAGAATAATCCCTGGCAGATAAAGGGTTAAAGGAGTTTTCTGAGGGGGCAGTTTGCAGGTCCAGGGGTAGGGCATTCCAGAGCCTTGGTGCCGTCACCTCGAAGGCTCGATCACCCCTTGTTATAAGCCTGGACCTGGGGACCACCAGGAGGTGCTGATCGGCAGATCTGAGTGAGCGGTGTTGGTGTAGGGATGGATGAGTTCAGTGATGTAGATAGGGGCCTGACCGTGGAGTGCTCTGAAAGTGAAAGTGAGGACTTTGAAGTGAATTCTGTAGTGTACCGGGAGCCAGTGCAGGGATGCCAGAATGGGAGTGATGTGACATGATTTTGTTGACCTTGTGAGTAGCCTGGCTGCAGCATTTTGGACCATTTGCAGTTTGTCTGTGGATGATTTAGTGAGACAGGTGAAAAGTGAGTTGCAGTAATCAAGCCTAGAGGAAATAAAAGCATGCACGGACAGTTCTAATTCAGAGTGAGATATAATGGAGCGGAGTTTTGCAATATTTCTAAGGTGAAAAAAGCAAGTGCGTGTAAGTGTTTTGTCATGTTTGTCTAGGTGCATGGCCTGGGCCCTGTTTCTTGTACGTGGTTCAACTAAGTCGATCAAGATGTCATTATCCAGCTTCAGTTAACCCGATGTTTGAAGCCGGGATTTTCCTGTTCCACGAAGGTGGATTCAGTCTTGTTAACTCAAGCCAGACTTGCGACTCAGGCTAAATGCGCGCGGCCGCTTTAGGTGAAAAGCCAGCACGTATAGATGGCAGAGATCCTGATTCTCTAACGGCATTGATTGATTAATTGATTTAAGACTTTATTGACAGATTGCAATACGGCTCAATCGCCTCGCCGACAAGTTAAATGCGTTATCTATAGGCTAATTTTAAGTCCCTCATTACCTCAATCAATCAGATTATATTTCTTTAAACTTGCCTGCTGGATTGAATAATCAAATGAGATCTTGCTAGCGAAAATAATTAGTTAACTGTTATACAGAATTACGATACGGCTCTCTTACCCATTGATTGATGTATAGTCAATCTTTAACTTATCTCCAATGTGGTCTAACGGGTTGTTCTTTTGACTTTCACACAGACGACCGGGGTTCGAGACCCTAGTCGTCTCCTTCCTTTTGCAATATAGGAATAATTCAATTTGGTGCACGTTGAGAGCTATATAAAGAATGACATCCTCAATGCATGTAGATTTATAATATTTTAACTTAAAACCAGGCTATTTTGGCGTATAATCATTAATATTATATTCAAAAAAATCATATTGGAAACACCGGGTTTTGAACCCCGGTCACTGGGTTGGCAGGCTTGAGCACTACCGCTGCACCACTGTGCCAGATGGGATAAATTCATTGTTTATACATTAATGAACGAGAGACCCGTGTTTAGAATATCCTTTGTTTTGAATGAAGTTTATCTCTTTATCCTCATTCATTAATGTGACGTCAACGGCTCATTCAATTTCTCAAATCCGTCAAACAGCGCATCTCATCAGACATCTTAATCCCAGTTACAATTAAAATAACCACATAATGTGTACATCGCACGAGCGAGCGCCACCGTCGCCACGGTATATATAACGTGCATTATTTAGGACAAAGTGAATTTTGTATCAGCATTTTGGGTCTATTTTACATTTCAAAAGCCCCCTCTGGAAGAATGGAGCACAAAAACGTAATTCAGAATGGTATAATGCAGATCGTAGACTGTGGGAATAGTTTCAGGAAACGGGCTGTCACTTCTTTGCGGGGGCGTGGCTGTGCTTCATCCGGCTAACTTGAACTTAAACTCTGCTTTCGACCAGGCTCAAACTTTTGGATCTGTTGTCATGGTGATTTGGAGAATCCACGTACAGGGAACCGGAAAGTCCGGCTAACTCAGTTATCCAGTTAAAGTTATCCGGCTAACTCAGTTATCCAGGTACAAGAAACCGGGCCCTGGTCGAAAACAGCACCAAGGGGGGCGTATGTTTTCTTTGAGGGACCCCAAGTGAGTGGCCACTCTAGCTGCAGTCTTCTCAGCTGCTACGATCAGCACCTCAGTTTTTGCAGCATTTAACTGGAGGAAGTTACTCCCCATCCGACTCTCAATGCTGAGCAGGCACTCCTGGAGAAGGCTGAGTTTCTCCAACTTATCTGGTTTGAAAGAGCAAAGTAGCTGTATGTCATCTGCGTAGCAGTGATATTTAATGCTGGTGAATTTGTTGATGAGGATGCCTAAAGGAAGCATATAAATGGCAAAAAGGAGTGGCCCTAGCACAGATCCCTGTAGTACCCCACATGAGAGCGGGGCGAGGTCAGATTTAAAGGGACCCACAGCCACGAGAATGTTCTCTCCCTTAGGTAAGAGGCAAACCACTCTAGAGCGCTCCCAGAGATGCCCACCCACTCCCTGAGCCTGTCTAAAAGGATGCTGTGGTTGACTGTGTCAAACACTGCGCTCAGGTCTAACAGGACCAGAACAGAGCATTCACCAGAGTCAGCGGACATCAAGAGATCATTTGATACTCTGAGAAGAGCAGATTCAGTGGAATGGAGTTTGCGGAAGCCGGATTGGAATTAGTCAGAGATGTTATTTTGTGACATGTGGGTGGTGAGCTGGTTGGCTACAACCTTTTCTAACACCTTTGATACAAAAGGCAGCTTGGAGATGGGTCTGTAGTTGTTATGGATGGTGGGGTCTAGGTTGGGCTTTTTGAGGAGTGGCTGTACGACCTCCTTAAAATAGATTTGGACAGAACCAGAGGCTAGGGATGTGTTCATAATAGTGACTAGACTGGGGCCTAGACTGTAGGAAGGATGTCTAGGGGGCTCGAGGAGGTCTTCATGGAGGTGACTAAAATGGTGAGATCATCCAGAGAGACAGGTGAAAAATTGCTCAGGGATGATTGAGTGATGGGATGGAGGGGAAGGGGGGATAGAGAAGGAGTGATGTTAGCCATTATATTAGCAACCTTGGTGACAGAAAATTGAAGAAAGCGGTTACAGTCCTCATTTGACAGCACTGATGTAGGGGGAGGGGGGGGGGACTGTGTTAATGGTTTTAAATAATACTCTGGGATTGTGCTTGTTGGATGAGATTAAATTACTGAAATAAGCAGCCCTGGCAGACTTAACTGAGTTATTAAACTCAGCCCTCAGCTCTTTGAGATAGACGATGAACTTCTAAATTAGAGGTTTCCCAGCGTCTCTCTGCTCTGCGGCAGTTTTGCCTGAACTCACAGATGTTATTGTCAAGCCAGGGGGAGGAGTTCACAGGACGAACGCTGCGTGTTGCTAGGGGCGTTACGTCATCTAAAATGGCCACACAGTGTGTGTTGAATTTGTGAACCAAACAATTGGTCATCAACAGAGGACACTAAAACAATCCTATCATCGCTGGCAAGGAAGCTGTCTATAGCTGTGCTATTGACAATATGAGAGCTTTTAGCACACTTCACTGGAACAAAGTCATTATCGAAAGATAGGTTAAACTAAATACAACTGTGGTCGGACACCAATAACTTCTCTGTGCTGACATTGCTGACTTTTTTTTATTTAATTTTTTATGTTTTTGGTAGATTTTCTATTGGTTTTTACTACCGGGCAGTAGGGCTGGGCGATATGGCCAAAAATGATATCGCGATATATTTTGGCTATATCGCGATACACGATATATATCGCGATATTTTTACATTTCCTCTAAATCACTTAAAAATGCTTGATTTAACCCTTTGATGCATACAGTCACGCCAATATGATGATTATAATAAGTCCCTGCAACATATGTTTGCATTATTAAACCATGAAGATGCTTTAAAAAATAATTTAATGAAAATGTACTAAGAGTAGTCTACTGACACACTAATAAAAAAAATTATTTACATCTAAGACAATTTATATAAAAACTCTTGGGTGCCTAAGACTTTTACACAGTACTGTGTTTTCTATCCACTTTAGCCAAACACACACACACATATATATATATACAAGTTATATATACACCCTACTGTGAGAAAATAATAATCACACACAAAAGGTATAATGGCTTATAGCAGACTTAATGATTTTAGAATATTTCAGATAATGAAATTAAATGTTTATATCATCAACTATCCAGTTAGTATTTATACTGTCTGTAACGTTTGGCTACTTTAAATCATTGAATGTAGAGAGAGATCGAGAGAGAGAGAGAGAGAGAGAGAGAGAGAGAAAGAGGGGGCGAGAATGAACAAGAGAGCCAGCCCCCCCCCCCTCGGGGTTTGTTCTAGGTTCGCGTTTTGATCGTCTAAGCTGCCGTAGGTGATAACATCACACTCGAATGTAAACAGGAAGAGATGGAGATGGAGACACACAGAGATGGAAATTGAATGATATACAGAAACGAATAACTAATAAATATGAAGTTATGTTTAAACTGCTGTTGTCAAGCGTTGTCAATATAACCCACCCCATTTCCTCACGAATGGAACTAGTCTTGTAGAGTCCGCTTTGACCGTTTACCAGGGTTAGCAGCTATCGCTAGTAGCTTAGCATAATCCTAATGGATACCTTGGTTAGCAGCTACCGTTAGCTCATTGCTCGTGTCAATTAAATTACATGTTATTAAAGGTCCGCGCTGGTCTGTCTAATGAAATTACAACCGCAACATTATATCGCACTGTACAGCCCACACTACACTAACATTAGCCTATAGCTCCGCCGTCCCTTCTCGAGGAAAGCACTGCGAGTGTCTCTCGGCCGCGGGCGGCGCCATATAAACTAAATACTCGATGTTCGCGATATAGTACAGTACTACATCTCGGGTAGAACAATCCGCGATACATCGAGTATACTCGATATATCGCCCACCCCTACCGGGCAGTCCGGTAGAGAGAGAGAGAGAGAGGAAGAATGGGAGACAGAGCGGGGGGAAGACATTCGGGGGGGTTGGTAGATCAACACACAGTGGAAGGGGTTTGTGTGCCCAATTTTGTTCACAAGTACCTCAAATGATGAATAAGTTCCAGAACTCACCCTCCATGAGGAGAAACAGTCCCGGTGGACAACAGCCAGTCCACCCCCTCGGCCCAAGGACCTCGGGGCGCAGGAATATGCGCAGTTCTGCGGGCATAGTTCGTTGAGGTGGGCAAAGTCATCAGGTTTCAGAGATTAGCATGTAATCCAATATAATTATTATTACAAAATAATTTTTTTTTAAAGGCGATTATTAATTTCAATATAGAATATTCGTTGACAGCCCTACAAGTACAATTAGTTACTGCACACTACATCACCCCTGAGTGGAAAATGGAGGGCCAAACTTTCCCCCACTGTACCGAAAACCCGTAACGAACCGTGACTTCAAAACCGAGGTACGTACCGAACCGTGGTTTTTGTGTACCGTTACACCCCTAATTCTATTATATCCTGTTCTATTCTATTCTATTCTATATATTGAACAAGAGAGCACTTTGGCTCTATTAACGTTCCTTTGACCTTATTCAGGGTATGTGATCCATATAATGTGAAGTGTGTGTGTGTGTGTGAGAGAGAGAGAGATGAACGACAAACTGCTGGACTGTGACGATACTGTAGGTGATAGAGACCCAGTAACATCAATCAAACGCCCCACACACACACACACACACACACTCTCTTACGCACACACAACTGCTATTCCCTGCAGAAGGGGTTTTCTTGACTTTTAATAAAGGACATCTACAGAGAAGGTCAAGGTTATTCAATTACATGTCATCCCTTTCCTTCTGCTGATTTCACACACACACACACACACACACACACACACACACACACACACACACACACACGCACGCACGCACGCACGCACGCACGCACGCACGCATGAACAAGCTGCCTATCCCCATCAAGCAGAGCTTGAGCCTCCACAGCTTCAAGAGAAGCGTCAGGAAGTGGCTCATGGACAGAATAGAAGAATAGCCCCCTATAGTTTGAATGAGGTTCCAATCAGTTTTTAGTTATTGTGGGGTATACAATTTTAGCGATAGGTTAGTCTTATAATGTTTTAAATGTATGAGTGTTGTGTTATTGTCGTGTTTTTGTTGTGGCCTAACAGCCCTGGGACCATGGCGGAAATAAGGGTTTTACTCTTTCTCATGTTATCCTTTGGATCCTTGTTGTGTGTTTTTAATCCATCAATAAAATAAAATAAAATAAAATCACACACACACACACACACACACTAAGGCTGAGCCCGAACGTTCGAACGTTCCTTCGTTACGCTGACATTCGGACTTTAATTAATAGGTTCGAACGTTCGGTGAAAAAAAAATAAAGGATGCGCACGGGGTTGAGGTGATGTGAAGCGGCGCGTCAGGCGCTCGGCTCAACCAGTATGGTCTGCCGGGCTGCAGCGGGATACTATTTCTCAACCAGAGCTCTATTTTGATTGACAGGCGATTCTGCCAATTACGTCACACCGCTTGCACCCGCCTCTGCTGTTACCACCAATCGGCAAGCGTTTATTCGTTTTTAACTTCAGGCAACGCCGCCATTGATCTGCTTGCTTGAAGCCTCAACAGACTTACCGTAGCTACCGGGGAAGTAATCGGTAACAAGGTTTCCGTAGGTGAACCTGCAGAAGGATCATTAATGAATACCAGCCTTTTTCGGCCACGGAGCGCGAGCTTCATGGCGGGAGGTGATTGCGTTGGAAACAACAGCAGGCGCACGGTGGACGGCGTCCACCGTCTACCTCGGAACGGTGGTAGGGCGGACGGGCGGCAGGCGTGTTGGGAGCCCGGCCGTTCCGAGGTAGACGGTGGACGGGTCTGTTGAGGAGCGTGCGCCTCTCCTCCCGGCTCCCCTCCCTGTCGACCAAGAGTGAATACCTGTTATTGAACGTGTAACACTAACTATATAACGTTAATGCCACAAAACTAATGCCGTTGTTTATCTAGCCCCTTACGTGACTGCAAGGGCTATTGTTTATCATAGTAACTTTGATTCAGTAGCTTGTTTATTTTCTTCTGAGTGCTTTGTTTAATTACATGTTTACATGAACAGCCACCACTGTAAACATGTTTTTCACCAATAGACTATGCAATGCCGCCCTCCGTAGGATCTATAATAATACAATAAAAAAAAAAATATTATTAAAAAAAAAAAAAAAAAAAAATATTAAAAAAAAAAAAATATTAAATTTTTTTTTAAAACGAACGTTCGAACGTTCGTTCGATAAACCCTGGCGAACGTTCGAACCCTAAAAACAGGGTTCGGGCTCAGCCTTAACACACACACACACACACACACACATACACACACGCACACACACACACACGTACACACAGGACTGACATTTATGGTGCACTAATATTTAGTTATTTAATTTTCTTATGTTATGCCTATGCTTGTCAGAATTGTTTTATGTGTAGTGCGTTCACCTCTATGTTGCTATGTTTTACTTCTGTGAAGCACTTTGTGATTTTATCTGTGAAAGGTGCTATACAAATAAAGTTTACTTACTTTCCTTACTTACTTACGTACCCACGCACATGATCTCTACATTTTCACTAGTGGCTTCACAGGGCCCTGCAGAATTGTACTGTACGTGTGCATGTTGTGTATGAACAATGCCGCCATCATCTTAGGGCTGTCTAGTTATCTGTCACTGTCTGTGTGGAAAGACTGGTGCAACTCTTTTGCAGTAGATGCGTGGGTTTGTGTGTGTGTGTGTTATATTAATTCTAGGAGGTGCTGCACAATAGGGATGCAAGAAATCAACATTTAATTTACTAATCAATTACACGCTCCGTTCCTTAGTGAGTCCTCCAGTAATCGTTTTGTAGTTTACCAGACTCAGTGTGGAGCAGTATATAATGCTATATATAGAGCTTAATAAGCAGCCTTGCAGACGGTGATGCAGGAATGTGTAAATGTATTTGTAGCTTAGACAAGCTGTTTACTCCGCACCTCCTCATCTCTCTCCTGCCCTCCTCCTGAGAGCAGCACACCTCCACTGACTCGCCGATTCCAGGAATGTGATTTATAGATATAATTGATTTGTTATCTATCATGGTATGACCAGTCTGCAAATCTGCATGCAGCAATCTACTGTCCCCTGGCCAAGATGCAGCAAGATGACACTAGACATGACATGGCGAGGGACCATCACGAGAAAAAAGTATTTGGAAAAAAGTATACTATAACTCAAAGGCATTTCCGTCCAGCCTTTTTATTCAAACTATGCATACAGTAAGCATCATGCTTAGACTTTTTATGTTCAGAAAATCGCACAAATATGACGGGCAGCCGACATATACTGTATCTGATTAAACAGGCTGCATGAAATTAAACACACGGAAGGCCTGGGAGTGAAGGCTTTATTCTGTCTGGACGTTTGACCTCTCGGCATAGAAGGTCACTAGGCCAGCTGTTAAAACACAAATAAAAATGATAGTGACATAGTGGTGACATAGTGGTGGCTCAGAAGGTGAAGCATCTACTGTTTTATATCTGTGGGCTTTCCCCTCTTTGTCAATGTTGACAGAGTCACATGGGCAGCAATAACTGGTCATGACGACGAGGTCTTCTTTAGCCTTAACTGGCGTGGTTTATTTCACATATGTACATTGCACCACTAGACCTGCTCTCCGTGAGAGCTAGAGAGAGAGAGAGACAGAGGGGGAGGGAACAATCCCTTATACCTGCTACCTGACGTCAGCTACAATAGCTGTGTCTCCTTACGCTTATAGCGCCCTCTTACTGTGGAACAGTTAAAGTGCAGTTACATGCAAACATATTAACACTTACACCTAACACTCCCACTTATGAATGTGGGACGTGTATACTGTACAACTTTTCCAAGAAGAATAACAGTTCAAAACATCAAAAGAACATGGCAGTCAATATTACATAACAGGTAATATTTTACACACCAAACATGACCCCTGCAAAGGCTTGGTCATAGCGTCTGCAACCATGTCGTCTGTAGGACAGTAAACAAGTGTCATCTTTTCTTCTCTGATGACAGATCTAATAAAGTGATATTTTATATCCACATGTTTACACCTCTGTCGGCACACAGGGTTTCTGGCCAGTGCAATGGTTCCCATTCCTTCGAGCAGTTGTTCTAGAATGATAAATACATTCCTGTATTGTTAAGGCTAGAGCCATATATTCGGCTTCACAAGTTGATAGTGCCACTGTGGGCTGTTTCTTTGTTTTCCATGAAACCAGTGAGCTGTCTGAACCCATACTCACACAATACCCTGTGGTACTTCTCCTGTCTGTGGCGTCTGCCGCCAAATCTGCATCACTATAGGCTTGAAGCCCTAAGCCCTCGCTCTCTGAAACAAAGCTGTTTATTTGCTGTACCTTTTAGATAACGAAAAACATGTTTTGCTGTAATCCAGTCAGTCTTCTGTGGGATCAGCAAAATGCTGTGATAACTTACTCACTACAAAACATAGGTCAGGGCGAGTATATGTTGTAAAATAAATGAGGCTGCCTACAGCTTCTCTGTACATTTTTACATCTGTAAATTATTTAGCATCCTTATTGTAGTCTAGCTTTTGATCACATGGTGTTTCCCTAGTTCTACATTCCTGCATGTCAAAATGATTCAGGATCTCTTCCACATATTTCTTCAGGGATATTTTTACACAACTGGCAGACTGTTCGAAGTCCATGCCTAGAATTCTTTTTAACCTATCTAGGTCTTTCATTTTGAATCTGGTGGAGAGCATACCTTTCACCTGCTCTAGGTTTCTAGTGTTGTCTGCTGCGATGATCAAATCATCCACCCAAATCACAATTATCACTTTCCCTGACTCTTTTGACTCCTTTGTATAAACACAGGGGTCTACTGGGTTCTGTATGAAGTGATCTTCAATTAGACATGTATGAAGCATCTCGTTCTAATTTCTCCCAGACTGGTTCAGGTCGTAAATGGATTTTTATAGCTTACACACTAGCTTCTCTCCTTTCTTCTCGTAACCTTCAGGTTGTTCCATATATATTTCTCTATCAATGGGTGCGTGCAGGTAGGCTGTCTTCACATCCATCTGGTGTAAAATCAAGTCGTCTTCGGCTGCCTTCTGCATAACTACCCGTACACTGGTCAGATTGGCTGTAGGAGAGAATGTCTCACCGTAGTCTATTCCTTCCCTCTGACTGTAGCCTTTAGCTACAAACCTGGCCTTGTACCTGTTGTGTCCTTCAATACCCTCCTTGATTGAGTACACCCACTTGCCTCCCACTGTCTGTCTACCCTTGGGTAACTTTGTTAGAGTAAAAGTATGATTGTCCTCCAGGGACCTCATCTCCTTATCCATCACTCTCTCCCATTTTCCTGACTCAGGGGATATCATGGCCTCTTTAAAGGTCTGAGGTACACCACTCACTACTCTGTAGTAATCTATGCTGGTAAGTGTACTGTCATCCTCGTCACTTTCTCTCTGGGCATAGTCTTTCAGATACTTTGGGGGTTTATGTTCCGAGGGGGGATATCTCTCACTGCATGAGGCACGTGACGTCACCCTAGGGTGCTTCTCGCCATCATCCTCTGGTGGCTGTTGACCGTCTGTCTGTATGTCTGTGCTCAGTACACTAGGCTGTGGTGTCTCTCTTTTCTCACACCCCAATTTTAAATCTCGTACCATCAGGCTCCACAAGAACATCGTTACCTTCATTGAAGAACACTTTGGCACCATTTGCAGTAGCAGATTTTACAGAAAATAGTTCTTGGGGGAACGAGGGTATGTAGAGAGCGTTCTTCAACGTCACTGTGCACCGGCGCCCCTCACTGTCTATGAGGCATACCTGTGCGTCTCCTCTCCCCTGCGCCAACCCGAAAGTGCGCTTCCCGTCTGCCAGCTCCATGCTGTGTCTTTCCGGCTCGAAAGTGCTGTCAAAGTTCTTGAATCGGTTCCTGTCGTTGATAATGTGGGACGACGCACCTGTGTTCACGATCAGTCCCTTCCTCTGGACCTGCTGCTGCTGCGTTGACTGGCTGGCGTATGCTGTCTGCGCCCCGAAGGTGAAGTCCTCTCTTCCCGCTGCTCTCTGGGCGTTGTCTCGACTCACCTCACGTCCACCACTGCCGCCATCTTGCACACAGCCGCCATCTTGCACGTGCGCGTACCGAGCGCTCTGTTCGCGCTTCTTTCTACACGTGTCTGCGTGTCCCGAAGTTTTACAGAAACTACACCAAAAAGTTTTTATGCACTTATCTTTTCGGTGACCCTTTTCTCCACATTGCCAACACGCCATCTCCATCGGGGGTCCGGCCTTTTTCTTTGGCGCTGCCCGGGCCTTCATTACCCTTTCTCCCGCCTCCTCGGCGACCGGGTCTGAGTCTTCTGAGGCCTCGAAGTTCTGCAGCTTGGCCTTGAACTCCCCCAGCGACATGTCCGCTGAACTGTGCGTCACCAACAGTGTGAATGGTTTATACATCTCCGGTAGTCCCCTCATAACCATCGCCATCATTAGTCCATCGCTCGGTGCTTCTCCTGCCCTCTTGAGCGCCGTGATGATCTGTTCCGCCCTGATGACGTATTCAGTCACAGTCTCTGTGTTAGCTTTCTTCAGCGCGGTCAAAGTTATATACAGGGATACAATCTGAGGCCTACCTCTGCCGATGTAGTGTTCTCTTAACACTTTTAGGCTCTCTCGGCCTCTGTCTTTTGTGTCCTGGAATATCAGCCCCAAGCTCGTGTTGTCTAGGAGTGGTGCTAGCTCGCAGTATGCGTCGGCATTCAGCTTAGTATCCAGGGCTCGCGCGGCCTCCGTTATTTCTCCCGTGAGGCCCGTCAAAATTTTCTTTTTCAGCCCCACTCCGTGCATACAGCACAACATCCGCTCTTCCCAGAGCTCGTATTCTTCTGCCCTTCCGTCAAACGTGGGCCACTTGCTCCTGCCTCTGGTCGCCATCTTTTGATTGTAGCTTAGCTTAGCTGCCCGTTAGCTTAGCTTTAGCATCCCGCGGTTTTCCCGCTGCTAAACTAGCCTAAACTTTTCAGCTAACTAGCTATCGTTATTTTGGTCTTCCGTGATCTGGGCCCATAACCTGTTGACAGAGTCACATGGGGAGCAATAACTGGTCATGACGACAAGGTCTTCTTTAGCCTTAACTGCCATGGTTTATTTCACATATGTACATTGCATCACTAGACCTGCTCTCCGTGAGAGCTAGAGAGAGAGAGAGACAGAGGCGGAGGGAACAATCCCTTATACCTGCTACCTAACGTCAGCTACAATAGCTGCGTCTCCTTATGCCTATAGCACCCTCTTACTGTGGAACAGTTAAAGTGCAGTTACATGCAAACATATTAACACTTACACTTAACAGTCAATTTTGTGGTAGTGAAAGGGTTAACCTTCTGTAGTGTGGTAGTGAAAGGTTAACCTTCTGTAGTGTGGTAGTGCAAGCGTTAACCCTCTGTAGCAGGGGTGGGCAATTATTTTTCCCGGGGGGCCGAATGAGCAACTGAAAATATGTTGGAGGGCCGGGCCAAAATTCCAAACTCAATTATGCATAATTTACATTTTATTAAAAAAAAAAAAAAAAAAAGAAAAAAGCAGTAAATGGCATTGTTTTGACCCCTGGTAAGAGTGTATGTTATTATTTGGCAATTAAAAGGTGAGGTTAGCTTTAAAAAATATAATTTATTCAAATAGAATTTATTTCCAAATGATAAACAAAATGTGTAATTAATAACAAAGGGCATGTATGAAAAAGTGCTATACAAATAAAGTTATTATTTTGAGTTTCATATACTATTGAAACAAGGATTTTCTTAGCTTTCTAAAGACATCACATCATCTTATAGCCAAAATAAACAAGACATGTCACTGAACTGTGTAAAGAAAAGTGTCCCAGTTGTGTAGCCTTTTTTACTTTACATGCCTATATTAAACATTTAATGTTTTCAGAACTGTGCAAAAGAAAAAAAAAAGATCAAGTGTCCCATTTCACTTGTTATATTTCCACATTTTAGTGTTCTTCAGCTATTTTTTTTCATTCAGTGTGATAAATCCAGTCTCTGTTGAGCTTTAACAAGTCCATCAAAGTCAGGTTGCATGTCTGAGGTGGAGATGCGAAGCACAGCTGCCAGATGTTCATCAGTGAGAGAGGATCTGTACCTGGACTTGGTAAACGTCATGACTGAGAATGTCTGTTCACATATAGGTGGATCCAAAGAGAACCAACATCTTCTGAGCATATCTCCTCATTAGGGATGTCCGATATTATCGGCCGATATCGGCAGTAAAATGTGATATCGGAAAATATCGGTATCGGTATTTTTTTTTTTTTTTTTTTTTTCATTTATTTAACCTTTATTTACCCAGGCAAGCAAGTAAGAACCAATTCTTATTTTATTTATTGTCAAAAGTATGCATGTTGGTTTAATTCAACAACAAGAGATATGTAATGTTAATTTTTACTTTTTTAATTATCATATTTTCCACAGATAATGCTTACATTTAGAAAGCCTTTTGAATGCATCCAGTGAAATTATTAATTACCTGAAATTATTCATTTTTTTTGGGGGGAAACCCTGCATATATCGGTATCGGTTGATATCGGTATCGGTATCGGTATCGAAATTAAGAGTTGGACAATATCGGAATATCGGTATCGGTAAAAAAGCCAATATCGAGCATCCCTACTCCTCATGTTTGGAAAGTTCTTCTCCTTGAGAGCAGAGTAGAACTCTAGCAGTGATGCTGACTTAAAGTGCTCTTTCAGTAGTGAATCAGACTGCAGGTCAATGAGTTCAAGCTGAACATCAGTGGGTGCACTATCAACACTGCAGGTAAAGGGAGAGGAAACCAGCTGCATTTCATCCTCAACCTTTTTGAAATCTTGAAAATGCCTTGAAAATTCATCATGCAGTGCTCCTAACATGGATGAGTACCTGTGCCGGTGATCAGCTGATGGTTTGACTTCTTTCAGGGTTTTCATGTGTTTGAGATTGTTGCTGCCTAGTTGCCTTGAAATTAATTGCAAATAAAAAAAATGTAATCTACCTACCTCAGTTGTTAAAAAAAACCACACTTTCGACAGTTTTCGGCTTGCCATTGCCCCGACTGCTTTGTTGTTGAATCAAGTCAAATCCTGTAAGCGTATATTGTGCGTGTGAACGTTGACATGAAAATAAAAAATGTAAAAAAATAAAATAAAATAAAAAATTATATATATATATATATTCTTTTTTTAAAATTATCATGTAATCTTTCGTGGGCCGGTCAGAATCATCCCGCGGGCCGCATCCGGCCCGTGGGCCGTACAATGCCCAGGTCTGCTCTGTAGTGTGGTAGTGAAAGTGTTAACCCTCTGTAGTGTGCTAGTGAAAGCGTTAACACTATGTAGTGTGGTAGTAAAAGGTTAACCTTCTGTAGTGGTAGTGAAAATATTAACCCTTTATAGTGTGATAGTGAAAGGTTAACCCTCTGTGGTGTGATAGTGAAAGGTTAACCCTTTGTAGTGTGGTAGTGAAAGGTTAACGATAGGTTATGTATATAACCTAGTTATATGAGTACTGGCTAAGCGTCCCGCTCTTACGCCATACTGAGATATACCTCATCTCATGTACCTAGTGTACTCCATCAACGAATAAAAAACAAATACACCCAGCACCTGCCAGGCCCCGCCCTAGTGACGTACTATATAGTACTAGGCGTGGTCACCACTCGCTCTTCCTCGGAAAATCGTTTCTAAAGAAAAGTTTCCCCAAGTTTCCCCAAGGGAACTTAGCCAGTACTCATACAGTATAACTAGGTTATATACATAACCTATCGTTATATACTCGTACTGGCATCGCCATACTGAGATATGGGGTAGAGCGGACGCGAGGCCCGACAAATGCACCCCCTGAGGACCCGTAAGCCCACATCAGGGGGGGGGGGGGTCCCGTCACCCCACTCTTCCTAATGAAGAGGGAGCGGCAGTCAACTCCACCCGAGTGAGAACAAGAGGGAACTAGAACCTCTTGAACGCACAGCACAGGCGGAACCACGTGTGGCACAACACATTGTGGCCCACACCCACACACTCGTGCTACCCCACCAAAGGACGGGAAGCAGCAGAAGTCAGACCTCAGAACCGCCTGGGAGTCATGTCCATGAGGTAAAACCTTACGAAGGGACCCGGTGAGGACCATGAAGCACAGATGTCCTCCACCGAGGCCCCGCCCAGTAGAGCGGCAGAGGCCGCCACCCCACGAGTGGAGTGCGCCCTGACGCCCCCAGAGGGAGCCAGCCCGGCCAACGTGTAGCAAAGGGCAATGCCCTCGCACAACCAATGGGACAGGCGCTGTTTCGACAGTGCCTTACCAGCACGAGAGCCACCGTAACAGACAAAGAGCTGATCGGTAGCCCTGAGACCCTGAGTACGGCTGAGGTAAACCCCCAAAGCCCGGACCGGACATGACAGGTGAAGGCCCGCCTTCAACTCACTAGCGTGAGGAGGCGGATGAAACGTCTGAACCATAATATCCCTGGAGCGGAAAGAACTCCTGATATTTTTAGGCACGAAGGCAGGATTAGGCCGCAGAGTGGCACCGCAATCGGAACGAAAAGACAGGCACTCTGGCCATACCGAGAGAGCACAAAGCTCACCCACGCGTTTAGCGGAGGTGACGGCCAGCAAGAACGCGGTCTTGAACGACAGCTGTTCCAATGGCGCTTGCTCAAGAGGCTCAAACGGGGCCAAGGACAACCGACGAGGACCAATTGAAGATCACAGCTCGGAGCCAAAGAGCGTTTCACCGGCTTAAGGCATCGAACGCCAAGCAGGAAACGCTTCACAAGAGGGTGGCCTTACACCACTCTTGGAAAATACGCCACCTACAGTACCTGCGTAACCCGCGATAGTGGAGGGAGCATGCACGTTCCGGATGGTACCAACCACAGAAGGATCCATCCTCTCCAGACTCACCCTCTCACCAGCCAAACCATCAGCAGTTGGCCCAGCACAGGGAACTAACACAGAGACCCGTGCGCTTGAGAGAGGGCCCGCGATGACCAAGGAACAGGCCATGACGGGATACCAAGAGCTGGATCAGGACCAGGAACCACACAGCTGTGCCCCGGTCCGGCGCAATCAGGATCAAGGACCTGCGCTCCTCAACGTACCCGCCCCAACAACTGACCTAACAGATGTATGGGGGAAAGAATCCCAGGCGGCACGGCATCGGTCCCAGACCTGCCTGACTATGTCCAGACGTAATCCCCACCCGACACCTGTACCCACATTCACCCTGCCGGGGATGTGGAGAGCCCTCAGGCCGCGCAGATGGAGAACGCCCATAGCCAGCCGCCCGCCGCCCGGTGCAGACGGGGGGAACGCACTCCTCCCTGTCTGTCGATATACGACGCTGACGTCGTATTGTCCGTCCTGATCAAACACCGTTTGAGGACCAGAAGGACCGCTTTCAATACAACACATTGAACATAGCGCAGACCGGGCAGCATGGCTTGCCAGCTGCCCCCTACTGCGTTGGCCCGACGCGTCTCCAGCGAGGGAGGCGTCGGTGAAAAACGTGACGTGTGACAGCCTACTGCCCATGGGGACCCCCCTGGTGAGGACCCCAGGCCCTCTCCAGGGGCGAGGTCCCCCAGTACCGACACAGGAACCTTAGCCGCTTCCACTTGCCTCTCACCGGGTCTATTTCCATACTGGAAAAGAACCACCTCCGTAACCTCCTCCTGGGGTGAAGAGGAGGCCAAGAGGGACCACGAAATGAGCAGATGTCCTCATACTGAGCAGGCATATCACGGACAGCGCCGTAACCGTCCTAGGACGGAACCTCCCGAGTGTGTCGCAACACGCTCTGAGAGGAATGCCCATAGCACTCCACCCGTTGACTGGGAAGAGGAGTACTCTACTTCCAGTCTACAGCAACCCCAGGCTGGTAGGAACCCTGCCTGGTATGAGACCTGTCGATCCACCTTGACCGCCAAGGACCAGAACGTCGTCAGGGCAGAATACACTTCGTAACCCCTGACGACGCAGAGGCCCCAGTGCGGCCTCCACGCACTTGGTGAAGATGCGGGGAGCCAGAGAAAAGCCGAACGGCAGCCCCTGGTACTCATACGCTAACCCTCCAAGGAAGCGTAGGTAAGCCCTAGGACGGAAGATCGGGGATGCGAACACGCATCCTACAGGTCTATGGAGGAGAACCAGACCCCCACCTGACAGTGTTCAACAGGTAGGAGACGATCCAAAAAATGCTGAACCTTCCCATGGGACAGGTCCAACATGGGTCTGACACCCCCCCTCCCGATTTCTCAGGCACCAGAGAACACCGGGAGGAAAACGCCACGACAATGGCTTGCTTCATCCACAGAGATTGGATCTCGTCGACCAGAGCTGTCACTGCCGGTGACCCTGACAATAGGGTCTGTACCAAACCCGAAAACGGGTGGGGTTGTGTAAATACAAGTCCCCGCCTCAGCGTTCTCTCCATCCACCTCGTACTGCTCCACCATCCACCTCGTACTGCTGTAGCCATATGTGATGACACTCCCAACGCACCCGCCGCCATGTGCCGCAGGTCCGCTAGGAACTGTAGATAGGCGGCCCGGTCCCACCCGCTGTGCGTAGCCAACCCTGGACCCGTGCGAGCAGAGCGTTCCGTGTTGGGACATCTGACCCTGACACTACCCACGAGGCAATCGCACCCAAGGGGGGACCCCGACAGAAAGGGCCGGTTTGATACGGGGGAAGCTGACATCAGTTCTAGGTGACAAAAGCTCCCCCACTGAACACCCCTCCAGAACATGCTGAGGAATTGTTCTGCAGCCAGACATGCAAGGTGTGAGGCCCCCATGGGTTACTACACACCGTAGCCCTGCAGTGATATTACTACCACCCAAATCATGCGCGCCTGCGAGACCACTGCCAATCTTTCAGGAGTGGGAGGCACCAACATGATACCCGGCCTGGCGAAGGCGAGGTCAGGGAAGCCCGCACTGTGTGCCTCAAAAAAGGTTTCGAGCCCCCCTGCTGACAACACTTGTAGTTGACAGACTTAACACCAGGCTCAAGCAAACACAGCTTATGGTGTGGGAGCCGCTTGACAGCACAACATTCTCATGGACAGACCCAGGCTCAGCCATCAACTGGGTGTCAGCCCCTGTCCCCATGAGAAGCGAAACATGGGGCCGCATGCGCTTCAACGAAGGCTCGCGGCCCGCAGCCAAAGGAAACAAATCAGAGCCCCTTTTCCGCTGATGTTGGGGGAGGGAGTGATCGGAGAGCGGGCTGCTCACGGCAGGACGGCGACGGCTTGTATATTCCAAGCCGAGCTCATCCAACATGGCCGATCCCTCGGCCGCCAAGGCTGTCGGCCTTGTGGACACATGTCGATTCAACGCCCAGGATACCTCTGGCGGGGGAAAACATGGCCGCCTGTCGAGGGCCTCGCCATAGCCACTGACGAGGCCGTGCTCTCACCTCTGGCTGCGCGGCGTGAGGCGGTGTGGGGCCTAGGACAAATACCGCCCGCGCTCCAGCGGAAGACCAAGATCCTCTGCGGAGAGGGGAGCCCTGAGCGGTTATAGCTTGGGCTAGGTCAAAGCTAATAACGTCAACAACCTTGCGTGATGTGTCGACGTCGGCTGGCCCTCAAGGCCCCGCCACCAGACACCATTTTTTTATAGAAAAAACAGCAATTCGAACACAGTTACTAATCGCTGCCAATTCCATACCGTGGCGGTACAGGCTTTAGCAGCCCACCAGCCACTCGCCGGGCCGACCCACCTCATGGCGTCGGCTGGGCGGGGCACTGTTTCAACATGTCAAAAGCAAAGGACTGATGCTAACACGGAGCACCAGTGGTTGTTGCAACCAGCAACCTCCACTGTGGTGTGCACCATGAAGGGGTTAATGAATAAATGAACTAACACCACGAATATACTATAAAATGGGCAAGCCCATGCACACAACGTTAAGGGGATGTGGACCAGAGAGAACCAGTCCCGCATTCATTCATAATATTCACAACAGCACACCAGCCCTAGACCTCAGCCCATTTACCCATGAAAAGGTAAACAAAGCCCCCTCCGCAATACTCCCCCAGTAGACACCGATTGACCGTCAGCATGAATGGTTGAGAGGAGGGAAGACTGTAGTGTAGACAGACATTCCCGCAACAGGGAGACAGAACAGAAACAGTAGCCCAATATAGCATAGCATTAGCCGCGCGCTCCAGGATAACGGGGAAAACAACAACGTTTACCCAGATATCCCGCCGCTTGCGCCAATACACAACTCTGTTGTCTCCCGGGACAACTCGAGCACATCACAAACGCCAGCATTGTCATTCCTAGTGCCATCCCACAGCGGGGAACAGTAGAACAGTGACCCAGCATTTATAGCATTTAGTATTAGCAGCGCGCTCCAGGACAGCCTGGGAAACGTCCACCTCAGAGGGACGTTTACCCAAACATCCTGCCCCTGGCGCAGATATACAACTCACAACAAGCAGCATTTACTAACACCAGCGATAATGCCTAGTGGCGCAAGTCCTACCTTGTGTGAGGTAGCTCGATAGCTACACCTCACACTCTGTCCCTCTGTCTGCTGTCAACAAGACAAGGAGACCACAGACTCGACGCTGAGATGCATCGAAATGCATCCCGCTGCAGAGTCGCAGAACCCATACGAGCGGCGCCAGAACATGCCGCGAAGATTTCAGTGGTAGGCAATAGGCTTGGGCGGTATCCTTTTTTTCACACCGTTATACCTTCATCACATAATACCCCGGTGCACGGTATTTGACGGTATGACTTTCATTTTCATCAGCGGGGGGGGGGGGGGGGGGTGGCAACCCGTGTTACCAAGTAAACAAATCATCGTCAGCTCTCAGATTGGTAGTCAGAAGCCTGCACCGTTAGCGTTACTGCGTTAGCATCTAGCCTTTGCAGACTATTTGATTCGTTAAAGGGCTCGAAATTGCAGTTTTGGTCATATGCTCCCGAAATGCTCCCGTTGTTTGGCTACTTCTATGTGCAGTGAAAACTACTCGAATGCTTTATAACCTAGTCATTGATTTAGTTCAGGGTAATCTAAGATTAGCCGCAGAGCTAACGCTAGTTAGCGTGAGCTAACGCTAGCTAATCAAGCTCAGTAGCTCACAGAGAGAGATAAACAGCTGACAGCGGATAGTACAGGACGATACAAATACAATAAAAAGGCGGGTGGGGGCTGTTGTGTAAACCTTGTACTCTTTAGTTCACATATAATAAGAGACGGATTATTTGCTTGCTCCACCAGTGCACCACTCCACAACAACACACACCAACTCTCGTCACAACGCTTTACGGTGTTTTCACAGCACTGTCGCAACATTACCGTAAAACGTGAATACCGTTGTGACCCACTCGCTCCACTAGACTGGTCTCGCCCTCTGCTGGCGCGTGTGTGCACTACACTCCGTGTGTGCGCTACACTCAAAACTCTGTTTCACTGTAATAGAAGCTGAAGCGCATCTGTGATTTTGACGGTGACGGACGGTATTGATTTTCAATACCGTCAATATTTCTAAATACCCCGGTATATCGTAATACCGTCATACCGCCCAAGCCTAGTAGGCAAATCTTCGATAAGCACTCAACCTAATTTCTCTAAACATTTCACGACAACTAGTTGCATAGGGTGCACGCATCCGCTATGATGGAAACGAAAATAGAGGAAGAGCGAGTGGTGACCACGCCTAGTACTATATAGTACATCACTAGGGCGGGGCCTGGCAGGTGCTGGGTGTATTTGTTTTTTATTCGTTGATGGAGTACACTAGGTACATGAGATGAGGTATATCTCAGTATGGCGTAAGAGCGGGACGCGATGCCAGTACGAGTATATAACCATCTGTAGTGTGGTAGTGAAAGCGTTAACCGTCTGTAGTGTGGTAGTAAATGTGTTAACCCTCTGTAGTGTCGTAGTGAAAGCAAACGTTTTAACCCTCTGTAGTGTGGTAGTGAAAGCGTTAACCCTCTGTAGTGTCGTAGTGAAAGCAAAAGCGTTAACCCTCTGTAGTGTGGTAGTGAAAGCGTTAACCCTCTGTAGTGTGGTAGTGAAAGCGTTAACCCTCTGTAGTGTGGTAGTGAAAGCGTTAACACTATGTAGTGTGGTAGTGAAAGGTTAACCTTCTGTAGTGTGGTAGTGAAAGGTTAACCTTCTGTAGTGTGGTAGCGAAAGGTTAACCTTCTGTAGTGGTAGTGAAAATATGAACCCTTTATAGTGTGGTAGTGAAAGGTTAACCCTCTGTGGTGTGATAGTGAAAGGTTAACCCTTTGTAGTGTGGTAGTGAAAGGTTAACCATCTGTAGTGTGGTAGTGAAAGCGTTAACCGTCTGTAGTGTGGTAGTGAATGTGTTAACCCTCTGTAGTGTCGTAGTGAAAGCAAAAGTTTTAACCCTCTGTAGTGTGGTAGTGAAAGCGTTAACCCTCTGTAGTGTGGTAGTGAAATCGTTAACTCTCTGTAGTGTGGTAGTGAAAGCGTTAATCCTCTGTAGTGTGGTAGTGAAAGCGTTAACCCTCTGTAGTGTGGTCGTGCAAAGCTTAACCCTTTGTAGTGTGATAGTGAAAGGGTTAAAGTCAGGTGCGATAACTCGTGGGGGGATTGAGGAAAGGTAGAGGGTAGCTGGCTTGTAGTGTGATAGTGAAAGGGTTAAAGTCAGGTGCGATAACTGGTGGGGGAATTGAGGAAAGGTAGAGGGTAGCTGGCTTGTACTAAAAATACCCAGGTTGAGAGGAGCCTGGCTTTGGTTTTTATACGAGGAGATGCTTTTGGCTTTCTAATGCATGTGTGTGATTTCTAATGCATGTGTGATTTCTAATGCATGTGTGTGATTTCTAATGCATGTGTGTGATTTCTATTGCATGTGTGTGATTTTGCATGACCAGTGCAGTGTGTATTGCATGTCCATTGCAGTGTGTATTGCATGTCCAGTGCAGTGTGTATTGCATGTCCAGTGCAGTGTGTATTGCATGTCCAGTGCAGTGTGTATTGCATGTCCAGTGCAGTGTGTATTGCATGTCCAGTGCAGTGTGTATTGCATGACCAGTGCAGTGTGTATTGCATGTCCAGTGCAGTGTGTATTGCATGACCAGTGCAGTGTGTATTGCATGACCAGTGCAGTGTGTATTGCATGACCAGTGCAGTGTGTATTGCATGACCAGTGCAGTGTGTATTGCATGTCCAGTGCAGTGTGTATTGCATGACCAGTGCAGTGTGTATTGCATGACCAGTGCAGTGTGTATTGCATGACCAGTGCAGTGTGTATTGCTGAGTGTAGCCGTGACGTGACGTCCCTATAGGAAATGTGTAGAAAGGCTCATTCTGTCTTGATAAAGAGTAGCCTACATTGTCTGGAGAGCTACTGTGCTTAAAGACATAATGATCTCTGATCGCTGGGCTTTTGTGTGTGTGTGTGTATCTGTGTGTCTCTGTGTGTGTGTGTGTGTGTGTGTGTGTGTGTGTGTGTGTGTGTGTGTGTGTGTGTGTGTGTGTGTGTGTGTGTGTGTGTGTGTGTGTGTGTGTGTGTGTGTGTGTGTGTGTGTGTGTGTGTGTGTGTGTGTGTGTGTGTGTGTGTGTGTGTGTGTGTGTGTGTGTGTGTGTATTTGTTGGTAACATTGTATTACTGTTAGTGGTGTCACTCTCTCTCTCAAGCTTTTGTGTTCATGGCTATGTATGTGTGTGTGTGTGTGTGTGTGTGTGTGTGTGTGTGTGTGTGTGTGTGTGTGTGTGTGTGTGTGTGTGTGTGTGTGTGTGTGTGTGTACGTGCATGTGTGTATATGTGTGTGTGTGTGTGTGTGTTTGTGTGTGTGTGTGTGTGTGTGTGTGTGTGTGTGTGTGTGTGTGTGTGTGTGTGTGTGTGTGTGTGTGTGTGTGTGTGTGTGTGTGTGTGTGTGTGTGTGTGTGTGTGTGAGATTGCCTCTCAGTGTGCAGCATTGTTTGTTGACACACCCTTGGACAGTCTAAGAGCGGAACAACAGCTTAGTGAATGCCTTGTATATGTTTGTGTGCATACATAGTATGTGTGTGCGACTGTGCGTGTGTGCGTGCACATGCATGTGTGTGTGTGTGGTGGAACTTAAAATCACAGACAAGCTTTGTGGTGATTGAATATATAACTGGTTGAATATAATCATGATCGCTAACATAGAACTGTGGATAAGATAAGATAAGATATTCCTTTATTGATCTCCTTGGGAAATTCATGCATCAGAGAGCAGCATGGGGAGGGGGGGGGGGGGGGGTACAGCCACGGGCAGGGTAATATAAGAAAGACATAAATATAGACAATACAATTCAAATCAAATCAAATCAAATTTATTTGTAAGGCCTGACAACACACATTTTTAATTTTTTATTTTTTTTTATTATCTTTTCCCCCCTCCTCTTTTTTCCGATTTTTCTCCCATCCCACTATTAGTTATGCCAATTCCCAACTCCCTTCCTGGTTGTTGCGCACCCCCCCTACTGTTGGTCCGAGAGGCCGGAGACTATCACATGCTATCCTCCGACACATGTGCAGCCAGCCGGCAGCCAGCCTGGCAGCTCAGATTCTCACTGGGAGAGTGTAACGTGTGGAAGGTCACACTACCTCCCTCCAGATCCTTCCTTCGCTGAGCAGGCGCCCCGACCGAACTGTAGGAGTATTTTTCTGTTTACAACGCCCAGGACCCACCCATCAGCTTTCCCACCCTCTAATACTGCCAATTGTATTAGTACGGACGACCAGCCAAACTGAAAACAATGTGGAGAGCTGGATTCGAACACGCGAACCCAGCGTCTCCAGCATTGGTGAGTGCCTTGCCCACAAGAACACCATAAGGTCCAACAAATTTAAAATAAATGCAAATAAATGAATGAATGCAATTCTGAATCTGAATCTGAATATAAAGTATAAACAAATTAAACAGTATAAACAAAGGTGCAGATTAGGTTCTGTATACCCTATATACCCTATATGTTATAGTTAGGGATGTCCGATATTATCGGCCTACCGATATTATCGGCCGATATTGGCATTAAAATGTAATATCGGAAATTATCTGTTATCTGTTTTCAAAAAGATTTTTTTGTTTACTTTTTTTTTACATTTATTTAACCTTTATTTACTCAGGCAAGCAAGTAAGAACAAATTCTTATTTAATTTATTGGCAAAAGTATGCAACAAGACATATGTAATGTTAATTACTAGGGATGTCCCGATCCGATCATGTGAAGAAGAAGATCGGGATAAAAAAAATATATAATATAAAAATATTTTATAATTTTTTGACTATTTTTAAACTGAATCATTTTAAACTATTTTTACTATTTGTGTTACTGAAAACTGTAAGCGGAGAGCCTATTGGGATGCTAGATCCTAATGTGAAACACTGTGATTTGTCTATCTTTTTATGCCCGCTTATGCCTGTATTTTTTACTGTTGTGAAGCACTTTGAACTGCAACCTCTGTATGAAAAGTGCTATACAAATAATGTTATTATTATTATTATTATATATATATATATTGTTTTTTTTTATTTATTTATTTTTTAAACTTTTTTTTTAATTCAACAAACATGACCATGTTCACGTCTTAAACTCACACTGAGGCCTTAGTTTTGGTTTTAAATTGCATATCATCATTCATTTATTTATTGTCACACAGAGCAGAAGAATTTTGCCAAAACAAACGCATTTCCTTTGATTTAATTATACATCAAATGATTTATGTCAAGGATGAGGGACATCCACTAGTTGCAGAACTTGCAGTCACTTGACTTTTTACAGACGATGGCGCCATTGCTCTCATGAAGCAGCAGGTTGGAGGCGGAGTTTTTAGATTACTCCGGTTGCAATGCCTCGCTTGAATGAAGTTAACTTTTCACCTGGATAACGTCAACATTCAGGGTGAATGTAATGTGAGAAATTGGGATGGGAATTTTAATATTTTTTTATAATAATATATATTTCTTTTGATCGGATCGGGAAAGATCGGTATCGGTAGATACTCAAAATCACATGATCGGGATCGGATCGGGAGCAAAAAAATGTGATCGGGACATCCCTATTAATTACCTGAATTTATTCAGTTTTTTTGGGGGGGAATCCCCGCATATATTGGTATCGGTTGATATCGGTCATGATATCATAAATCATATCATAAATGTCATGATATCTGTATGTCATGTATGTCATAAATGTCATGATGAATTGAAAATGGGGGACCCTGATGTAAACAAGACCAAAGTCTTTCTCTGGTCTGCATCCCCTTAACACATTGGGTGCCAACGACGAGAAATCTCGTTGTTGGCCGCCATGCGCTGAGTGCCAATGACGTTATTTAATCGTTATTTCTTTTATTAGCGATATCCATACATTTTTCATCCATCCAGCCTCACGTTATCATTGGGACTGGCTCTGAGCTCGAAAAGGGCAAATACCGCCCCCTATCGTCTCCCGGATGGTATTGCACCCATTGGAATGGAGTCAATGGGAATGCATCAGAAAAGAAAACTCTGGGCTCCACATTTTACTTCTGAGGCATGTAACCTGAGACTATTGCATCCACTAAGGGAACTGGAAGAAGCGTTGATTATGTGTTTCGAGGTATAACGTTGGATCAATAAACGCGATCGATATTTGGAATGGCGATCAGGAATTGGATTAATCTTTTTGCAGAACATCTGATGTGAGGTAAGGACTTTATTTTACCAGTATTGGGTTAATCAGATTTTTTCCCCCCAGCGTTCACAACGTGTCTCCTATGTGTGTATGTGTGTGCGTAACGTTAGCGCCAGGCAGGGCATAGATAATAGATTTTTCAGCCCACTTCTCTAGCGTGCACACAAGTACACATATACTATCGATAATCTAGCATTTATTTGAAAACGATTAATAAATAGGCCGAAAAATTACAACATGTTTTGTGTATTCCACTAAAGAGCTATTTTCGCGAATTTTTCTGGAATCACTAGAAATCTTCAAAACTATACTCATATTCAAAACGGTATAAAATGGAAATGTACTGATGAAAAAACAATCCGTTTCATACATGTTGACTGCAAGCAAGTCATTGATAAGCGACTGGCGTGTTAGACACATAGCCATAATTTAAGATATAGTTTATGCGTTCGCAAATGTGCTCGCCCTCTCATTGATTAGAGTGGTGGCATCCAAGCGATAAATCGCGCACCCCCTGCTGGCAACCAATGTGTTAACATACAAGTTTAAAGTTTCAAGTTTGTTTATTATTTATCACAATAAAATACAGGTACTTTACGATGAAATGCTTGTTTCTGTATGAGCCCCTGAGAGTGTGCTTCATACAGTAAAAAAAAGTAAGTAAGTAAAAAGTAAGTAAAGAGGAATATTAAATATACAATATACAATACAGAGTAAAATGAGTAAACAGTGAGGTGTGTGGAGAGATCATTGTCAAACTGATCTCAACAAATACAAACAAATCACACTACTACTGTATAATCCTAATCCCTTCGCCCTATACATCCCAACCCAGTCCACACCCTCATCCACCACCACACTTCCCAGGCAACACTGATGTTAATCATCCTCACCACTATCATCTGAGTCATCATCCCATGTAGCCCTATCTTTGGTTTCCTTAGAAACATTTGCACAGTTTTGGCATTGACAAAGATCTGTACATGGCAGTTTTGCAGACACACATGAACATCTTCCTGTCTCAAATTGTCCTTGTTTGCAACCACAGTGGACTACCTGCAACACACTATCAGGGGCCGGATTTGTAGTCATCCACTGTTAACTCCCCATCCTCGACATGCCACCCATTGCCAACAGGTGAAGCGGCACACATTATAGATTTCAATGAATGTCTCATTATAGCTGCTTGGTAATTTGCCCTTTTGCAGCGTTGGTACAATGCACCACTTGTCGGGGGCATAGAGAGTTCTGGCAAAGCCGATGATGCCATGCAGAATGCTTTATATCTGGCACCATTCACATTCTTAGCTGATGGCTGGGCATACAGGTGGCACACATATTTGCTAAGCCCATCAAAGGTAGACTGGTCTAGGGGTAATTCACCTTTCCCCCTCCTCCCACACTGTGCAACATCCGTCTGACACTGTGATTGTTATTTGTGTATTGTACAGGACTAACATTGTTTTATTGTATAGCATTTAACACTTTGAGTGCCAGCGACGGCATATCTTGTTATTTCATGCCCCCCGTTGAGTGCCGACGACGCGAATTGTCGTTTTATTTTTTATTAGCGATCTGAATTCATATTTCATCAACCGAGTCTCCCGTTGGTACAGCAGCCCCTCTAGGAGCTCCGAGGGGAAAATACCACCCCCTATCGTCTATCCCTGTGTAACTGCAGGCCATTCGATTATACTTGGAGATCTGTGTGGGGGGAGCCAACTGGCTCCATTATGCTGGCGAGGGATCTGATGATGAGGAAAGTTATCGCGAGTTGGAAAGCAGCATGGAATATATATTTACAGCAGCCAATAATCAATCAATAAACGCTATCGATATTTGGAATGGCGATCAGGAATTGGAATAATCTTTTTGGAGAACATCTGATCTAAGGTAAGGAGTCTATGTTACCAGTTTTAGGATAATCAGAGCTGTATTCACTGAGATAACAGCGTGTCCCGTATGTGTGTGTGTGTGTGTGTGTGTGTGTGTGTGTGTGTGTGTGTGTGTGTGTGTGTGTGTGTGTGTGTGTGTGTGTGTGTGTGTGTGTGTGTGTGTGTGTGTGTGATGAGAGAATCGATTTCTCAGCTCGCTTCTATAGCATGCATACGTACACATATACTATCGATAATCTAGCATTTATTTGAAAACTATTCATAAATAGGCCGACAAATGACAACGTGTCTAGTGTATTCGAGAATATTCCAATACATGCCGTTTATGAGGGAATCTTTCTATTTTCCGGAAATTTCAGAGAAAACGATAGCTTTTCGAAATGCTATAAAAAGGATATGAACCGATTAAAAAACAATCCGTTTCGACAATGTTGACTGCAAACAAGTCATTGATAAGCGACAGGCAGATTAGACACATAGCCATCATTTAAAACATAGATTATGCGTTTTTAACGCTATCATTGAAGTGGATGATGACACTCAAGGACATTAATCAACGTTATAGCTGGCACTCAAACTAGGGATGCACCGAAAGTTTTCGGCCGAAAATGGCAAAAAATGGCCTTTCGGCTTTCGGCCGAAAGAGTTTTTTCACCGAAAATATGTCACCGAAACAGAAACAACCTAACAACCTTGCGTGTTGTTGTGATGATGTCGCGCTGTCGGGAGTCGCGCTGTTTCTATGTAAACTGCGCGCAACGCATCCAATAAATGCGTCTTTAACATGCTTTATATCCTTATTTACTATATGCCGCGGTTAATCACTGAGTGATCTAATATGCATATTATTCAGAGCGAGAGGGGGGGATTGTGTTTCTGCCTATGTTATGTAGTTACTCTCCCTCCTCCCCGCTGTCGTCCACACTCAGCTGTGAGAGAATTGTTGAATAGATACACAAATGTTCTAGAATGTTTGATTATGACATCATACTGAGCTGGACCTGTACTTTGTGACGTTATGTTATTTCGGGCATTCATAACATTATTTCGCGCGACTGTACATTGTAACGTTAAAGGGCTCCGCACACGGCGGGCGATTTTAGCCAGGCGACCGACTTTTTTTGAGAGCCGACTGACAGAATTGTATCGCCTCCATTGTTATGAATGAGAGAACCCACACGGCAGGAGATTTTGAAGCGACGGTCGCGCAGCTATTTCTGTCGCCTGGCTAAAAATCGCCTCGATCCTATTTTTTGAGGCGACGGCAGGCGACACAGCAAGGACAATGAGGAAATAACATGACTTCTACAGTAGAAGTAGTACAGAAGTTCTACTGGTGTATCATTTGTACACCATTAATTTATCAATACATTCATTGATCAATAACCTACGTATTATTACCATGCTACTTATGTTCATTGTTATTAACAGGAACAATTTAAATAAATAACGTTAGTGGAGAAGCTATAGTGGCCGCTTGTCATTAACTAATAAATGAACAATGCGCCACAATGCACCTACTTAGATGTTTTTATACTCGGGTAACAAAATAAGTTGTGGATGTTGACAGAGTTTAATGTCCAGGCTGCAGCTTATGTGGTTTATAAGGTTTATTGTCCAAAGAAAATGATGGTTGAGAACAGAACAGCGTCTTCAGTGAAAAAACATTCTCTCTCAGCTGCATAACAATACTTGTCCAATCGGTGGTAATGAACGTATTGTAGCGATCAGTCATGCAGTAATGTCAGGAAGAATGAGGAGAGGTTGTATTCGTATATGGTGGTTTAATTCCAGCTCAATATGGGTTTAGTTCCCTCGTAAAGCACAACACAGCTACCTGCTAATACGCTAACATAACATCCGGTCCGTCCTCTGATATCTCCCTCCGGGGGGAAACAAGTAACCACACCCCCAGCTAGACAGAGTGACAGTCGGCTCTAGTGTGGGGGGCCAGGCGATTGTCGTTGAGCGACAGACAATCGCATCGCCAGGCAACGTCGGTCGCCCACCGTGTGCAGACCACTTAACACAGCCCAGCTGTCAACTGTACTTTGTAATGCTATGTTATTTCGGGCATTCATAACGTTATTTCGCGCGACTGTACATTGTAATGTTAACACAGCCCAGCTGTCTGTCTGTCGCGCGTCTACTGTGCCGAGTCAAGCGAGCACATTCAGCTGGGGACTAGAAAGGTGCGCTCAGTAGAGCACAGATGTCCGCTGCGCAGCCAGAGAAAAGATGGAATTAATGTACTGTATGCATTCAGAAGTGCTAAATAAATGTTTTATGGACCCATAATAGTGATTATTAGTTTTGCCATAATCATATATTTTTCCATAATCATAATGTTCCACAACATTGGTAAAAAAAATTCTATTCTATGAATCATTTTCGGCTTTCGGTTTTCGGCCAACTGTTTTCTATTTTCGGTATCGGTTTCGGCCAAGAATTTCCCATTCGGTGCATCCCTAACTCAAACTGTTAATGTTTCTGTATAGGATTTTATGTTTCTCTTTTATTACTTGTGATTTTATTACTGCACCTTAGGTTTTCAATTCATTTTCAATTCATCATGACATTTATAACATACACGACATACAGATATACAAATATATATCATGACATTTATGACACAAATCGATTTCTAAGCAATGTTTGTATGTCTCCGCAATGGTATGATTCTGGCCTGGTAGGTTAAGCCAGTGGTTCCCAAAGTGGGGAGGTCGTCAGATGATTTCCAAAAATACAAATACAAATATTTCCATTCCATTTTTATTTTTATTTTTTATGCAGTCAGGCCACTGAACTTAGAAGCAGGCCAGGCCAGTGTTTCTAGTTGCAGCAGCGCAATAGTTAGATAACCTACTGTAGGTGGGGAACAACCAAGAGATCACTGCAACTCACACAAGTTGGAGAACTACAGTATCTCTCTCTCTCTCTCTCTCTCTTGCTCACACACACACACAAAGGGTGTGATTGGTGGAGGCAGGACCCTTACAAAAAACAAAAAATCCATCAAAATCTGTGTTGTTGCTAATCATTGACACCTGCTAGCCTGTAATAATCCCCCCCAGAAAAGTCTACTTTGCATTTGATATATTGCAAATATATGCCATCACACACACTGGCATTTAAAGGGTTAGAATTATAAAATGAATATGTGGTATTATGATCAGGGCTGAAGTTGAATAAAAGATAGTAATATTTTTATGGCGTTTTTGAAGAGGACAATTTAGTCCCTTATGGTAAGAGTGAGTATTTTTCTCAATCTGACATTACAAAAAAACTGAAAATCCATCAAAATCAGTGTTGTTGCTAATCATACATATGCTAGCCTGTTTTTTAACAATAATTTGTGATGCCATCACAAACACATTTAAAGGGTACAAATAAAAAAAATCCTACACCAGAATCAGAATGCAGGAAATGAAGTCTTTGTAACAAAAAATGTCCTGGTGGGGGACCCCCAGACCCCCCGCTTAAAAAGTGGCCTGACTGGGGCTATATTTTGCACTACAGTATATTTCCTGGCCTGAATGATTTCCCCAGTCCGGCCCTGGTTAAAAGCCTCCAATGCTTATTATTATTACAAACGTTCAAACGCACACACAATATGAATGCATGTTTCAACCAGACATTTCCATTTATACATATTTTTTTTGATTAATTAAAAATATTTTTTTTACCTCCTATAATAGTGGGGGTCGCGGCTTTCTGACACCATTATTTCGGGGGTTTCGGCCTGAAAACTTTGGGAACCCCTGCGTTAAGCCACCATTCGACGCAGTTTCTATATCTATCCCACTGTGTCTGTGTAAAATATTGTACACATTCTTTCTGAACGGACGTGAGATGCACATAACATTGTTTAGAAACCTTTTTGCAAACTTTAGAAGGTGTTTTTTTGTCCATTTTCATCCGTAATGTCAGTTGTTGACACCGGATTTCCGTATCCTCGCAACAAAGAGAGCTGCTATTGGTCGAGCGCAAGATACGTGACCGAACTCGCGCCAATTACGTCAAATAAAACTCTGCAGTGACCAAATATCCGTTTGCGAGGAAAGTCCCGACTTTAAAATTATGATTGCGCAAAATGGGCTAGTTTGTTTGTGTGAAAATTGTGTAGTTCGGGGAGGTGGGAACGAGAATAGTTTTCTAGCCACTTCTCAGCCTTCACCATACGGCCTATATCCTCCACGCATCTTTCTGCTATACAGCATCAATTATTCACCCAAAGCAAATGAATATTTCAAAGGCTGCTGGACCCCCCCCTCTCTCTCTCTCTCTCTCTCTCTCTCTCTCTCTCTCTCTCTCTCTCTCTCTCTCTCTCTCTCTCTCTCTCTCTCTCTCTCTCTCTCTCTCTCTCCTTCTCTTTCTCTCCCCTACTCTTTCTCTCTCCCTCCATCTCTCTCTCTCTCTCTCTGTCTCTCTCTCTCTCTCTCTCTCTCTCTCTCTCTCTCTCTCTCTCTCTCTCTCTCTCTCTCTCTCTCTCTCTCTCTCTCTCTCTCTCTCTCTCTCTCTCTCAATTAAATTCAAATGGGCTTTATTGACAATGGGAAACATTACGTATACATTGCCAAAGCCAAACAAAACAAAACAATCAAACAGAGGAATCCGAAGAAATCATTATATTACAGAACGTTTTTTGTATGATTGACAGTCTTTATGGTGGTTGTTGACAGTCTTTCTCTCTCTCTCCTTCCCTCATTTCTCTCTATTTCTTGTCTCTCCCTCCCCTTTCTCTCCCTCTCTCTCTCTCTCTCTCACCATACCTCCACCCCTGCACTCTCTCCCTGCCTCTCTCCACTGTGTGTGTGTGTGTGTGTGTGTGTGTGTGTGTGTGTGTGTGTGTGTGTGTGTGTGTGTGCGTGTATGTGTGTGTGTGTGTGTGTGTGTGTGTGTGTGTGTGTGTGTGTGTGTGTGTGTGTGTGTGCGTGTATGTGTGTGTGTACACACACCTCTGCTCTGCGTGCCCTGGCCTTATGCAATGGCTCCTAGACTGTCTGATTAAGCCTGTCATTCTTTTAAAGCCTGATAGCTGTGTGTGTTTCTCTGTATGTGTGTGTGTTTTTTTTTTTTTTTTTTTTTTTTACTTCTGTATGCGTGTAGCGTGCGTATAGACTTATAAAATGATTAGGTTATGTGCCTGTCTGTGTTTAAGCACATACACACACACACACACACACGCACGCACGCACGCATGCACGCACGCACGCACACACACACACACACACACACACACACACACACACACACACACACACACACCTACACACACACCTACACACACACACACACACACACACACACACACACACACACACACACACTTATGTTGTTTGTGCGTCTATCTCAGTGTATGCACATGCACTTACAAACTATGTATGACCGCATTTGTGCATGTGTATGTGTGTATGTGTGTGTGTGCATGTGCATGTGTATGTGTGCGTGTTTGTGTGTATGTGTGTGTGCGTGTGTGTGTGTGCGTGTTTGTGTGTATGTGTGTGTGTGCGTGCGTGTTTGTGTGTGTGGATGGGTTCTGCTTGTTTGGGCTACATGAGGCCAGTCCAGTCCACACCTCATTAACACATTGGCGACCACGGTTTGCAGTGTAATATGGTTCTAGACGACCAGGGTTTGTCAACAAACCGATGTACTTTCTAACAGCTATATATATACTTTATAGTATTGCTATCTGTCCATTCTCATTGTCACTTGAGTGCATAAACCGTGCCTTCATAATGGCTTAAAGAAAATAAAAATCCATCGGTTGGTTGTCATTTTATAGCGTCGTGAATATAAGCTTTATCGCAGTTTCCGTCTCGTCTTTTTTCTGGGAAGCTAGATATGAGGCTAAAGGCTAGTCACGTTATATCAAACGCCATTTCTGTTGTATATATACGAATGAAATAAAACAAACTGCTTAGCATCCGGACTATTACAGAGCATCTATGGATGAAATGGGGGCGGCGGGGGACGCCGATTAATATTATTGATTAGCAATACAGTGTGCGTTCAAGTAGCCACATTCAACTGATCGATCGCTTGCATGTTACAACAATGTCCAATCCGGCTGTAATTTGGGTGAATAGTATCCTACCATCAGCCCATGTGATCGCCGGCAGCATTTCGTCATTAGTCATCGGAATCTGGTAGATCGATATGTCCATTGGCTGATCATAAATCCCATTATTCCAGGCTGAAATCTGCGTTCGGTAACGTGATCAAAGATGGAGGATGTTCGGCTGGGATCCAGGCTCATATGAAACGCCCCTATACAATAAAAAAAATTATTTTCCCATTCGGCCTCAATGATACTGCAGTGGAGCGATGGCGCCCCTAAGAGGATCTGGCCGGTATTGCATGTTTCGGAAATCAAATATGCGGGTAGATCCTGCAAGTCGATCGGGGACGTTAATACCGTTATTAATATGGAATAAAACAATAACAACTTGCCACGAGTTGGTCCTTAAAGTGTTAAGAATTCATGTGAAAGGCGGCTCGGTGGCGCAGCGGACTAAGCGCTCGTCACCAACGCAAGAGACAAGAGAATCCGGCTGTCAGCGTTGCCTCCGGCTTGGCCGACCGTCCATACTAACACAATTGGCAGTGTCAGCGGGTGGGAAGCCGGCGAGGGTGGGTCGTGGTTGTTGTAAACAGCAGCTCCTACAGTTCGGTTGGGGCGCCTGCACAGCAAGGGAAGGATCTAGGAGAGGTAGTGTGACCTTCCACATGTTACACTCTCCCAGTGAGAATCCGCGCTGCCAGATGAAAAGAAGCGGTGGGCTGGGTACACATGTGTCGGAGGAAGCATGTGATAGTCTCCGCCCTCCCAGACCGACGGTAGGGGGTAGAGTGTGCAACGACCAGGTAGGGGATTGGGAATTGGCATAACGACTAACATTGGGAGGAGAGAAAAATGGAAAAAAAAAGAGGAAAAAGATAATAAAAAAAAATAATAATAATTCATGTGATCTCAGATCTTCATATCTTGTAGACAGGCTGAACCTCTGAAGTGAGATGCTAATCCAGAGCTGGACCGAACGGGACTGTCTTGTCACTGTTGAATGGTCCTGTGTACTGTAGCTCAATGGGTAGAGGGTTAGGGGTTCAATTCCCTGTGTAGCTCAATGGGTAGAGGGTTAGGGGTTCAATTCCCTGTGTAGTTCAATTGGTAGAGGGTTAGAGGTTCCATTCCCTGTGTAGTTCAATGGGTAGAGGGTTAGGGGTTCCATTCCCTGTGTAGCTCAATGGGTAGAGGGTTAGGGGTTCCATTCCCTGTGTAGCTCAATGGGTAGAGGGTTAGGGGTTCCATTCCCTGTGTAGCTCAATGGGTAGAGGGTTAGGGGTTCCATTCCCCATGTAGCTCAATGGGTAGAGGGTTAGGGGTTCCATTCCCTGTGTAGCTCAATGGGTAGAGCAAGGCACTAACACTACCAGGATTAAGGGGTTCTATTCCCTGTGTAGGTCAATGGGTAGAGCAAGGCACTAACACTGCCATGGTTGGGGGTTCCTTTCCCTGTGTAGCTCAATGGATAGAGCAAGGCACTAACACTACCATGGTTGGGGGTTCCATTCCCACCGGCACCATCCAAGCTGAATATAAAAGTGGATAAGAGTATAGATGACAGTCAGATGAAGGGCATGGAGAGAGGATGGCATGTAATCAGAGATGGTTGGAAAGGGAGACGAGTCAAGTTGCTCTCATTTCTGACAATGTGTCATGTGACCTACACAAGGCGCTGCATTGGTGGTTTACCACCCCCCCCCCCCTCCCACCTTAGGAGACTATAGAGTGGGCACAGGTTCCATTCACCCCAATGGGAGATTAGATTCCAATTAGATTAGATTAAAATTAGTGCTGTCGGGCGATTAAAAAAATGTATGTATGTAATTACAGGATTTGTAATTAATTAATCTAATTAATCACATTTTAATCGCATAACCATTTTAGGCCTGATATTTTATATTCTATAATCATATTTCAAATTTCATGTGTCCGGAGTGCAGAATTCAGTACTGTATCTACAAAACCTTCTGTTTAATCATCTTCCCTTTATTAATTTGCTTAGATTTTTCAGGTCTGGTAAATTTTAGCATGGTGTACAATTTACCTACAGTAGTAACAGACACAGTATTTCTGACACTAGGAATACATTCCCTGGGATCCATAGATGTCCCTAGAATCAGATACCAAGAACATGCACATTTTTATAACGCGATAATTTGCTGTGTAATTAATTAATCTAATTAATGCAATAAACTGACAGCCCAAATTAAAATGTATTGTCATTATACAGCACTATAGTACAGCACAACAAAAGTAAGTTTGACATCCAACCAGAGTGCAAATGTAACAGTAAAGAGCAATAGTAATATACAATGTACAGGTGATTCAACTGGGTATACAATATATAAATTAGTACTACTGGGTGTAGTGCAGTCTTGGTGTGTGTGTCTGTGTATATCTTCAAATAATAATAAAAAAATATATATATACTGTGTATATATATATATATATATATATATATATATATATATATAATTTTGTTTGTATTATTTGAGGATACACATCTTATTTTAATAATTTCAAAGATAATACTGTAAATATATATAATATATCTCATCGCGTCACATGTTTTGTATTAAAAACGACTATTCTACACTTGAGAACCTCTCTCTCCTAAATGACAAGGCTGAATGAAAGTGCATCGATCTTATCAGACTACATGAACCACACAATCATGACAGGTCTCTAAATGAAATTGTAGACAATTCTGTCGCCCCACTAAAAACCAAAAGGACAACCAGAGCCCCCCCCCCCCCCCCCCCCGGCTGAACTATAATGCTGTCAACAAAGAAAAAAGGAAATGTTGTGCAGCTGAGAGAAAATGGAGGAAAACAAAAAACCCTATTTGCTTTATATACAAAGACAAAACCATCCGCTTAGCAAGGAAAGACTACTTCTCTAAAATCATTACAGAAAACTCCAGAATCCTTTTTTCCACTATTAATCTACTACTCAACACTGACCCTACTCCTCCTCAGTCCTCAACGGTTAAATGTGAAGAACTTGCACTATTCTTTAACAACAAAATAACCTCGATCAGGGCCAGCACTGGAAATAAAGCTGATTACAGCAAACCGTGCAATGTAACCATGAGAAGATTCACATGCATCACATATTAGATGTGCTCTGTGAAACTGTCTCAGAATCTAACTCCTCCACCTCAGACATTGATCCTGTACCTACAGCTTTCTTCAAACGGGTGTTTAATAGTGTTTATACAATGGCATGCAAATTTCTTGATTCTGATTGGCTGAAATGTAGACGTTGTTATTTCGTCTACACGCCACGTGACGTGACCCCAGATCCCTCCCACAACCGAACGAACGAACGAGGGGGGGGGGGGGGGGGGGGGGGGGGCGTAACTGTACATTGGATTATCGACGAAACCTTACTTGGTCCCAAGAAGAGGGTCTCGTGTATTATTGGGTTAGGACATTTACTGTACATTGGAGGGGGTTGGGTTAGTACATTTACAGGGGCCAGTTTTGAATTGCAGTCTCCCGTAGGTGCTCTTTGAGAGTGGTTTTGAAAGTGGGTAGTGATTCACATTCCTTTACAGCTGTGGGTAGGGCGTTCCACATTGATGTGGCATAATTGCGAAACATGTTTAGTCCCTTGTTTGAGCCGAATCTGGGTTTAACATGGTTTGTGGAGCTCCCTCTGGTGTCTACTAGTCCTAGTGGATCTACTATTGGATCTACTTTCTCTGTGGATGGTTTTGTGAATAAATCTCCATTATGCTTCAATTACTGTGTGTTTATTGTATAGCAATACGGTTGGGTGAATTGGGCCATTGTATAAAAGCATTACATCACTTGAAGTCGTGTGTTATACTCATTAGATCACGCCTAGGGGGGTCTAACAACCCTCCGCTGCGCGCCCGGGCCTAACAACCACCCCTAGGTGTGATCTAATGAGTATAACACACTCCTGCGTGTGATGTAATGCTTAATTCAAGCCCT
>NC_140173.1:24548079-24590579 GCF_963971535.1 Notolepis coatsorum | reverse complement strand
AGTGCATTGTTATTGAATAAGGGAGTATGATTATGCCATTTATGTGGGGTAGAATATTTTTTTTTGTTTCACGCCATATCCGGATCGCATGAGTGATTATGGGGCCAAATTTCCGTTCGCATTGCTTAATTGATAATTTGGTGTATACTATGCCCTTCAGCCTATGTGGAGCTACTATATTTTCTTCTAATTTCTCCAGGATACTAATGCTTGGGGATCAAACCATGTTGTTAGTGGTCTTAAAGTGTACGCCTTAAAGTAGTGGTAGAATCTGGAAATGCCATACCTCCGTCTGCTTTGTTTCTCTGTGCGGTGGATCTTTTTATATGTGGTGGTTTGTTATTCCAAATAAATTTGTATGTGGAGGAGTGTAATTCTTTCCAGTAACCCTTTGGAGGGGGTAACGGTAGCATTGAGCTGAAGAAGTTGATTCTAGGTAGGACGTCCATCTTAACTATTGATATCCGTGCCTGTACTGAGTTTTTAAGTTTTGACCACCTGACAAGGTCGTATTTGATTTTGTTTCGATTTTTATGTAATTATGCTTCACCGTTTGGCTTATGGTAGGGAATATTTCAACTCCCAAACATCTAAAGTGTTTTACCATCGGTATCTCTTTTGGGAGGGTTATATTTCTTTTGCAGGGGCGTTAAGTGGGAGGAAGGCCGACTTCGGCCAATTTATCCTAAATCCCGATAAATCTCCAAAGTCCTCAATCAGCTTGAGAAGATGAGGCAATGCGGTGTTGGGGTTTTGCATGAACAGTATTACGTCGTCCGCATATAAACTAATTTTGTGTTGTGTGCCCTTGATTATGATTGGTTCTATGGATTGGGATTGTCTTATATATTGTGCTAAAGGCTCTAATGATAGATCGAATAGTCCGGGACTAGAGGGCAACCCTGTCTGGAAGAACGTGATACCGGAAAGATTTCGGAGATTGTACCTGTTGTAATCATCATAAATCGGGGAGGTGGGGGAGGACATAGTGCACCACCGGGGTACCCCTTAATAATAATAATAATAATAATAATAATAATAACTTTATTTGTATAGCACTTTTCATACAGAAATTGCAGTTCAAAGTGCTTCACAACAGTAAAAAATACAGGTATAAGCAAGCATAAAAAATATAGAGAGGTAGAAAGGTAAGGTAAATCACAGTTTTTCACATTAGGATCAGTAATAAAATAATAAAATAGAATAGATAGAGTAAAAAAGTGCGGTTTGATTCAGTTCATAAATAGGCAAAATATAATAAAATAGAACGGACAGTAAAAAGTGTGATCAAATAGTTCAATAAAAAATATAACAACAGAGCAGTGCATCGCTCTCTTCCACCCGTGCGGTCCGGTACCAGACCGCAGATGACATCACATCATAAATAAATCTGTCTAGACTGTATGACATAATGTTTTTTTTTTTTATATATTTTTTTTTAATAATTTTTTAAACAAACATATAAACAAACATGACAACACACGATAAGATATACAAGCATTAATTAACAGTGCATATCCAATGAAATTACCATTTAGTCAATTGTCTTATACAGGATATACCCCTAATACCTGTTATCTAAAAACCTACACACATATGCTCTTGCTCGTACCCCCCCCCTCCCGGACCCCCCATTGGATAATCCAACCATTATAACTTGTTCCTAACCAGACATTACCATTATATGCTAGCTTTTATTCTCTCCACCACTTCTAACCACATTGTCATTTTGAATTCATTGAGACCCAAAATTCTTGCTGTAGATATTTCTTGATAAATCACATCGAGATATGTAAGAGTCCAGACCTTCCGGCACATTTTTTCCGGTTGAAACCATCGTGATGCTATCAGCTTTTTAGCCACTGTGATACCGGATAAAACCAATCTCTTTAGCTGTGGAGGTACTGCATGCTCAAAGACATCATTCAGCAGTAATACAGAGGGGTGTACAGGTATATCCAGAGTTAACAGATTTGCTAATTGCTGGGTCACTTCTTTCCAAAATATCTTAACTGGTGGGCAGTCCCAGTACATGTGCATGAATGTCCCTTCGTCCCCATTAGTACATAGGGAGCATTTGGAGTCTTGTTTAAGACCCATTTTGTTCAGTCTTATAGGAGTTAAGTATGTCCTGTGAATATAGTTAAGATTGATTTGTTGATGGTCCGGGTTCCTTGATGCAAGTCGTACATTTGCCCAGGCCTCTTGCCAGTCAAAGTCTGTCTCCAGGTCTGGTATATCCCTCCTCCAGACTGAGTCTAGATGGAGGGTTTTATACGAGGCCGTTAGTAATTGATGATAAAGATCTGATACAAAACCTCTCGATGTCTCTCTTTCATAGAAACATTTGTGGTATCTGTGGTGTACAATTGGTATCGTTAATGGAACACCGTGGAACACCGTGTTCATATGACTTGTATTCTGCTTACAGCTTCGGGGTTCCACTTATTACGTTTAACAATGGCAAAGCCTTTTAAATATAATCAAAACGTTCCCGTATTTCTGCAATATATGCGCAAAATAATAACGAGTTGAGTTACGCAGAGCACAGTCAGTGCTTATTTCCGCGTTGTGAAAATATTCTACCACCGGCGCCACCTACGCATGGTCCGACCTGTGCTTAAATATAAGCACAAAGTCAAGCACAAGTTCAAATAGATAAATCCCACACTTTGCTTAGGAATGGTCGTACGCACGGCTTAAGCACATAATATCTGTGCGTACGTCAGGTTGATACATGAGGGCCCTGGCTTTTGCTTGTATGACACCACGGACACCTTGGGCATCAGACGACTGAATCTGAAATACACACAATGCACAGACAAAACAAGAGACATCAAATAACAAAAAGTGTACTTTAAATGTAAATAACAATAAATATATGTATTTATTTACTACTGCTACCTTCTACTATTTATTTACTACGACAGGCCAACATTAATGTATATGGTGGTCTGGTAATAACCTGTTCAAGATGGAGGACAACGGCTGGGTATCCTCTTAGATACTGGTCCAGAGCTCGATGGTGGTGTCCAACCCATCGAGTCCCCCCAATTCTTGTGGGCATGAGAGGGGTTAATTTGAGGGTCTGGAAGCTGTTTATGAGGTTCGCTCTGTTAAGCGGACTTGTGTGGTAAAAGTTATAGAGTCCTGTAAGTAGTTCATCCACTCTGAGGAACATGGGATTCTTCTTTATAGAATCAGAGCAGGCCAACTCAAGGCGGTGGGCCATGCAATGAACACCCACAACATAATCTTTACCCTCTCTGAGCCTGGTTATGACTCCAGTCTTCACCCCCGTCATAACTGCAGCCCCATCCGTGGCACAGGCCACCAGTTTCTCCTCCCAGCCCTTGCAAACACTGTCCATCTGGACTTTAATAACCTGGGTTATGTGCTGCGAGTCTGCCTTTTCCACATCCTGTATCCCCACAAACCGCACCTTCACTTCCCCTTACTACAAAACCGAATGTATACCAAATCCTCTTCTTTGACTGCTGTGTCGGTGGATCCATCCGACATAATGGAGCAGAATTTGGCCGCCTCCAATTCGACATGAAGCTGGTGTCTTTGATCTTTGGCGATGTATTTGATGAACACTTTGCACTTCTTTCTATTTCGGTATGTGTCCTCCATCGGTATGTGTCCCCCACCGGTATGTGTCCCCCACCTGTATGTGTCCCCCATCGGTATGTGTCCCCCACCTGTATGTGTCCCCCATCGGTATGTGTCCCCCATCGGCAGCCCTTTCTTCTCATCTAAACTGCAGAGACAAAATGGGTGATTATTAGCTTGTTAAACTGATGTTACCGTAACCACCAGTCCCCACCCCACCTACCCAACCCCCTCCAATGTACAGTTTCTTCCCCCTCAAATGTATATACTCTTTTTAGAAACTCTGTCTCTTAAACAGTTTCCAACGCCATGGTCTATGTGACAGGCGTTGTACTCTTAAACAGTACTGTATTTGCAAATCTGGTATGTCATAAATGTCTGGATGGAACAGTACTGTCTATCTGTATGTCATGTATGTTATGATGAATTGAAAATGGGGGACCCTGATGTAAACAAGACAAATGTCTTTCTCTGGTCTGCATCCCCTTAACAATTGTATGTATTGAGCTGTACTGTACTGTACCCATTCTGCAATCTGTTAATAAGTTTTCAATCAATCAATCAATCAATCAATCAATCAATCAGACTCTGCCTTGAGCCATCTAGTGTTTTATATCTATGATGACTAGCTACCTAACGGTACCTTGGTAGCTAGTGTTATGTTTAGCTATGACGTTATGTAAAACAAAACAAAATGTAAAATCGGAGAAGGGTCGCCCTTGCTTTGCAATTCCGTGGGCACTGCAGAAAATAATGGCCATTTTCCGCTGATTAGCAGCCGAACGTTGGGTGAGAGCATGAACAGTCTGAGATGCCAGGACAGGCTGGGCTTTGGCTCTGGCGATTATCACGGCGTCTGATTTGGACGTCTCATGGAATTTTATGCTTTCTAACTTAATTGTCGAGCATCCAGGCAATAAAGGAATTTCGTTTATCTTTTGAATGTGCACAACACACCGTGCAGTTCATTGTGCCCTGCTTAGCCCGATACTCCAGCCACGTTCTATCCTCACTAGACTCACTGTATCGCCATTTCTCAACGTATTTTCGAACATACTTTTTTTTTTGGACCTTCTCTGTCGTGTCGCTGGTAGACGAACTCGGTTCTTCCGTCTGGGGCTGGACATCTTCTGTCCTCCTCTTTTTTCCTGGGGGCAGTGGGGGCTGCACCCCCGGAATGTATTTCCACATTTTTGTTTACCGGGCGGTCAGTCGTCAAGTCAAAACGCTTGCGGTTATTATTTTCTGTCAAGATAGTGGTAGTGACGTAGCGTAGGTACGCAGGTAGAAGGGAGGGGTTTAGTCGAGCATGGTCTCATGATGTGAGGTTCACATTTCTGTCTGGGATGTGTCATGTGTGCTGGTGAGCGAATCAGCAGATTGCAGAATGTTTTTTTTTCTTTTGTTTTCTTTAGTCGCCAGAGTGGCGAGTGCTCTTCATGAATCACTCGCCAATCATAAAAAATACCCGCATTTGGCGAGTAAAGTGGCCTAATTTCCTCACCTGTCCCTAGATACCAAGAACATGCAAATGGACCTTGTAGAAGTGGAGCAATCTTCCATTTACTTAGGTATGTATTTTAGGCGGATTTTCACAAAATAGGGCTCCGGGGCGGCTTAAGAGGTTAATACTTTGAGTTTAGTTCTAACATACTACAGAGCATCACTCTTAACACTTCGGGTTTCTTTACAACGTTCTAACATACAACAGAGCAGTGCATCGCTCTCAACACTTTGAGTTTCTTTACAAAGTACAGAAATTACAGTGCATAGGAGGTAGTGAGATAAAATGTGCATAGAACCGACACATGAATTTGATAGGAAGTGTATACAAGTAGGTAGGGTAAGAATAGTGCAGGTAAAGTACAATTTGTGAATACATTATATAGTATATTATGTTAACACATCCAGTGCCAATCACGAGAATTCTCGTTTCTGTGCCCCAACGGTTCAGTGCCATAAACGAAGATTCTCGTTTCTGGGTCGTTTTTCCTTTTTTCCGATTTTAGTACCCGATTCATTCTCAGGGTGCCATGTGTTGGCTGAAAAATGCATAGTGGGAAACCGAAGGTGCAGTACCGGCCGCATCCTACCAGGTGGCGGTATCGAGCTAGATTTCTAACATTGTATCCTCAGCTGTGGAAAGACTCCAGGTCTCAGATTTCTAGGGCTGTCCCCGACTAAGGATTTGGATAGTCGACTATGATTGGCCAAAATTTGCCGTTAGTCGAATATTAGTTTTATTTATTTTTTATTCCATTTGGGCTGTGGGGGGTGCTTAATGTCTGAAGGAGTCGAATGAAGGTTTCTTGTCCTCTGCAAAAGCATGCAATTGGTCCACTGATAGATACATCTTGATATTTGTCTAGTCTAGTGTGTTCATTAGATGGGTGAAATCCTCTTTCAGTACCTCTGTGCCTGTTTTTGTAGGCAGTTAGCCTCTGGTATGCGTGACATTAGCGTTAGCCACGCTTCTAGGCCTCTTTTCTTTTGGAAAGAATGGTACAAAAAAATTATAATAATAAAAAATATATAATTTTTTTTTTTTTTTTTTTTGTATTCAACTAAGAGGTTGGCAGTCGACTACGGCTCCTTTCGACCGATTAGTCAACTAATCGACTAATAGGGGTCAGCCCTTCATTTCTTGTTCTCGGCGAAGCACACAGTTCAGCCGGTTACATCGAAGCCTGTCAATTATGCTTGATCCGTATGTTATGATCGTTACTTTCGGCAAGAGCGTAAGGTAAGAGCGATTTGACGTCAACTCTAACCTGATCCTGCAATGCCTTAGCGATCGGGCTGGTAACCGTGTCTAGTGTTCAATGCGATCGGCATCACAGACGCTCGAAAAATCTGAAACGACCTGGGTTGAAAGGATTCTCAATGCATGTCACGCTTCATGAAGATAAAGACATGAAACATATTTACTGTCCAAATCAAATGGGCTTCATGAAGGATGTTTGTTTATAGTGCAATGAAAACTACTACTGCCTACGCAATGGCATACTGTATACTATTACCGTGTGGTCACTTCCACTTCCCTGGAGTACTACTGTCTGCTTTCTTGTCCTCTCTCTCTCTCTCTCTCTCTCTCTCTCCTCTCTCTCTCTCTCTCTCTCTCTCTCTCTCTCTCTCTCTCTCTCTCTCTCTCTCTCTCTCTCTCTCTCTCTCTCTCTCTCTCTCTCTCTCTCTCTCTCTCTCTCTCTCTCTCTCTCTCTCTCTCTCTCTCTCTCTCTCTCTCGTTCTAATCTGGCTATGAGCCAGGGTGACCACAGTGCCTTCAGTGATAGTGCAGCAGGCTAAGATAATTCAAGCACACATGCATACACGTCATACACACACACACACACACACACACACACACACACACACACACACACACACACACACACACACACACACACACACACACACACACACACACACACACACACACACACACATCACAGGCCCTGAAGACATCGTAGCCTGGCACGGGTAGGACAGGGTAAAAGTCCCAGCATGCATGTTTATGTGCATGAGTGGTGTGTGTTGGGCAGCAGTTATGGCATGTAGGTTATTACATACAATACAGTGAGTGGTGTGTGTGTGTGTGTACACAGGTTGTGTGTCTCTGATGTTCCTGGCATAATGTCCAGTGTGGGGCTGTTTTTGTGCGAGTGTAGAATCACAGACTAACTGGCCTACAGATGACCCAAGGCACACAATGGAACACAGTGTGTGTGTGTGTGTGTGTGTGTGTGTGTGTGTGTGGGTGTGATTGTGTGTGTGTGTGTGTGTGTGTGTGTGTGTGTGTGTGTGTGTGTGTGTGTGTGTGTGTGTGTGTGTGTGTGTGTGTGTGTGTGTGTGTGTGTGTGTGTGTGTGTGTGTGTGTGTGTGTGTGTGTGTGTGTGTGTGTGTGTGTGTGTGTGTGTGTGTGTGTGTGTGTGTGTGTGTGTGTGTGTGTGTGTGTGTGTGTGCGTGCGTGCGTGTGTGTGTGTGTGTTCAATCAGTCTAATTGTAGCAGGTTAGTAAGTCATATTGTGCGTCTAGACATGCAGTTTTCTCTCCCGCCACGTTCATACTTTATATACAGTATAGATAGATATCTATCTACTGTATCATACAATCTTTTTACATTGTGTTAGCATAGACTTATTATGTGAGCCTGCCTCTACTGTATTTTATGTCAGTATCAAGTCTATCAAGTTTGATCTATGTTCCTAAATATTGTATGAATCCCCCCCCCCCTCTCTCTACAGGTTAACAGAGTTCTCAGGCTCCCTCACAGATGGGCCAATCAACTACAAGTACAAGACCAAATGCACCTGGCTGATCGAGGGATAGTAAGACGCTTTCTTCTTCTTCTCTCCTCCTCTCTTCCTCTTCTCCTCTTTTCCTCTCTTCCTCTCTTCCTCTCATCCTCCCTTCCTATCCTCTCCTCCTCTTCTCCTCTCCTCCTATTCCTCTCTTACTCTCATTCTCTCTTCATCTCCTCCTCTCTTCCTCTCTTCCTATCCTCCCTTTCTCTCTTTCTCTCCTCCTCTCTTCATCTTCACTTCTTTTCTCTTCTCTTCTCTTCTCTTATCCTCCTCTCTTCCACTTTGTCTCTCCTCCTCTCCCCCTCTCCTCCTCCCTATGCTAAGGTAACAGTTCCCTATAAGACAAGGAATAAAAAAAAATTCCATCCATCATTTCATTGAGCTATAATTAACCTCTTAACACTTTCAGTGCCATGCTGTTTGGTTAAAATTACCCTTAGAATGCCAGCCTTCTAGTCCTGCATGAGAATAATAGTTTGTTTCCACACGCTGTAGTTTGTAGTTTATTACACGCTAAACATCGCGCATTTCCAAGATAATAGTCTTTTTTCATATAGATTGTGAGATAAAACACGTTATGTGCAATAAGCCCAAACCGTTCTGGCTGATCCGCTGAAACCCCGAATACTCCCATATCAAAGGTATATGACTTGTATTATGTATCATCACCAATGAGAGTCCTCGCTGCCAAGTGAAAAAAGCGTCACTGACGGCGCACGTCTCGGAGGAAGCGTGCGTTCGACATCAGGACACCCTTTTACCGACTCGTGGGAGAACATGCGTACAACAACCAGGTAGGGGAGGGGGGGAATTGGCACACCGACTAATTGGGACGGGGAGAAAATCAGAGAAAAATAGGAGAAAGAGAAGGTTAAAAAAAAGAAATGCTTATGCAACGGAATTCCGAGGCGAGCACTGTGAATTTCTGTTCCAGCAGAAGGAGGGGCCACTAACCGCGAGGAGAAACCGTGAGGGGAAACTGAAAGTGAAGCTGACTATCAGCCCCAAGCCATTGCTGTTCAGACACAGACGATACTGCCACCTGGTGATAGTCGATCAGAATGCAGTTCTAATGTGTGGGGACGTGCCTAAATGATGCAGATCGCTCTGGCAGCGTTTCCGTTAGCCGGTAATTACCGGTATTTGACCGGCAAAATCTGTTGAAGTCCGACATATTTAATCTCTCCGGTCTTAATGTCCGGTGAAAATAATTCCCTCTAAGCACAATTTGATTATTTGAATTGTATTAAAATGGGCTAAAATTAAATAGCCTATGCGATGAATGAAACAATCATTACATTTGTTTCATCGTTGCTTCACCAAGCAGGTATAATAATGACACCGCAAATCACATTTGCTTGCCGGGACCTAGAGGCCTTTGGGGCGTGTATTTTTTTTTATTCCAATGCTCATTGAAAGCTCTGGATGTCCTCTTCAAAATGGCCTCAAGATGACTACAATTCAGGGACTTCCGCTAATTCAAAATGGCGGATTTCCGCGATCACAACACCACATTTAAAAAACGAAAACCTCACTAATAACACTTTAACCTATTGGCAAACAAACGTATTGATGAAAATATATATTATAACTGCTGTTGTGACAGGGTTATGATGTTTATTCTTGAATACATTTGAAAAATAAAACGATAATTTTGTCAGACAGTCTGGAGAGATTGATTTATGACGTGATGTCATCTGCGGTCCGCAGGCGGAAGAGGTTAACACAACACAACGTCCCAGATGACATCAAACTCATTTACTCTCAATAACTGACAAACTAAATGAATGTGTGCAAAACGGCTTAGAGCTTTTGGATGTGTGTCAGATTATGTGCAAAATAAATCAGCATTGATTTTTAAAGTGCCACTTTAAATAAGCGAGGATATATTAATTAAAGACTAAAAACTAAGGATAAAACCTAGGGATTTGAAAAAGAGAGAATAGTTTGTTGAACAGTGCTTTATTACTTCTATTTATGATTCAACAACAACAACAACAACAACAACAACAACAACAACAACAACAACAACACCAACAACAACAACAACACAGCCAATGCAGCAGCAAGCCGAAAATAAGTTAACAGCTATGATTTATTTTCTTTACAGTTTATATTATAAGAGAATTCTAGAGGAAGAGAGGTTTCTCCCTTTAAAAGGCAGAATCTGGCATCAAATCTGCCTTTGGCTTGAGAATCTGGCCTGAGCTTTAGCCTTGTGCTATGGACTCTTAACACTTTGAGTGCCACTCACGGCTAATCTCGGGTTTACGATCGTGACGTTGAAAGCCACGTCACGGCTATTCTCGGATTTTTATTTAATTTTTTATTTTTTTAGCGATCTGAAATCATATTGCATCACGCAAGCCTACCGTTGGAGATCCAGGGGCCGCCGGCGATCAGATGTGAAAAAAGCGCCCCCTATCGTATCCCAGATGGTAAATCACCCTTTTGGAATGGACTCAATGAAAATGGATGGGGAAAAAAAATATTCCAGTCCACATTTTACTTCTCACCCATGCAGCCGGAGTTACCAGAGTTCATTCTGGAGCCTCTGAGCCGCGGCGATCATGGGTTATACTGTACACACGTTGGATCAATATACTTTTTTCGAATGGTGATCAGGAATTGGAATATACCATTTGGATACCATCTGATGACAGGTAAGGAATCTATGTTATCAGTGTTAGGATAATCAGACTAGTTTTCGTGGAGATATAAGCGTTTCCCCTATATGTGATATGGCTGTTTCACTGTAAAAGCCATGAGGAAATAATAGCAGCGATTATCAGCGCACGGCACGAGCGTGCGTGCGCACACATATATTATCGACCATCTAGCGTTTATTTGAAAACGATTCATAAATAGACCGACAAATGATAACGTTCTGGAATATTCCAGTAAAAGGCGATTATCATGGAATGTGTTGTTTATTCTTCGAAACCGAGTGGCTTTCAAAATGCTATAAAAAGGAAATGAAGCGATAAAAACACAATCTGCTTTGCCAATGTTGACTGGAAAATGATTCTTTGATAAGCGATGGGCAGATTAGACACATAGCATAATTTAAAACATAGATTAGGCGATATTAACGTTAACATGGGCCGTGGACCGTGGCATCAACGGGGTAAAAAGGAAAACACGGCCCGGCACTGAAAGTGTTAACAATATCTCAGCAATATGAACGATAGGTTATGTAGATAACCTAGTTATATTAGTATTGGCTAAGCGTCCCGCTCTGAGCCTTACGAGATACTCTATATCTCCTGTGATACCTAATGTATCTCCCACGAACAAAAACACATGCACCCCACCTGTATGGGGCCCCGCCCCTTACGGTGGTACCACCCATATAATCATGACTCTGGTCATGAAACACCCTTCCTCGCCAAAAACCCGTCCCAGGAAAAGATCCCTCAAGAGGGAACTCAGGGCGCGCAGAGCGGGACGCTTAGCCAATACTAATATAACTAGGTTATCTACATAACCTATCGTTATATTTCGTATATAGCACCGCGTCCCGCTCTGAGCCTTACGAGATAATGGGGAAGAGCGGGCGCGAGACCCGACAGATGTACCCCCTGAGGACCCGTAAGCCCACATCAAGGGGTGCGGGGAGCCCTGTCACCCCATCCTTCCTAACGAAGGGGGGGCGCAGTCAACTCCACCTGAATGCGAACAAGAGGGAGCCAGAACCCCTTGAACACACCGTACAGGCGGAACCACGTGTGACTCAACACACTGCGGCCCATACCCATACACTCCTGCTACCCGACCAAAGGACGGGAAGCAGGAAAGGCCACAGACCCCAGAACCGCCTGGGAGACAGAACCCCCGGTCATGTCCATGAGGTAAAACCTTACAAAGGGGCCCGGTGAGGACCATGAAGCTGCAGCACAGATGTCCTCCACCGAGGCCCCACCCAGGAGAGCGGCAGAGGCAGCCACCCCACGAGTGGAGTGCGCCCTGACGCCCCCAGGGGGATCCTGCCCAGCCAACGTGTAGCAGAGGGCAATACCCTCGCACAACCAATGGGACAGGCGCTGCTTCGACAGTGCCTTACCAGCACGAGCCCCACCGTAACAGACAAAAAGCTGGTCGGTAACCCTGAAGTCCTGAGTACGGCTGAGGTAAAACCCCAAAGCACGGACTGGACATGACAGGTGAAGGCCCGCATCTAACTCACTAGTGTGAGGAGGAGGACGAAAAGCCTGAACCACAATATCCCGGGAGCGGAAGGAACTCCGGATATTCTTAGGCACGAAAGCAGGATTAGGTCGCAGAGTGGCACCGCAATCGGTCCGAAAAGACAGGCACTCTGGACGTACCGAGAGAGCACAGAGCTCACCCACGCGTTTAGCGGAAGTGACAGCCAGTAGGAACGCGGTCTTGAAAGACAGCCGTCCCAACGGCGCCTGCTCGAGCGGCTCAAACGGGGCCAAGGACAACCGACCGAGGACCAATTGAAGATCCCAAGTCGGAGCCAAGGAGCGTTGCACCGGCTTAACGCGTCGAGCGCCAAGCAGGAAACGCTTCACAAGAGGGTGGCTGAACAAGACATCCCCCTCAAATCCCTCATGATAGGAGGATATAGCTGCTGCATATACCCTCACTGTCGAAGCCGACAGACTATCAAGAAGAGACTGGAGATAACCCAGAACAGCATCCAGGGGGCAGGATACTGGGTCCCAGCCCCCCCCCTTACACCATTCTTGGAACGCACGCCACCTGCCCGCGTAAACCGCGACAGTGGAGGGAGCATGCGCACACCGGATGGTATCAACCACTGCGGGATCCATCCTCTCCAGACTCACCCTCCCACCAGCCACACCACCAGGCGTTGACCCAACACCGGAGGCTGGACAAGCACTCCGTTGTGCTGCGAGAGGGCCGTCGCTGACCACGGAATGACCCAAGGAGGAGCGACCAGAAGCTGGATTAAGACCGGGAACCACACTGACGTGCCCCGGTCCGGCGCGACCAGGATCACCGTCCTGCGCTCCCTCCGTATCCGCTCCAACAGCTGACTCAACAGCTGTACAGGAGGGAAGGCGTACAGAAGACCGGGCGGCCACGGAAAGGTCGAGAAGGCATCCACCCCCAAGGGGGGATGATCCGCTCGACTGAGCGAGAACCACAAGGGGCACTTGTGAGAACGTCGGCACGCAAACAGATCTACCGAGGCCTCCCCGAACCGATCCCAGATCTGGCTGACTATGTCGGGGCGGAGTTCCCACTCGTCGCGACGAGGACCGCCCCGAGACATTATATCCGCCGCCACATTTTCCGTACCAGGAACGTGGAGCGCCCGCAGACTGCGCAGCCTGCGGGATGCCCATAGCAACAGTTCGCGCGCCACCCGGAGCAGGCGGGCGGAACGAGTCCCACCCTGCCTGTTGATATACGCCGCCGCCGTCACATTGTCCGTCCTGATCAAAACATGCCTGCCTACCACCAGGTGGCCGAGCCGTTTGAGGACCAGGAGGACCGCCTTCAACTCCAACACATTGATATGCAGGACAGCTGGGTCGGCATGACCCGTCCAGCTGCCCCCCACTGCGTGGGTCCGAAACGCCCCTCCCCAACCTGTGAGAGAGGCGTCGGTGAAAACCGTGACGTGGGAGCCACTGCTGCCCATGGGGACCCCAGCGGAGAGGATACCCAGCCTCCCCCAGTGGGCGAGATCCCCCCATATCGACAAAGGAACCGTCAACCGTCTCCCTTTGCCCCACACCGGATCTATTCTCAAAGAGAGAAACCACCTCTGTATCCGCCTCATAAAGAGGAGGCCAAGAGGAACCACCGTGTGGGCCGCCGACATAAGGCCCAGCAGACGCATCACCTGCAGCGCCGTAACCGTCCCACCCAGACGGAAACCCCCGAGCGCGTGACGGAGATCCCCCCGACGCTGCTCCGAGAGGGTCGCAAGCATGGGCTTCGACCTCAATGTCAAGCCCAAGTACTCCACCTGTTGACTGGGAAGAGGGGTACTCTTCTTCCAATTCACAGCAAAACCCAGGCTGGTGAGGAATTCCACCACCAGTCGAGTATGAGACCTGGCAACCTCCTCTGAACGGCTGAGGAGCAGAATGTCGTCGAGATAGAACAGAACTCGTATCCCCCGACGACGTAAAGGCCCCAGAGCAGCCGCCACGCACTTGGTGAATGTGCGGGGAGCCAGAGAATAACCGAACGGCATTCTGTGGTACTCGTACGCTACGCCCTGAAACAGGAACCGTAGGAACTTCCTGTGAGGAGGGAAAATGGGTATGTGAAAATACGCAGCCTTCAGGTCTATGGAGGTGAACCAGTCCCCCCTCCTGACAGCAAGCAGAAGGAGTCGGACGGTCAACATCCTGAATGGTCTCACTACAATCAACCGATTGAACATGGACAGATTCAGTATAGGTCTGACCCCCCCAGTTTTCTTGGGCACCAGAAAATAACGGGAGTAGACGCCTGACATTGCGTCCTCTCTCGGGACCACAACGACGGCCTGCTTCGCCAACAGAGATTGAATCTCGTCGGCCAGGGCTGTCACCGCGCCCGACCCCAACAATAGGGTCGGCACCAAACCTGAGAACGGAGGATGGGGCCGCGCAAACTGCAAAACCAGCCCCGCCTCTAACGTTCTCCTCATCCACCGATTCAAGGGACATTCCCGTCGCCATATGTGAATATAATCCCACAGCGCCCCCGCCGTCAACTGACGCTGGGCCGCAAGGAACAGCAGATAATTGGCCCGGTCCCCCCCGTCGTGCAAAGCACCCAAGGGGGGACCCCGACAGAAAGGGCCGGTTTGATACGGGAGGAGCGGTCATCAAACTTGTGGACACACACTCACCCCCTGAACACTCCTCCAGCACACGCTGAGGAGCCGTTCCGCAGCCAGACACGCAAGGCCTGAGGACCCCATGGGCTCCTACACGCCGAAGCCCTGCAGTGATATTGCTACCACTCAAATCACGCCAGCCTCTCCTTTGCAGACCACTGCCGGTTTGACGGGAGTGGGAGGCAACAGCGCGATACCCCGCCTGGCGAGGGCGAAGCCGGGGTAACCCCTGCTGAGCATTCAACAGAAGAGGCACCGAGTCCCCCTGCTGACCACTGGAGCTAGTGGCAGCTGCAACACCAGGTTCCACCCACCCACAACCTGCGGTGTAGGAACCACGCGACGACGGAACATTCTCACGGACAGACCCAGGCTCAGCCATCAACTGGGTGTCAGCCCCTGTCTCCATGAGAAGTGAAGAATGGGGCCGCATACGCTTCAAAGAAGGTTCGCGGCCCGCAGCCAAAGGAGAACGCTCAAAGCCCCGCTTCTGGGGATACCAGAGAGAGGACTGAACGGGGAGCGGGCTGCTCGCGGCAAAATGACGACGGGGTGGTTTACCAACCCCGAAATCACCCAAAATGGCCGATCCCTCGGCCGCCAAGACTGTCGGCCTTGCGAAACCCTGTCGATTCTCCAACCAGGGCACCACTGGCGGGGGAAACATGGCCGCCTGTCGAGGATCTCGCCACAGTCGTTGACGAGACCGTGCTCCCACCCCTGGCTGCACAGCGTGAGGCGGTGTAGGACCCGAATCAAAAACCGCCTGCGCCTCCACAGAACGCCCAAAAAGACTATCTGTGGAAAAAGGAGTCGTGAGGAGAGAAAACCTATCCTCTTCCCCAAGAGGAGACTGCTCCAACCAAAGATGCCTAACAACCAAAGTCGATAGCATCCGAATCCTCCCCACAGTTATAGCTTGCGACTGAGTCAAGATCTCTATAACACCACAAACATGAATCACGTTCATAGTGTCGGTTGGACTCAAAGACCTACAACCCGACGCCATCTTGGATAGGAAAGTAGCCAGCTGAGCCACAACACTGGCCGCCGCTAAATGCCATCCTGCAGCAGTATACCACTCATTCGTCCATACTGCCACCCTCCGAGCCGACATGCTATCAAGCAACGGCCGGGCGGAACGTCGTTCATCCCCGCCTGGGCACAAAAAAGAAGCTACCTGGCTACTTAGCCAAGGTACCCCCGGGCTGCACCCCGTCGTCAGCCCCTTCACCCGCAAAAAAGGTAAATAGAGCTCAGCGAACCCCCCCACACCCACCACCGACTGACCTTCATCAATGAAGGTGGCAAGAGGAGGGAAAAGCGGAATCCCGCGGCGGGGATTATTAGACATTCCAGCGTCAACATCAGCGTTAGCAGAAGAAGCAGCAGTAGCATTAGCATTAGCAGTAGCAGTAGCATTAGCGTCAACAGCATGTTCCAGGATCGCCAAGACATCGCCCACTACAGTGGAACGATCGCCAAGCCGCCCCGACCCTGGTGCCGAAACATACTCCACAGCACGACCAACACCGACATTGACGCCTACTGACACAGACCTCACCTTTGTACAAGCCGACCCGATAGCCAAACCTTGTACGCTGCCCCTCGGTCCGTCGCCATCAGCCGAGGAACCACCAGCATAGGTCTGCGTCGTCGAAACAAGCTCCGGAGAATCCAGGGAAACACAATCCTCCGGTAAGCCCTCAACATTATTAATCTTCCTTAATCTTTTCATTCCGCTAGCTCGCATGGTGCATAGCATCCAGTACGCTGGGACGAAAATAGAGGAAGGGTGTTTCATGACCAGAGTCATGATTATATGGGTGGTACCACCGTAAGGGGCGGGGCCCCATACAGGTGGGGTGCATGTGTTTTTGTTCGTGGGAGATACATTAGGTATCACAGGAGATATAGAGTATCTCGTAAGGCTCAGAGCGGGACGCGATGCTATATACGAAATATAACTAAATATCTCAATGAGGCCTAGATGTAGACACAAATGTAAACTGTTTTTTTGGGCTGAACAGGAGAAAACCAAACAGTGAACACAGTGGTATTGACCAATAAGAGCTCTTCTGGTCGGGTTCAAACAGTGATGCATGGAACAACACAGTGGTATTGACTAGGGACTGGTACCGAATCCGGTACTTTTAAGGGTATCGACCGAATCACGTCGGTACTACCGAGTACCGATTCACGTGAGATCCACCGGTGCCACATTTTGGTACTGACGTCAACGTTTTGTTTACCGTGAAACCAAACCTATGAAGTGTGCCACACGTTCACGTGCACAATACACACTATAGGGTTTGACTTGATACAACAACAAAGCAGTCGGGGCGATGGCGAGCCGAAAACGGTTGCAAGTGTGGTTACACTTTACAAAGCTAGATGCAGACAATGCTCGCTGCAATATTATATATTGTATATATATTACCAAATTGTTCTAAATAAATAATAATGATAATAAATCATTCAAAGTTTGGACACATTCTTTACAACTGAGGTAGGTAGATTACATTTTTAGAGACTAAAGTACAGAAAAAAACGTACCGTTGGGTACCGGTATCAATTCACAGTACTCATTGAACGGTACCCAACCCTAGTATTGACCAATAAGAGCTTTTCTGGCCAGGTTCAAACAGTGCAGCGGAATCCGTCAAAAGGCTACGGTCTCATTTCTAGAGCATAAAATGTGAACGACACAAATAAAATGCAAAACGGTGCCCAAAGTGCCATCACTTGAAGAAATACATTTTTCTCTTATCCACTATATTTACACAAGGTGCAGTTACCTCTTCTGGCCACAGGGTGCCACTCCTGCATAGTACAGCTTCAACAATTATCTTTGTTTTAGCCCTGTCTCATCCTAACCCAAGCTCTCTCTCTCTCTCCCTCTCTCTCTCTCTCTCGACACCCCCCCCCCCCCTCTCTCCCCCCAGTCCTAATGCGGTCTTGAGGTTGCGGTTCAACCACTTTGCCACAGAGTGCAGCTGGGACCACATGTATGTCTTTGACGGAGATTCCATCTACTCCCCCCTAATAGCCGTCTTCAGGTGAGCGCGTCGCTATTTATCAGGCTTTGTTCCCCTCAGGGCAGACGGGCTGAGCATCGTCCTGCCACACCCACCAACACACAGGAACCATGGTCCTACCACACCCACCCACACAGGAACCATGGTCCTGCCACACCCACCCACACAGGAACCATGGTCCTGCCACACGCACCGACACACAGGAACCATGGTCCTGCCACACCCACCCACACAGGAACCATCCTCCTGCCACACCCACCCACACACAGGAACCATCGTCCTGCCACACCCACCGACACACAGGAACCATGGTCCTGCCACACCCACCAACACACAGGAACCATGGTCCTGCCACACCCACCAACACACAGGAACCATGGTCCTGCCACACCCACCAACACACAGGAACCATCGTCCTGCCACACCCACCCACACAGGAACCATCGTCCTGCCACACCCACCCACACAGGAACCATGGTCCTGCCACACCCACCCACACAGGAACCATCCTCCTGCCACACCCACCCACATAGGAACCATCCTCCTGCCACACCCACCAACACACAGGAACCGTGGTCCTGCCACACCCACCAACACACAGGAACCATCGTCCTGCCACACCCACCCACACAGGAACCATGGTCCTGCCACACCCACCCACACAGGAACCATGGTCCTGCCACACCCACCCACACAGGAACCATGGTCCTGCCACACCCACCAACACAGGAACCATGGCCCTACCACACCCACTCACACAGGAACCATGGTCCTGCCACACCCACCCACACAGGAACCATGGTCCTGCCACACCCACCCACACAGGAACCATGGTCCTGCCACACCCACTCACACACAGGAACCATCGTCCTGCCACACCCACCCACACAGGAACCATGGTCCTGCCACACCCACCCACACAGGAACCATGGTCCTGCCACACCCACCCACACAGGAACCATGGTCCTGCCACACCCACTCACACAGGAACCATGGTCCTGCCACACCCACCCACACAGGAACCATGGTCCTGCCACACCCACCCACACAGGAACCATGGTCCTGCCACACCCACCAACACACAGGAACCATGGTCCTGCCACACCCACCCACACAGGAACCATCATCCTGCCACACCCACCCACACAGGAACCATGGTCCTGCCACACCCACCAACACACAGGAACCATCGTCCTGCCACACCCACCCACACAGGAACCATGGTCCTGCCACACCCACCCACACAGGAACCATGGTCCTGCCACACCCACCCACACACAGGAACCATGGTCCTGCCACACCCACCCACACACAGGAACCATCCTCCTGCCACACCCACCAACACACAGGAACCATCATCCTGCCACACCCACCCACACAGGAACCATGGTCCTGCCACACCCACCCACACAGGAACCATGGTCCTGCCACACCCACTCACACACAGGAACCATGGTCCTGCCACACCCACCAACACACAGGAACCATCATCCTGCCACACCCACCAACACACAGGAACCATCATCCTGCCACACCCACCCACACAGGAACCATGGTCCTGCCACACCCACCCACACAGGAACCATGGTCCTGCCACACCCACCCACACACAGGAACCATCGTCCTGCCACACCCACCCACACAGGAACCATGGTCCTGCCACACCCACCCACACAGGAACCATGGTCCTGCCACACCCACCCACACAGGAACCATGGTCCTGCCACACCCACCCACACAGGAACCATGGTCCTGCCACACCCACCCACACAGGAACCATGGTCCTGCCACACCCACTCACACAGGAACCATGGTCCTGCCACACCCACCCACACAGGAACCATGGTCCTGCCACACCCACCCACACAGGAACCATGGTCCTGCCACACCCACCAACACACAGGAACCATCCTCCTGCCACACCCACCAACACACAGGAACCATGGTCCTGCCACACCCACCCACACAGGAACCATCGTCCTGCCACACCCACCCACACAGGAACCATGGTCCTGCCACACCCACCAACACACAGGAACCATCGTCCTGCCACACCCACCCACACAGGAACCATGGTCCTGCCACACCCACCCACACACAGGAACCATCCTCCTGCCACACCCACCCACACACAGGAACCATCCTCCTGCCACACCCACCCACACAGGAACCATGGTCCTGCCACACCCACCCACACAGGAACCATGGTCCTGCCACACCCACCAACACACAGGAACCATGGTCCTGCCACACCCACCCACACAGGAACCATTCCAGTACAACATGTTGCTGAGCAGTTTTACTGTTTTTTTATGTGGAGGGATGTATTCGATTAGATTAGATTAAAATATATTGTCATCATGCAGCACAAGTACAGTACAACGAAAAGAAGCATCCAACCAGAGTGCAAATGTAACAGTAAAGTCAAGTGTAATAGTAATATACAATGTTCAGGTGATTAAACTGGGTATAAAAATAGGGAAACAATGTCCAGGTTTTTCCAAATTTATTGGCAGCCTGTAATCATGACGTTTCGGTGTGAACACACCTTCTTCAGAATGGCTTGCATGAAGCATGAAGGGTAAGTGACCCTAGTACAGGGGTGGCCAACCAGTCAGAGACTAAGAGCCACAAAAATTACTGTGGTACCACAAAGAGCCACACCATATATCAGCGTTTCTCAACCTTTTTTTTCAGTCACGGCACCCTTCATGTGTTTATAGGTCTCACCCTCTGGCCTCTGAAGTTGCTAATGTCTTTTTTATTTGGGCCTCACAGGGTTAAAAGTACCCAGTGAGACCCATGGTTGCAAAATTACAAAATCACTTTTAGCCATTTAAAAAAATTATGTTTATTTAAAAAAATTTAAAGGGGAACTATTTTACTATTTCTTTCACTATTTGGGCACTTTTACACAATTCCTGTGAGTCTATGGAACACCTAGGTTTTTTTTCAAAAAGAAAAAATTCATTGTTTTGTATTTCTAATCAAGTACTCAAAAACCGCATTTTTCTACCTCAAGATCTTAAGCCGTTTTGAGGCTGGGCTCCAACCACTGTGTGGCCTGGTGCCAACTGCCACATCAACTGCCACATTATTATGCAGCTGAGAAATCTTTGACATCACAGATATGCACATTTTCAGATGACTCAGTTCAGTGAGGGTGAATATTGTGAGAGGAGAATTGGAAGAATGCGCCAATATGAGAATTAGAGACATAGATCCTATTAATATAAGTCCACATAGCTAAGAAACAATGGTAAACACTGAAAAAGGCCATTTATAAGATAGTTCCCCTTTAAGCACATGTATAGTCAATTGGTCCTGTTGTTCAGCCTCACAATGCTATTTGATAGTAAATGTGCTTATATGTCCCACCCTCTGGCCTCTGAAGTTGCTAATGTCTTTTTAATTTGGGCCTCACAGGATTAACCTATTAAGCCAGAGATATACAGTAAAAGTGTATATTTTCAGCATTACGTTTGTTTACCAATTATTTTAACTGTTATTAGTTAAATATAAGATTATAGAAATCTCAGGGCATTGAGTCGGAAACCGGCGCATATTGACAGGAGGAAGTGGCACATCCAAAAGTGAGTGTAGTCTTTTGAAGGAAGAGACTCAGGGCTTTCAAATTTCGAAAAACTACCCTACCCAGCTCACACCAGCCCCTGTCAATCATCTGACTTCTGGATTTACTTTTTTATTTCTCTTATTTTTTGGGATTATCTCCCACAAACCTGAACGTTATTGCCATAAAACAGAACGCAGTTAGTTTCTCTATTTTTCTGTGAACGTCTTGCAAAAAACGGTGTTGCAATATGATGAAATATGGTGGAGAAATTTACATTCTAAAAAAGATGGCAGAATTCAGTACTGTATCTACAAAACCTTCTGTTTAATCATCTTCCCTTTATTCATTTGCTTAGATTTTTCAGGTCTGGTCAATTTTAGCATGGTGTTATTCACAGTCAAAGATAAAAAAAAATGTAAATAGAATTGATATTCTCCTTTGGTTCATTACAATTTACTCAAGCCTAGTAACAGACACACTATTTCTGACACTGATCCATATATGTCCCTATAGATTCAGATACCAAGAACATGCAAATGGACCATTTAAATTTTTTTGTAAATGTTTATTCTACGTCATTATGGAATGAGTGACAAAAAAAAAAAAAAAAAAAAAAAAAAAAAAAACGTTTTTTTTTTTTTTTTTTTTTTTTTTTTTGATGGAAGAGCCGCACATTGACGGGCAAAGAGCCGCATGCGGCTCGCGAGCCGCGGGTTGGCCACCCCTGCCCTAGTATATACAAGACAAACAGGAAGTGACAACATAGGAAGTGACAACACATTCCCACAAGAGATCTGCAAAAAAGTACAAAATACCACTTACAAGCACAACCTTTTCAGAATTATGTAAATCAAAAAGAAGCGTGTAAATCAAAAAGAAACATGTAAATCACAAAGAGATATATCATATTTTATACAGAGTAGGCCTAGATCTTAAACTCTAAACATAAACACTCATGACCCATATAAGCCATCTTTCAATTATAAAAATATAAAGAATGATAAATGAAAATAAATAATAAACAATTGAATTAAATGAAATAATCAAATGAAACAGGTCAAAACATTTTCCTCATTGAGGCCTCTAGGCTCTAACAATTACAGGTGATCCGGCCTCTAACAGCGATACTCCTACCTGTACTTCACGGCTATTCAACTGGCGGCCCGCGGGCCGGATGATTCTGACCGGCCCGCCAAAGATTACATGATAATAAAAAAAAATAAAAAAATAAATATTTTTTTTTATTTGTTTTTTTTTTGTTTTTTTACTTTTTTTTTGTTTTTTTTTATGTCAACGTTAACACGCACAATTGAGCCAAAAGTCACTCAATTAATGACAGATTTCATTGATAAATTGAGGGAAAACTTTGCAAGTCGATTTGATGAATTTGACATGTCCAGAGAATTTATGCATTTTGTGAGCAACCCATTTGCCAATGTAGCTGCTATTTCCACAAAAGGACAAGAGTTCCTTGCATCACTTCACATTGATGAAGGTCTCCTGCAACTTGAAATAATTGACATGCAAGCATCATCTGCTCTGAAGCAGGCACTTGAGAATGAATCCACCACAACATTTTGGATAAAGTGTATTCATGTCAAGACATTCCCCAAAATAAAAACGCTGGCAATATCTGTGCTAACAATGTTTGGCTCAACATACACCTGTGAATCCAGTTTCTCTCACATGAATGCCATTAAAACAAGCAACGTGCCTCCTTGACAAAATTTGCATCACTGTTTGCGGGTAGCCCTCACTTCCTATGAACCCTCTTTCTCTGCCATTGCCCAGTCAAAGAAGTGCAATCGCTCTCATTAGATGTGTGTATGTAGGCTAGGCCTGTCTGCCCCCCACCCCCCTGATGTTTGAGAGTTAAGAGTGGACAATAAGTACTAATAAGATGCTGTGATTTGCTGTTGTTGCACAGACATGAAGCACTTTTTCATAAGCTCAGCTGCACTATAAATGTGTTTTTTTGTTCAAGTGTTGATGTTAGAATGTTCAGATGCACATCATGCACTTGTTTGTTTTTTATTTTATTTTTATATTGAAATGTTGAAGAGGAGATGTTGCAGTTGTTGCACAGTCATAAATGAAGCACTTTCTGCAGGAGATGTTGCAGATGTGGCACATAAATTAAGCACTTTTTTTGAAAAGTATACTACTTTTGCAATGTAGTTAAATAAAAGTTGTGAAAATGTGGTTGCGTGTTGTGTCAAGTGTACATATATTCATAGCACGGGGAGGCGCCGTGGCAGTCCGGCCCCTGGCCCCTTGGGTTTCTGACAATGTGGCCCCCTGAACAATTTAGTTGAATAGCCCTGCTGTACTTGGTTGTAAATAAAATGTCTCTTTAATCATGCCATGACATTGGGTACAAGACAAACATGGAAAATTGCCATTTGGAATATTAGCCATAAAATGGGTCCATTTTTTGGGAAATCTGTTTTAACTAACTGGTCCCAAACTGGTTGCTGTTTGTAGAAGTATTTGGGTGGTTCCTGGAACACACCTCCGATCTTAGGATCTGACTTTAAAATGTACCAGTATTTGTTCACAATATCACGCATATCTCTAGAAATAGGGCTGAAGGTGGACACCAATGCTACTGAGTTGCTTTTTACTTTGTCTTTATGTGTAAAAAGGGATTGTCTGTTTATCTGTTTAGTTTTATTAAGATAATTCTGAATAAGGGCCTCACTATATCCTCTAGATCTAAAGTTCTGACAAAGCTCCTTGGCTTGTGTATCAAAAATGTAATCTGTATTACAGATATGTTTATATCTCAAAATCTGACTAAATGGAAGGCTCCTCTTGAGCTCTGGCGGGTGATAACTGCTATAATGGAGAAACGAATTTCGATCAGTCTCTTTTTTGAAAACTTCGGTATGGAATGCTATGGAATGTGAATCATAATTCATAGAAAACGTAATAGTCTCTCTCTGAAAGTTGAGAAACAAGTGGAACTCTTCCAGAGCCTCTTTAGTGCCTGACCATACAAAAAATAAATCATCAATATACCTGGGTATAAAATATATAAATTAGTACTACTGAATAATAGTGCTAATCCTATGTGTGTACAGAGCTGTAGTATTATGTAGGTACAGTGATACAGGTATACAGTGATACAAGTATAAAGACACCATGGTAGTAAGTCATACTGGCCAACGGTATAACTAGTAAAAGTAGGTACTGTAAGGGATATGTACAGATATATATATATCAGTGCATGTGAGCGGATCGGAGCGTGAGCGGCGCGGGGCGCGGAGCGGCCGGTTTTGACGTGAGCGAGGAGTGGGTTTTAAAATGAGTCGGCGCGACGTCCGGAGCGAGAGTTCTCCTCCGCTCCAATCCACTCCAGGCCGCTCACAGTGGTTTAACACTGATGTAATATATACATGCAGTACAATGCCAAAGCAACAGATGGCGATGTACAAACATGAAGGCCATTTTCAACCAATGAGAAGGGTGAACCTGTGATAGGCTGTTCGTTCAGGCTTTGTCACTGTAGAGACGCCCACACTCACTCCAGTTAGGAAAAAGTATCGACGCCATTGTTGTTGACGTTAGCTTACATGCTAACGTTAATGGCAGCGACCATAGCATTGTGGCTCGGCTAGCCTATCATCGCTTAATAGAGATAGTGAATGGATAAACAACGTTATTTAACATTGCAGAATGGCTACAATTACAATGCGGCTCAATACAAACAATTGTTAAGGGGCCCAGGGGGTGTAGACTGTTGTAGTTTGAGCTCGTTTACACCATGCTCCAAAAAAAGAAGAAAAAAAACTGCCGAGCGATCTGGCGCGGGGAGCGGGGAGCGCTCGATTCAAGGTGAGCGGGGAGCGAGCGGAGAGCGACTTGGGGGCGGGGTCAACATGAGTGATTAGCGGAGCGGACCAAGCTTTAAAGAGCGAAGAGCGGATTTCTCGGCCGCGCCGATCCGCTCACGTGGCCTGATATATATATATTAACACTTTCTTCGCCAGGCTTATGTACATCATTATACCCCTCTCTGCCAGCTCTATTTGTCTATGGAGAAGTTCCCCTTCTTTGCAGGGCTATAACTTTTTTAATTGTATTGCTAAATTGACATGACTATGGCCCATTCAACGTCAATTATCTATCGTTCAGGACGTAGGAACGTTATACTTTTTCATTCACATATTCATACTAAAATACGATCTAAAGTATAAATATGTTTTTATCGTTTTCTGCAGCTTTCTCCAGAACGTGATTTATAGCCCTAAATGCATTATATTGATGATCAAATACAGTTTGCTAGCGATCTGCGCGAGATAAAAAAATTTCAAATGGACGTGCTTCTAGAAGTTACTACTTATCATCTGATGTTGACCGGATGGGGGGCGGGTCGTTTATAATTCCGTGGCCAACGTTAGATGATTCATCTAGTGTGGGTGATATGATCATTAGAGCAGTTTATATCGAACACGGTAAAAAAAAACGCTGAATCTTACCCCAGTCTCCTCGGGCCGTTGGGCGATGAGCGTGGAGCAAAAATATTCCTATTATGGGATGTAGAAATATGCGATCCATCTCCAGGTTGTATAATAGTATATACGTCCAAATCATGTTGTTTATCGAGTTATTGGTAACGGATTGCTATCCATTGTGTCTAGCTCGAGTCCCGGGACTATTAGCGAGTGATCGGACCGAATTGGAATGAGCACCAGCTTCCGTTTCCTGTTTCCGGTTTGGGCGATCCGCCGATCGGCCACCAGATGGCGCTCTTGAACTGTTGGATAGTTGAGAGGGGATCAACAGTAGATCTCAAGTCTCCGGGGGAGAAATATGATTGCGATAACAGATTTTTGAAATATTGATCTCAATGACGTGTTACGGTGTCATTGGCAGAATTAGCATGGCGGGGAATGACGAGTTTAGGCGTCTCTGGCAGAGAAAGTGTTAAGGCTGTCAATCGATTAAAATATGATTGTCCATAGTTAATCGTGATTAATCGCAAATTAATCGCATATTTTTTATCTGTTCTAAATCTACCTTAACTCATTCCCCGCCAACAACGAGTATACTCGTTATTTGATCGTTTTTCCTTTTTTTCGATTTTAATATTCTATTCAATGTTACGGTCCTGTATGTTGCCGTTAAAAGGCATACTGGGATCCCGAGGGTGCAGTACCGGCCAGATCCTGCCAGGTGGCAGTATCGAGAGTGCAGTAAACCCTGTTCCAGACCGGGTGTTACGTTTAAACCGCTCCGGGCACAGTTTTTTTAGTACAGGGAAGCCTAGAGATTCACTCGGTCACATTGAAACAGGTCCGGGCCCCTCGATGCATGTGTTGTGCCGTATTAAGTGATGGACCAGATGGACCTCAGATGTTTGGAATATTATTTTCGGAATACCCCCGACCACAGGTAAGGACTATCTGACGTAAATTTCAGCTTGATGGTACAATGTTTTCAATCCGATCCAGCTGATCAGTGTTTTTAGTGTTCAAAACGAATGCCGTTACTGGCAATCAAAGCATCAGAAACGACCCCCCCCCCCTTTCATGCATTCATGATGAAACATAATACCTATTATATACAGTTGCAGTAGCGGCCGGTGTGAATTACATTTGGGTGGTCGCGGGTGGGGGGGGTGAAGGGGGGCAAGCGGACAGCTCACAGCTGACCAAGTGAACAGCTGACGACATAACGTTACCAACGTTAAGTCGAGTTACTACACTAGTACAATGTACACGTATGATCAATGCAATAATGAACACATATATATCTTGTCATTTTAAACAAGTTACCATTCATTCATTCAGCCATTATGCGTCAAATTAACAACAACAGAGAGAGAGCGAGAGAGAGAGAGAGAGAGAGAGAGAGAGAGAGAGAGAGAGAGAGAGAGAGAGAGAGACCGAATTAACTCACTGTTTACGTGGTCGAGGAGGGCTTGATAAAGTGTATAATTATGTCCACTGTTGTCCCACAGTCCCAGACCGTTGATGTATATCCACTCTGTCCAGACTGCATCCAGCTATTAGCCAAATAGCTTGTTGTTGTTGTTGTTGAATGAGTCTGTCTTTGCCCATTTCCACGTCGAACAGCCTGCAAACTACCTGGCGTTCTATCGCCCTGCTCTAAGACAAACTCTAACCTTAACCAACTTTGAAAGAGTGCCTAAGCTTAACCGTCGAAAGAACTTGCCGTCACGCTCTAAGACAAACTCTAACGTTACCAACCTACTTCGAACGAAGAGTGGCTAGGCTTTCCCAGTGTAGAAACTGGTGTCGGCCAATCAGAGAGCGTCTCCGAGAAATGCGGCTACGGAAATTATTGACGCTGCTTGCTTAGAATGATATAGACCGCTTCAAAACGCGCCCGGTTTCCATCATAATACATCATATTTCAACGCACAGCGAATTACGCACTGATTGGCACAGTACAGCGATGAAACCAGTGCACGCCCACTGTGAGCGCTATGTGTCTAGCTCAGGAGAAATGCGGCTATGGAAAGTATAGAGGCGGTATTATTCTCTAGCAGACAGTCACTTCCTGTTCATGAAAAAAATTATTTATATTTGATATATTAACGTTATATTGTGCATTGGAAACACAAACATACTTAAAATGAGTAAATATTATTCATTTTAAACATGTTTATTTGATTTCTAGGGCTCTTAAAAAAAGAAAAAAAATCTTCTTCTTCTCTCTTTTCACCAGGGAGGGCGGCGCTCTAGCGCCCCCATTGACCAGCCGCCACTGTACAGTTGATTTGGAAATAGTAGCGTGTCCAGGGATGAAACACCAATGCTTTTAGTAGAATTCACGTAGCGTGCTTTAACGATAGGTTATGACTATAACCAAGTTCTGTCAATAGTGGTGACGCTCGGCATCACTCTTGCACTATCCCCGCATGTGCACACGCACTGAATAAAATTCCACAATGTACCTTTAATTCCAGTATTCGTCTGACCACACCCCTCGTTAGCTTACCTTCATAAGCAGGTGTGTGGTCACCTGCTCTCCTCCTTCCCAAGCTTTCACCACAAGGTGAGATCAAGGGCTGCAGCGGCGTCGGATGCCGAGCGTCACCACTATTGACAGAACTTGGTTATAGTCATAACCTATCGTTCTGTTTCATAGTGGATCCGCTCGGCATCACTCTTGCACAAAGGGAGGCCGAGCGGAGCCACCGGCCGACAAATACACCCCGCTGAAAGCCCCCCACAACCATCAGAACAGGGAGGGCTGAGCACCCCCGACCCCCCCTAATGGAGGGCACCCCCCCTATTAGAGGTTTCCCGGGAGGGCAACGGACCCGACCGTGCGAAGAGTCACTCAAGCAACTCAACGCACAGGTTGAGCAGACCGTGGCCTGACTCCACAACTACACACACGCACAACCCGCATGCCACCCGGGAACGAACGGAGGGAACTGTTACTGCCCCCAGAAACACGGGGTCAAGGGCAAACCCAACCCCGTGGCAAGGCCGTAGCACGTAGTTCCAGGGGGACTGGACCCCCTGGAACGGGGGCCCGGAGAAGTCCATGATGCCAGCATCAAGACCCCACCTGTCACTTAGTGACCCCGCCCCCCACATCGCCAGCGTATTCGGACAAAGGCCCCTCAGCCGAGCGGGCCCTGTCCCCCCAATAGTACACCGCCTGGCACACTGACCCTGCAGAACAGGCAGTCAGCATGGCCGTAAGCACACAAAAAAGGTTAACCAACGGAAGCAGGCAGCGCACCGGGGAAAACCAGGCAACAGGCTGTTAACCCGAGCCTGGAGACTGCGGACGAGACAGGCGCCAGAGGGGACAGCTGAACACAGCCGCCCCGACGGAAGGGGCGCATGCTGGCGTTGTTGCATGACCAAGCCTCCATTTAAAAAAAACCCACCCAGAGGGGTTGAGGCAGAGAAGGCTGACACGATTGGCAGACGTCATGAACGTGCAGGGGCACCGTCAACCGGTGAACCCGGGAGTTGACACTGCTCCAATACACCAGAGAACCAACCACCTAGTCGTTACCCTATGCAGTGGTTGGTCCCATAACCCCTCAGGAAAAAACTCCAAAACATACCTGCAGCACTACCGCAGTACCCGTGTTCCAGTTTCCAACAGGGTTATCCCGGGCCTACGGGTCAACGAAAACATTACTTCGGACCGGGCCCGGTGATACGGGGAGCACAGGGTCCCCCGAGGAGGTCAAAGACCACCCCAACAGGCCCCTCTTCGCCATGCGTAAGAGAAGAGCGCAAGAATGGAAAACCAGCCCCAACACCCCGTACTTGGTATTCCCAGGAGGTCACCCAACCAAGTACTAACCAAGACCAACCTGCGTGGCGGCCGAGATCCGACGAGATCGGGCGAGTACAGGTTGGCACGGCCGTAAGCCATTACGACAGTGTAGAATACAATGCACCCAACAAGGGTTCCATAGCGCTTAACCCTGTGACACCCGGACCGACCTAGCACTTTTCCCCCTGAAAAAAGCCCAAGTCCCTCAGGGTACCAGAACAGCAGATCTGCATCCCCGGCGGACAACAGGTTTAACTGATCCGGCCGACATGCCAACTCCAGGAGAAGGGGCAGATATGCGTGTTGATCTTAAACATGAAAAGAAGGCGCCACTCAGACTTTCGGTGCGAACCGTGTCCGGTGGCCCACCCCCAGGGCGTGAGACCCTTCTACGTATGTTCAGATCCATTCCGTTATCATCCCCTGATATGAACGAGAATCCGTCGACAACCACACAGGTCGTCGGAAGAGGAAAAACCCCCATCCCAATTGCTTTATAAAAACGCTGTTTTAACCCCAAGCAACCAAGGCGCGCCAGTCAGTTGCTTAATGTCCAGCAGAACATCCCGAGCTAGCACTATGTGTGCGTCGGGTATATCCACATCAATAATAGGCTATTTAGACCTTTTTATTGAATCCCCAAGGCGCCCAGGGGAACGACAAGAGGGGCGGGATGCAACCAACTCCAACCCTTTATAATAATAAAGAAGAAGCATCAACCGTATGAACCCAACTGCACAGCTGGGAGTAAAAAACTGTTTATATTTTTACATCCAGTCACTCCTTTAGTCAGAGAGTATAGACCGAACTTTCCCAGAAGCCTTCCCACATGAGTCGTAGTTATGAAAAAGACATGTCAACTGTGAGTCACGTGACCAACTGACTCAGGTTTACACATAAATCGAGCGTAGCAGACCTGTAAGCCCTACGCTCTAACTCGACACCTTAACACCACAACCTTACGTAAAGATCTTAACTCACGGAAGCCGTCGCCATAGCAATGCTATGACGGGGGGAAACCCTGTACACGGCTCCTGTTTGTAATAGGAGTCGCGTCAGGACAACCCTCCCCCTCCCCCCCTCCCTGCCAAGACGTTTGAACGGCTCGGCCCTGACTGGCTCAGCAGAATGAGAAAAAATCTCCCAAACCAACCAAGTGGAAAGGAGGGGTTTATTCGACACCCCCTCACAAAACCCTTTTTCCCTACACACTATAACAACTGTAGCATTTTGAGACCTTCGGTAGAATGCTAATGTATAGCGTAAGCTAATACAATGCCTGCTACCCACAAAATGTGAACACGATTTATAACAAAACAAGTTGTGTGTGTGTGAATCCTACACCCGCTTCCTATGTCGTACATAGCAAACACTGACAGAGAATAACGGCCAGGCCGTGGAACGTGTGTGTACGAGTATTACTGCAACTAACACAACAGCGTTGTGGAACACATTTACTTTGTTTAAGCAATGGAATATACCACCAGTTTCTACCTGCATGTGGAGCGTCAGGCTAATAGAACCTCCTACGACTGAGTATATGCTTGCAGACCTTGCTTAATCTCGTAACACAACATGACTCATCTCTCAATGTAATAATGCAGATTCACATTTACGCAACCCCATCATATGATTTGTTGAAGAAACACACAGTTTGTTTGGCCAATAATACAGTTCCCCTTTTATCAGGGAACTTTTTATTTTCATGGCACAAAAAAAACACAATCATGAGGGGCCGGGGAGGGTGTAGAGGAGAGGGGACACAGAGGGAAAAGTCACTTCAGCGGCGTCTGCTACCTCGCGCCGCTCGAGTTTTGCCACCCCGAGGAGCCCCGGAGGGACGGTAGGTAACTGTCTGCTGGTCTCGACGTTCCCTACCGTCTCCTCCGGTCGTGGATGGGCCGGCGGCAGCAGAAGCGTCGTCTCTCCTCCTGGCCTTCTTGGAGGGGCCAGCAGCGGCGGCGGAGGCAGTGGTAGGCACGGCGGAGGGAGCTCGACGTCGTGGAAGCCTTCTGACTCCACCGGCAAGGACGGGAGGCGGAGAATGGGGTTGGAGAACGGATCTCTCCTCTGCCATCTCTCTGCACGTTGAGGTCATCAGCTGCAGGGCCTTCCCGAATAATCCAGCATCGGAGAGGTTGGCCGTCAGAAGAGGGGCTCTCTTCTTCTCTGGCACTCGAGCCTGCTCCAGCCAAAGGTGGCGCTGGGTCAGGGTGGCCAGGGCGCGCGTCTTCCCCGAGGCTATGGCCAGCACCTGGGTAAGATGCAGGACAGCTCCTGCCGCCTGGGTGATCTGATCGCATTTTACCTCGGTCAGATCCGTGCCGCCCGTCATTATCCCCGATACAAATCTAGCCAGGTGGGCGATGTTAGAAGCCGCAGCCAGCGATACATGACTGGTCACCCCAATATGCCAATCGCCTAGCCGATCTTCCATGGAGAACCGGCTTGCATAATGGTTCCCACACCATATCCGGACAGAGGAGAGCAGCCATCGGCCTATCAAGCCGTGGCACGCCCTCTCTCATACCTTTGACCAACCCCGACACCCGCGTAACTGGTACGTAGGCAGGGGTAAGTCCCATGATGTGAGACACCGCCTGGCCCTGATGAACATAGGCCCCCATTGAGGGGAAAAATGGGTAGACAACGTCCACCCCTCTCACCGGGCGACGCTGCCAGAGATGACCTATGAGATCATCGGGGGCAGGAGCAGGCAATGGCTGCGGCAGCGGCACGCCGTTTGCAGCGGCAGCTACCGCCATGAGCTCGGGAAACAAAGCCCGCAGTTCCCCCTGCTGACTTTCCTCCACCGAACCCGCATCCCTCACATGCAGCAGGCTTCGACCCATTGAGGAGCCACAGTCTGATGTGGCTGATAGCAGGGCATCCTGCTGAAGAGGCCGAGGTGGTTCCTCGACATCCTCGAACAAGGCGCCCCAAGGAGACATTTCTCCCCCCTCCGGTGTTTCCTGGATAGGAGGGATACTCGCCTCCACAGGACCTTCAAACAAGAATCCGTCCGACTCTTCCATGATATCCTCAGTTTCCATCGGATAAGCAGAGCCCGACGCATCCTCGCTGGTCTCCAGCAATTCCCCAAACCCAGGCCGTTCGCGCCTGCATGCCACCATCTTGCGACGTGAACGGGCAGACGCGAAAAGCTTGCGTCGCAAATCCTCCGGAACCAAAAGAACCGTCCGTTCAACAACGGACGATTCCCTGGAACCAGAGGAACCAGAGTCGAGATCATGCCATCGCCGGAGCGACGGCACCGACGTCTCGGCTCCTCGGAGAGGCAAACTATCCATCGGCTGCCTCCTGGGCTGGGTCGGTAACCACGAAAGTGGCAGCAGCCCCGCACCAGAACGCACGACGGAGGCGGGAATGGAGAACCGCTGGTGAAGAGTGGGTCTACTCTCCGAAGTAGACATTATGACTTAGCTTTTTCCTTTGAACAGTTATGAGAGAAGAAAAAACTAAGCACAATGTAAACACGTCACAACTCTTTTCAACTAACAACACGTCAAGGGGGATCTACCGAAGGCACTTCCTTGTGGTGAAAGCAAGAAGGAGGAGAGCAGGTGACCACACACCTGCTTATGAAGGTAAGCTAACAAGGGGTGTGGTCAGACGAATACTGGGATTAAAGGTACATTGTGGAATTTTATTCAGTGCGCGTGCACATGCGGGGATAGTGCAAGAGTGATGCCGAGCGGATCCACTATGAAACAGAACTCAGGAATTAGCCCGGAACTTTTTCTTTTATCTGCTGGTTCAGTGGCCTGTCCATTAAAGATAGGAACAGCCTACAGTATATTGTGAAAGTGTGCTCCAAAATAATTGGAGTAAAACAGAGTGTTCTCTGTGTTCTATGTTCTCTCTGGACGGACCAGGTGGTCAAGAAGGGGACGAGCATCACAAATCAACCCCTCCATGCTCTGTCTCAGCGGTTTTCACTGTTGCCTTCTGGCCGCCGTTATGACGTCCCACCAAGTAGGACCAACCGCTACGCCAAATCTTTTGTCCCCTCGGCTATCAGACTTTTAAACACAGACAGTAGTCATTTTAAGTAGCCTTTTGCACTTGGTTGTCTGTTTTTTACTTTTACTTTTATTGCTGGATTGTATCACATGGAGTGTTTCTCTTTTTATTTGCCGTGCTGTCGTTGAGATGTTTTGTTGTTTGTTTGTCTTTGTTGCTTGTAAGCTGCAAATATGAATTGCCCCACGCGGGACCAATAAAGTTGTCTGAATCTGAATCTGAATCTGGAACATTCCGAAACTATACTTATATTCACCACGGGATAACGCGCGAACATATGCATGAAAAAATGTAGGGATGCACAGAATGGGAAATTCTTGGCCGAAACCGAAAATAGGAAACAATTGGCCGAAAACCGAATGCCGAAAGGCCGAAAATGATTAATAGAAATATATATATAATGTATTTTTATTTTTTAGCTACCTGATTATGACAAAAGCCATGATTATGGCAAAACTTAACTTAAATAATATTAATAATCACTATTATGGGTCCATAAAACATTTATTCAGCACTTTTGAATGCATACATTAATTCCTGACTGACTGCTGAAAGATTGTACAATTTAAACATTTTCTCTTTGCATACAACAAAAATTAAAGTCAAGTGCATATTCTTTTCTCTGTAGGATAACTACAACAAAGTGCATTCAGAACAAAGCCAAGGTGCTTTAAAACTGCATAAAGATCTGTACACACGAGAGGGAGAATAGCTTATAGCAGACTTAATGATGTTACTGTAGTGGCTACAGTAAGCATTTTATATAAAAGTACTCTGTATTTTTGTATGACAACTAATAAAGAAACTTGAACTGCTGTCATAATTCGTTCTAGCCTACACGGAAGGACTGTTGTATTTACTACATCTCCCGTGACTCTTAGCGGGGGATGACGTAGCTTAACACATTAACTGCCACGCAGTTTGCCCGTCTCATACCACTCTCTGCCACCACTCTAAGCCTATGGAGATGTTCACCTTCTTTGCAGGGCTATAACTTTTTAAATTGTATTGCTAAATTGACATTACTATGGCCCATTCAACATCGATTATCTATCGTTCATGATGTAGGAACGTTATACTTTTTCATTCATAGATTCATACGAAAATACTGTCTAGAATATAAGTATGTTTTTATCATTTTCTGCAGTAATTCCTAGAACGCTAGTTATAGGCTTAAACGCATATATAGATTATCAATTGCAGTTTATTGGCGATACACGCTATATTAAAAATGTCAACTGTATACGATCCTAAACGTTATGACTCATCATGCGCGGATGAACGGGGGGGGGTCGTTTATAATTCCGTGATCGTCAGTAAATGCTTTATGTAGTATGGGTGGATTTATTGATCAGATGGTTTGTAAATAAACAAATGTACAATCGCCTTGAAAATGACGTCAGCGTCCTCTTACCGTTCGCCGATGAGACTGGAGGAAAAAGATCCCACTTATTTGACGTCGATCGACTAGATCCATTTCCGGTTTGTATGGCGCAATAAACGCCCAAATCATATTGATTATTGAGTTATGGCAGCGATCCATATACACGGATGTGTGTCTAGAGTCCCTCAATGATATATGACTGCCGGACGGATTTCCCAGATGCACAGAGATCGACTAGATCCATTTCCGGTTGTAACTCGCCCGATCATCCACCAGGTGGCGGTATTGAAGCGTTGCACTGTTGTGCAGGCTCCCACTGTATCAGACCAGGCTGGGTGAGGGAATTATGCATGCCATGGCGAAAAAATGAAATATGATCTCAATAACGGCGTACGCCGTGGATTGGCGGAATTCGCATGACGTTGAAACACGTCGTACGCCGTTTTTGGCGGTCAATGTGTTAATAGAGACGAGTGAAAGAGGAAACGGAAGCGTTGTTAGCTAGCTTAACGCTAACGTTAGTTAAAAAGGTTTTTAACCGCAAGGGGCATAATAGTAATGGCGAGGATATAAAGCATGTTAAAGTCGCATTTATTGGACGCGTTTCTCGCAGAGTTTAAATAGAAACAGCGCGACTCCCGAGTCCCAAGAAGAGTTATCACAGGCTGCAGAACGACTGAAGCTGCATTTTGATTACGTCATCACAACAACACGTTAGGTAGGTTACGAACGTCCCTGTTCTTTGACATTCAGTGATATTCTTTCAGTGCTAAAACCCTTTCGGCCAAAAGCCGAAAGTGCCTTTTTAACCATTTTCGTCCGATAATTTTCGGTGGCCGAATATTTGGTGCATCCCTAAATTTTTTTGTATTTTTTGCATCTTGGACAGAAGATAGTTACTGTCAAATGACTATAGTATTGTATCCATAGCTATAATATAGAATATAGATATAGCTCTACAAACAAGGTGACACACTCCTCTCTTTAAAGCGTGGCCTGGCTAGAACAGGATGAGGCTAGTCCCCGGCGGTCAATGAGTTAAACAGATCTTTTTCAAGTTTTAATACTCTTATCAACATGAGAGTCAACAAATGCATGCTTTAAGCAGCCATTTAACACAAAAGGATGACCCTCATGCATTGCAAATGTGCATCAAATTCAAAACAGAGTGATGCACAAAATAACTTAAAAGAAAATAATAATTTAACAATAATTATGAAATAACAGGGGAAAGAAAACGTTAGGAACTTGTTACATTCACCCACACAAGGGCTGAGGACTCACCCCCCCCGTCCCCCCTCTCTCTCACACACACACACTCTCCCATCTCTCTTTCTCTCTTGCCTCTTCATCATCTCTCTCACCCCCCCTCTCTCTCTCTCTCACTCACTCACTCACACACACACACACACACACACACACACACACACACACACACACACACACACACACACACACACACACACACACACACACACACCAATGCCAACGCCATATAGATAGCGAACGTTAACGTTTGCAAACAAAGTCAACGTCATCCAGCTGACACCACAGATCTAGATATTATGACAACGTTAGCTAGCGCTAAAGCTAACGCCAACCAGAGGGAAACGTGAATGTAACGTTACGGTAGTCAGTGTAGCGGGAGGCAGCACTTGATTTGCATTGGCAAGAGTTTATCTCATTCTATATCACGGCACGAAAAATTAAATAAAAACTTTTTTTTGCGACCTTATATTGGAGACCGGCCTTTATTTGTCTGCATGCATCAAACCCTCAGCCATTATAAGAGGCCCGTCCTTTATTCGAGTACCCTCCACTATTAGAGGATTTACGGTACATATATATAGTATATACAGGTATGTAACAAGGATTATATGCAGGTATGTACAGACAGATGTGGATATATATATATATATATATATATATATATATATATATATATATATATATATATATATATATATATATATATATATATATTAGGGGTGGAACGGTACGTATTCGAACCGTACACCGTTCGGTGCGACCTCCACGGTTCGGGGCATGTGTGTATTGTTCCGTTATTGGGATGCACAGAGGCAGTAACTAAGTTAGCCGCGAGCTAAGCTACCTAACTTTAGCCGCGAGTTAGCTGTGAGCTAAGCTAACTAACATTAGCCGCAAGCTAACCGTGGAAACGCTCACAGCGAAGTGATTCCACGACACTAGTTCCATTAGTGGGGAAGGGGGGTTATATTGACGAGGCTTGACAACAGAGGTTCAAAGATAACTTCACATTTATTGGCTGTTGGTTTATATTATATCATCAGGGCTTCTCCAGGTTCCAACGCCATGTTACTGTTGATTTATTTACTTCCTCATGTGACGTCACTTAAAATACGGCTACTAAGATGCTCAAAAAGCAAAAGCGAGTCAAGTCGATTAGGTACCATGCAGCGAAAAGCGGCATAAGAGAATACTTGATAATGTTTCATGCAATTAAAAAGTAAATATATATTTAGTACACATGATTTATCTATTTTAAATAACACTGACTTTTCCTTTTTGATAAGAAAGTCCAGTGCTGGTTGAGCATATGCATACTTTATGTTGACGGCCTTTGTCTATAATGTGGCCACAAAAATAGAAAGGTTTAATTATTTCATTTGTTTGCACTAAGTTAATACTTTGACAAATGCTGCCTATATTTTTCAGTCAGTTCGGTCTTTGTGTGCCAAACATTATTTAAGGCAAACCGCTGTAAACCTTTTTTTTTACCAAATAAATGAGAAGCATGTTTAAATCAGCAATGCCTCCTCTCTTGCTGTACCAAAATCTCTCCTAGCTCTAACCGGTCACTGTCAAAATAATGTGCCTGATGTCAAACTGCCTCATTCTTTCAGTTTTTACATGACTACGTCCTTGAGAATAACTGAAAAGTTGGATTATTTGTAGGCTATATATCTTTTTGGAGTGTTAAATTTTTTTTTAATAAAAAATAACGTATACCGAACCGAACCGAAAACCGTCACCCCAAAACCGTGATACGAACCGAACCGTGGATTTTGTGAACCGTTTCACCCCAAATATCTCTCTATATATATATGACCCAGTTTTAGCGTTTTTATCAAACAATTTGCCAACACAATCACCACATCACATGGATATTTTAATCAATGGTTCATAACGTGCGCGTGTAATCTAAATCAGTGTTTCTCAACTGGTGGGTCGCGACCCAAAAGTGGGTCGCAGGGCCATTTTGAGTGGGTCGCGGATGTGTGTATATAAAAAAAATTTAAGTAAATTTTCTTTTTCTTTTTTTTTGTAAACATTTTTTTTTGCACTACCTATCTTTGTGAAAGTGGCTTCTCAGCTCTGGTCCAGCTGAAGACAAAGCAGAGGAACAGATTGGACATTGAGCATGACCTCAGAGTTGCTTTGTCTACCATCACCCCAGCCTTTGAGACTCTTGTCAGGAGCAAACAACATCCCCAGTTATCCCATTAGTTCCCTGGGATGTTAAGCTAAGAAGTCTGCTAAGAAGGATATATTATTTATTATTATTATTATTATTATTATTATTATTATTATTATTATTATTATTATTATTATTATTATTATTATTATTATTATTATTATTATTATTATTATTATTATTATTATTATTATTATTATTATTATTATTATTATTATTATTATTATTATTATTTTATTTCATTGTGTTTTCAGCCGTAGTTGCACTTTTGTTGCAACTCCAGTTATCCCATTAGTTCCCCCAAACTTACTGTAGGTCTGTTATGTTAAGCTAAGAAGTCTGCTAAGAAGCATAATTATTTATTATTATTATTTTATTTCATTGGGTTTTTAGCCCTAGCTGCACTTTTGTTGCAACCCCAGTTATCCCATTAGTTCCCCCAAACGTAGATGTTAAGCTAAGAAGTCTGCTAGGAAGCATAATTATTTATTATTATTATTTTTATTTCATTGGGTTTTTAGCCCTACTGTAGTTGCACTTTTGTTGCACTTTTTTGTGTTTATTTCATGTTTTTAACAGTGCATGAAAGATTGTGTATTACTGCAATATATTTTTTTTTATAAATCATAGTGGTTCAAAAATTTGGGTTGCGACTTAATGACTAAGGAAAATGTTGGGTCCCGAGGCTAGACCAGTTGAGAACCACTGATCTAAATGATGTCGTCATGGCAGGTGCAGGGCACCTGAGAGTCACACACACAGAGAGTCTGAGAGTCACACACAGCTAGTGGCAGGCAGAGAGCCTTGCTACTACTAGCCGAGGAGTAATGAATGAAAATGTATCTGTTTCACCTAACAACACTATTGCTCCGTGATCATAGCCATCCATCTCTAAAGCTAACCACTATTTGTAAAAGCCACAACCACGTTACCATATTTGTAATAATGTAAATCATTGTGTCGTTGTACATATTGTGTATATAACGTTAGTAGCTAGCTAAGTTAGCTAACGTAGCTTAGCTTAGCTTGGTAGCCAGAATTCTCTAAACTCATAACAATGCCCCATTTAAAATGGTTCTCTCCTCTTTGTATACCTTTGTCCTCACAAGTATTCTGCCAGGGAACTTATGGACACGACAATAGTAGTAGTTATAAGGTGTTTGAGCTTGTAATGTTATTTAGCTCATAGCTATCGTGACTGATGCACCGAGTGGGGCTGCGTCTATTCTAATCCCAACCGGTTCATGCTTATCAACATCGAATCCCAACCGGTTCATGCTTATCAACATGCCGTGACGCATAGCTTGCTAGCCGGCATGAATGCCCGATTTAAAATGGTTCTCTCCTCTTTGTATACCTTTGTCCTCACAAGTATTCTGCCAAGGAACTTATGGACACGACAATAGTAGTAGTTATAAGGTGTTTGAGCTTGTAACGTTAGTTAGCTCATAGCTATCGTGACTGATGCACCGAGTGGGGCTAAAGGGGCTACTATCGTATCAACATGCCAGGACGTGTAGCTTGCTAGCCGGCATGATGTGTGTGCAGTGCTTTGCCCCACAGGTCTGAGAAGAGGACCTGCACATTTTACTCGTTCCCCAAACTCCTTTGCATGGCCCGATTTAAAATGGTTCACGACAGTAGACATAATGCTAACGTTAGCAGGAGCCATATAGCCATATAGCCATATAGCTAGTAGTACTATGACCCGGACGGGCATAAGGCATAAGTTGCCTGAAGTGACGTCACAGCCGTGCTAGTGTCTGATAAGCTTTTTGATTCGCTCCGTGCATGTTATTCGTGCGTGGACCTTTTTAACCCTTTCTGAGTGGCATTGCCGGCGTCAAATGGAAAAAAAGTAGGGTTTAACCCGCAAGTTGGCCTTTAAGAATGATACAAGATGCTTACATTGAAACGTGTTGACATTAGGGCCGTTCTTTCAACCTAAACGTGCACTTTCTTCAACCACAAACCTAAATTCCTTAGCGACCCGTGTTATCAACGTAAACAAACTGCACAGCGCACACATACGAGCCACACAGATATGAAATTACATACGGAACAAATAAAATGTATTGGTCATGCAGATTAACACACATGCGAGATGGGCGACCCACAGGAACACACTATAACGTTGCGTGGCACACAGTCTGTGACGTCCCATCTAGAAAGAAATGTATCTTTTTTTTATCTACTTTTTCTCCCCCTTTTTTACGTATTTTTTAGTCGTTATGCGTGTAACGCGTGGGAGGATCACACTATCTTCCCCAGATCCCTTCCCTGCTGAACAGGCGCCCCGACCGACCAGTAGGAGTCGCTGTTTACAACGACCAGGACACATACCCCACTGGCTTCCCACCCGCTAACACTGCCAATTGTGTTAGTAGGGACGACTGCCCAGGCCGGAGGTACCGCTGACAGCTGGATTCGATCCCAGAGTCTCTGCGGTGCTAGGCGAGCGCTTAGTCCGCTGCGCTACACAGCCGCTCCAGAAAGAAATGTATCTGTATTTTTGACGGTATTGAAAATCATACCGACAGGATTTTAAAATACCCTGGTATACCGTAATACGTCATACCGCCCAAGCCTACTTGCCATCACACATCTATTCCTAACCTAACCTTCCGAAATTAAAAAGAAAAACTTAAGACTACCCGATACAGTACTAATTAGAAGCCAGACACAGAGGAGAGCAGACCTCTAGTGAACTACAGACACAGAGGAGACCTCTAGTGAACTACAGACACAGAGGAGAGCAGACCTCTAGTGAACTACAGACACAGAGGAGACAGACCTCTAGTGAACTACAGACACAGAGGAGAGCAGACCTCTAGTGAACTACAGACACAGAGGAGAGCAGACCTCTAGTGAACTACAGACACAGAGGAGAGCAGACCTCTAGTGAACTACAGACACAGAGCAGACCTCTAGTGAACTACAGACACAGAGGAGAGCAGACCTCTAGTGAACTACAGACACAGAGGAGAGCAGACCTCTAGTAAACTACTGACACAGAGCAGACCTCTAGTGAACTACAGACACAGAGGAGAGCAGACCTCTAGTGAACTACAGACACAGAGGAGAGCAGACCTCTAGTGAACTACAGACACAGAGGAGAGCAGACCTCTAGTGAACTACAGACACAGAGGAGAGCAGACCTCTAGTGAACTACAGACACAGAGGAGAGCAGACTTCTAGTGAACTACAGACACAGAGGAGAGCAGACCTCTAGTGAACTACAGACACAGAGCAGACCTCTAGTGAACTACAGACACAGAGGAGACCTCTAGTGAACTACAGACACAGAGGAGACCTCTAGTGAACTACAGACACAGAGGAGACCTCTAGTGAACTACAGACACAGAGGACAGCAGACCTCTAGTGAACTACAGACACAGAGCAGACCTCTAGTGAACTACAGACACAGAGGAGAGCAGACCTCTAGTGAACTACAGACACAGAGGAGAGCAGACCTCTAGTAAACTACTGACACAGAGCAGACCTCTAGTGAACTACAGACACAGAGGAGAGCAGACCTCTAGTGAACTACAGACACAGAGGAGAGCAGACCTCTAGTGAACTACAGACACAGAGGAGAGCAGACCTCTAGTGAACTACAGACACAGAGGAGAGCAGACTTCTAGTGAACTACAGACACAGAGGAGAGCAGACCTCTAGTGAACTACAGACACAGAGCAGACCTCTAGTGAACTACAGACACAGAGGAGACCTCTAGTGAACTACAGACACAGAGGAGACCTCTAGTGAACTACAGACACAGAGGAGACCTCTAGTGAACTACAGACACAGAGGACAGCAGACCTCTAGTGAACTACAGACACAGAGGAGACAGACCTCTAGTGAACTACAGACACAGAGGAGAGTAGACCTCTAGTGAACTACAGACACAGAGGAGAGCAGACCTCTAGTGAACTACAGACACAGAGGAGACATACCTCTAGTGAACTACAGACACAG
>NC_140173.1:24535579-24543079 GCF_963971535.1 Notolepis coatsorum | reverse complement strand
CAGAACACAGTGAATGTATCCGTTTGTTTATTGCAGTTTCTTTCTTTGCTGAAAATATATGTTCCGTTGGCAAAATGATCAATAGGGTCCAGCTGTGCTTCTAAACAAGAAGTTTACTTCTTCTTCTTCAGTAAATTAATGGCAGATCGCGACCCAACAGGAAGTTTAGTGAGCGTTCAGTCTTTTCTGATTGGTTGAAATGGCCTTCATGTCTGAACAACATCGCCGCCTACTGCTTTGGCATTGTATTACATTGTACTAAATGTATCGGTTGCTGGGTTCCAGCTCTGCCCGTGAGTACGCAGTTATACACGGTTGTCCACCTGTGTTCACCGTGTGGACGGAGTTTTATTTTTTCAAACTTCGGTCATATTAAATCCAAACTCTCGTGTGGACAGGGCCTGAGACATGGCAATATCAACAGGACTTCATTTCACTCAACCAAGCCACACCCCCAGGCTATGTATACTATACTATACTGTATATCCAAAAGCCACGTACTCAGGGTCGTGGTGGTGGGCTGGCTGTAATACATCGGGCTGACTTCCTAGTCAAAGAGCTCCCAGTACCCACTGTCACCTCCTTTGAGTGCGTGTCTTTCTCATTACCTGGGCCCACAACACTCCAGGTAGTCCTCATCTACCGCCCCCCCCCCCCCCCCCCCCCCCTCCCAAAACCTCCACCTCCTTTATGTCTGACCTGTCTGAACTCCTCACCACTGTCTGCACCATGTGCTCATCCACACTCCTGCTTGGGGACTTCAACATTCATGTGGACAACACCAGCTGCTCCACAACCATTGATTTCCTCTCACTACTGGATTGCTTCAATATTTCACAGCACACAAATGGTCCCACCCACACCAACGGCCACACACTTGATCTCGTCTGCTCCACTGGCACAACACCATCTGACCTACAGTGTCTCGACCTGGCGGTGTCTGACCACCATGCTGTCCTTTTCACCCTCCCTGCTTCCCTACCCAAGCTGCAAAATGCACGCACCATCACCTACAGGAACATCAAAACAGTCAGTGCACCAGCTCTGACCAACCTGCTAACCATCCACCTGGCCTCAGCTCCCCCCAGCCCCAAGGTGGATGGTCTGGCTGCCCACTACAACTCCACCTTATCCCGCAGCCTGGACTCTCTTGCCCCCATCGAAACCCGGACTGTCACCTACACCCATCCTGCCCCTTGACCACTGAACTTCGCTCCCTGAAGGCTGTCGGTCGCCAATTGGAGAGGCTCCATAAAATATCTGGCCTCACTGTCCACCTCGAGGCCTATAAGGACCATGTGCAGACCTACAAGGTAGCTCTCTCCAAGGCCAAAACACAATACTACTCTACCCTCATCGGTAACCAGCAAAACCACCCCAGGACACTATTCTCCACCATCAACCGGCTACTCCGCCCCCTCGATCCCCCCCGCCCATCTGGTGCCCACGACCTCTGCTCCAGGTTCCTTGTTTTCTTCCAGGACAAGGTTAACACCATCTACCAGCAGCTAGTGATGCCCCCCTCCTCCCCCCCACCTGCTCTTCCTCCTGGGTTTCCCCCCCAATGCAGCATCTCATCCTTCTTCCCGGTGGATGGTCCTCAAGTTGCCAAGCTTATAGCTTCTGCCAAAGCCTCCACTTGTTTACTCGACCCCATGCCTACTACCCTGGTCAAGATCTGCCTCCCTGCTCTCTGCCCCACCATGGTCAACATTATCAACTCATCACTTAAAAATGGTCTCGTCCCCTCCTGCTTTAAAACAGCCTCCGTCACTCCCATCCTCAAGAAGCCCGGCCTTGACCCAGATGAGCTAAACAACTACCGTCCAATCTCCAACCTTCCTTTCCTCAGTAAAATCTTGGAAAGAGCAGTGGCCGCCAAACTCCAACAATACATATCCAACCATGAGAACTCACCACAGCACAGAGACCGTCCTCATCAAAATCACCAATGACCTCCTCCTTGCAGCTGACTCATGGCCACATTAGCATCCTCATCCTCCTGGACCTTTCTGCAGCCTTCGACACAGTCTCCCATTCTATCCTCCTCAACCGCCTATCCGACAACCTCTGCATCACTGGCTCAGCACTCTCCTGGTTTCAATTCTACCTCACCACCCGGACACAGTTTAATACCATCAGCGATTCCAGTTCCACCCCGGCCCCAGTCAACCAAGGCGTCCCCCAAGGCTCTGTACTTCGCCCAATTCTGTTCACCATCTACATGCTCCCCCTCGGTCAGATCATCCGCCGCCATGGCCTCAGCTTCCACTCCTATGCCGACGACACACAACTCTACCTCTCCACCAAACCATCCACCCAGCTCCCCCCACGCTCCCTTGTCAACTGCCTTCTTGAAATAAAAACCTGGATGTCATCTAATCTTCTCAAACTCAACAACAATAAAACTGAGCTCATGGTTGTGGCACCCAAGGCCCTGCTCCGGAAGGTTGGGGATCTCACCCTCAACATAGACGGCTGCTCCATCTGCCCTTTCCCAACCTGGGCATCATCCTGGACTCAACCCTTTCCTACCAAGCCCGTGTCAGTTCCGTCACCAAATCTGCCTTCTTTCATCTCAGAAATATCTCCAGACTCCGATCATCACTTTCCGACTCCACAGCTGAGACCCTCATCCATGCCTGCGTTACCTCCCGCCTGGACTACTGCAACGGGGTCCTGTCTGGGGTCCCAAGAAAAACCCTGGATGTTCAAAATTCAGCTGCCAGGGTTCTAACCCCCCAACCTCATCCACCTCCACTGGCTCCCCATCAAATCCTGTATCACCTACAAAACCCTCCTGCTCACCTACAAATCCCTCCACGCTCTGTCACCTCAGTACCTCACTGACCTCCTCCACCCCTACACTCAGTCACGGTCCCTGCGATCCACGGACACTGGTCAGCTCTCCATCCCCCGAACCAGACTGCGGACCTTCAGGGACAGAGCTTTCAGTGTGGCAGCTTCCACCCTCTGGAACTCCCTCCCCGCAGAACTCCGCAACGCCCCAACTCTGGACTCATTCAAAAAAACTGCTCAAAACCCACCTCTTCAACTTGGCCTTTAACCCCTAATTTCTCACTTTGTATGTTGTGTCTGTCCACTACGTTTGTTACTTTTGTAATGTCTTCCCCCTATGTAAAGCGACCTTGGGTCTTTTGAAAGGCGCTATATAAAATTAAGCTAGTATTATTATTATTATCTCTCCATCCCTCCATCATTCTACCTCTCTACCTCCACCACCAACCAAGCCTTCATCTCTCCCTCTCTCTACCTCTCTACCTCCACCACCACCAAGCCTTCATCTCTCCCTCTCTCTACCTCTCTACCTCCACCACCACCAAGCCTTCATCTCTCCATCCCTCCATCCTTCCAAATGGCCAACATTGTATCTTCTAACGTCAGTAACTACCATGCATGTACAGTAACTACAGTAAACAGTAACTACCATGCATGTACAGTAACTACAGTAAACAGTAACTACCATGCATGTACAGATCAGTAAACAGGCCTTGCACTGAATATTGGTGTAGTTCTCTTTCTTCCAACATGTAACAATTGGTAACTGCTATCGAAAGAAAATGCCTGATTTCTGTGCAGTGGTAGAGCAGGTAAAACACTGGAACATGCACAGTGTCTTCAGTGGTAGAGCAGGTAAAACACTGGAACATGCACGGTGTCTTCAGGTAGAGCAGGTAAAACACTGGAACATGCACGGTGTCTTCTGTGGTAGAGCAGGTAAAACACTGGAACATGCACAGTGTCTTCAGGTAGAGCAGGTAAAACACTGGAACATGCACGGTGTCTTCTGTGGTAGAGCAGGTAAAACACTGGAACATGCACGGTGTCTTCAGTGGTAGAGCAGGTAAAACACTGGAACATGCACGGTGTCTTCAGTGGTAGAGCAGGTAAAACACTGGAACATGCACAGTGTCTTCAGGGGTAGAGCAGGTAAAGTAAAACACTGGAACATGCACAGTGTCTTCAGGTAGAGCAGGTAAAACACTGGAACATGCACAGTGTCTTCTGTGGTAGAGCAGGTAAAACACTGGAACATGCACGGTGTCTGTTCAGTGGTAGAGCAGGTAAAACACTGGAACATGCACAGTGTCTTCTGTGGTAGAGCAGGTAAAACACTGGAACATGCACGGTGTCTTCAGTGGTAGAGCAGGTAAAACACTGGAACATGCACAGTGTCTTCTGTGGTAGAGCAGGTAAAACACTGGAACATGCACGGTGTCTGTTCAGTGGCAGAGCAGGTAAAACACTGGAACATGCACGGTGTCTGTTCAGTGGCAGAGCAGGTAAAACACTGGAACATGCACGGTGTCTTCTGTGGTAGAGCAGGTAAAACACTGGAACATGCACGGTGTCTGTTCAGTGGCAGAGCAGGTAAAACACTGGAACATGCACGGTGTCTGTTCAGTGGCAGAGCAGGTAAAACACTGGAACATGCACGGTGTCTTCTGTGGTAGAGCAGGTAAAACACTGGAACATGCACGGTGTCTGTTCAGTGGTAGAGCAGGTAAAACACTGGAACTCAGTGGCGAGGAGTAACGCGTGGGAGGCTCACGCTGCCCCCGATACTTCCTGATTCTACTGCGCAGGCGCACCAACCGACCTGTAGGAGTCGCTGTCCACAACGCCCGATCCCCACCCATCAGTTTCCCACCCACTAATACGGCCAATGTGTATTAGTACGGACGACCAGCTAAACTGAAAGCAAATGTGGAGCGCTGGGCTCGAACAGGCGAGCCCAGCGTCTCCAGCATTTTGTGGCGAGCGCCTTGCCCACTACGCCACGTAGCCGCCCCGGATGAATGGGCTTCTAAACATTACAGCAAGGCCTCTGCTCCTTTACTTCACTGAGCGTTAACACATTGTGCGCCATAGACGGCGTAAGTCGTTATTGCCCGCCATGCGTTGAACGCCAACAACGTCGTAAATCATTTTTGGGATCAATATTTCATTTTTTCGCCATGGCATTCATAATTCATCCAGCCTCCCTCCAGACTGCAGCGGCAGCCTGTCTGAGATTGCAACGCCTCAATACCGCTGTTTGGTGGATGGTCGGGCGAGTTACACTCTCGGCAAACCGGAAGCGGCGATTGGTGCGTCGAGGAAATTCCTCCGCCAGAGATATATTGTTGCGTGGATCCAGACAAACACTCGAGTGCATTGGGATCGCTTTCTAAACGCAGTAATCGATGTGATTTCGGCGTTTATTGAGCCATACAAACCGGAAATGGATCTAGGAGTTCGACGTCAAATAATTGGGATATTTTTCCTCCAGTCTCATCGGCGAACGGTAAGACGACACTAACGTTACTTTCAGCTTGATTGTCCATTTATTTGTTTGCAATCAATCAATATATCAATATATTTATTTATTTGTTTGCAATCGATCAATATATCAACCCATACTAAATAAAGCCGTTACTGACAATCAAGGAATTATAAATGACCCCCGCCCCCCCTTTCCTTCACACATGATGAAGCATAATGTATACCGATCATATACATTTGAATTCTTTAATATAGCATGTATAGGAAAGAAACGGCAATCGATAATCTATCATATGCGTTTGGGCCTATAACTAGCGTTTTTTGGAATTACAGCAGAAAAGCATAAAAACACTTATATTCTAGACGGTATTAACACAACAATGTATGAATGAAAAAATATAACGTTCCCACATCCGGAACGATAGATAATCGATGTTGAATGGGCCATAGTAATGCAGATATAGCTATAATATTTAAAAAGTTATAGCCCTGCAAAGAGGGTAAACATCTCCATAAGCTTACAGTGCTGGCAGACTGGATACAATGATGGGCACAACCCCGGGCGCCCAATGTGTTAAAGGTACATTAGATAAACATTTTATGTATAGTAATCATTTAAAATAAATAATACATCCACATAGCTTTTAGAAATGTGTGGAATAAAAGTATTGCTCCCCCCCAAAAAATATAATAATAATAAACTTTATTTGTATACCACTGTTCATACATGAATTGCAGCTCAAAGTGCTTCACAGCAGTAAAAAAGACATAGGAATGAAAGTAGAACAAAATTGGCAGAATAAGAGCAATGCATAAAGACATAAAATAAGTATAAAATTAGCATAAACAGTCAAATAGACAACAGCAAAATAGACAAAGTCAAGGTAAAGCATAGAACATTAAATCACATAATCTTTCTGATTAGAATCTAACCTCTTAATAGACCTCTTTGTTTACAGTTTGATTGTCACTGATACACGTACAATAGACATACAATAATGAAATAGCCAGATACACATAAAATAGACATATCAACCCAGTATTTTAGATATTTACACAATACGGTTGATAAGAAAAGAGGAAAAAACAAAGTACTTCAGCACAGCAGTATTTTAGATGTTTAGTTCTCTCTGAGCCATAGGTATTTCTCATATACTCCACCTTTTCCCCTGTTCTAAGGTACATTAGACAGGTTAACCGTCTGTAGTATGGAAGTGAAAGGGTTAACCTTCTGTAGTGTGGTAGTGAAAGTGTTAGCCATATGTAGTGTGGTAGTGAAAGGGTTAACTGTCTGTAGTGTGGTAGTGAAAGGGTTAACCTCTCCTCCATCTCCCTCTCCCGCCCTCTCGCTCTCCCTCCCTCTCTCTCCTCCATCTCTCTCTCCCGCCCTCTCCCTCCCTCTCTCTCTCCTCCTCCCACTCCCTCCTTCTCTCTCTCCTCCTCCCTCTCCCTCCTTCTCTCTCTCTCCTCCCTCCCTCTCCCTCCTTCCCTCTCCCTCCCTCTCTATCTCCTCCTTCTCCCTCTCCCTCCCTCTCTCTCTCCTCCTTCTCTCTCCTCCCTCCCTCCCTCCCTCCCTCCCTCCCTCCCTCCCTCCCTCCCTCCCTCCCTCCCTCCCTCCCTCCCTCCCTCCCTCCCTCCCTCCCTCTATCTCTCCTCCTTCTCCCTCTCCATCCCTCTCTCTCCTCCTTCTCCCTCTCTCTCCCTCCCTCTCCTCCTTCTCTCCTCCATCTCTCTCTCCTCCCTCCCTCTCCCTCCCTCTCTCTCTCCTCCTTCTCTCTCTCTCTCCTCCCTCCCCCCTCTCCCTCTCTCTCCTCCTTCTCTCTCCTCCCTCCCTCCCTCTCTCTCCTCCCTCTCCCTCCCTCCCTCCCTCCCTCCCTCCCTCCCTCCCTCCCTCCCTCCCTCCATCCCTCTCTCTCTCTCCTCCTTCACACTCTCCTCCTTCTCTCTCTCCTCCCTCCCTCCCTCTCTCTCTCCTCCTCCCTCTCTCTCCCCCTCTCTCTCTCTCCTCCTTCTCTCTCTCCTCCCTCCCTCCCTCTCCCTCCCTCTCTCTCCTCCTTCTCCCTCTATCTCTCCTCCTTCTCTCTCTCCTCCCTCCCTCTCTCTCTCTCCTCCTTCTCCCTCTCCCGCCCTCTCTCTCTCCTCCTTCTCTCTCTCCTCCCTCCCTCTCTCTCCCTCCCTCCCTCTCCCTCCCTCCCTATATCTCTCCTCCTTCTC
>NC_140173.1:24515269-24535379 GCF_963971535.1 Notolepis coatsorum | reverse complement strand
GCATAGGAGAGGAGAGAGAGGATATAGGAGAGGAGAGAGAGATGAGAGGAGAGAGAGGAGAGAGAGGAGAGAGAGCATAGGAGAGGAGAGAGAGAGAGAGGATAGAGGAGAGGAGAGAGATGAGAGGAGAGGAGAGAGATGAGAGGAGAGGAGAGAGAGAGAGAGAGAGAGAGAGAGAGAGAGAGGAGAGAGAGCAGCGGAGAGAGAGAGGAGAGGAGAGGAGAGGATAGCGAGGAAAGGAGAGAGAGGAGAGAGGGGAGAGGAGAGAGATGAGAGGAGAGAGAGGAGAGTGAAGTGAGGAGAGGAGAGGAGAGAGAGGAGAGAGAGTGAAGTGAGATGAGGAGAGAGAGGAGAGTGGGGTGAGGAGAGGAGAGGAGAGAGAGGAGAGGAGTGAGGAGAGTGAAGTGAGGAGAGTGAAGTGAGGAGAGGAGAGAGAGGAGAGTGAGGTGAGAGAGGAGAGGTGAGGAGATAAACCCAATTGAGACTCTGCATGCAGAATTTTGCAAATCCATTCTCTGCACCCAACGGAAAACACCAAATAATGCATGCAGAGCAGAACTAGGAAGATACCCACTAGTCATCAAAATTCAAAAAAGAGCATTCAAATTTCACAATCACCTAAAAGAAAGCGAATCCAGACACACTCCACAACATAGCCCTCACCCACAGAGAGACCCTCGATAGATGCCCACTCAGCCAGATGGTTCTGGGACTCTGCTCACAAACACAAGCAGAGCCACCAGACAGAAACCACACTGGACTAAATCAAATTATAAGAAAACAAAAAGAAAACTATCTGACAGATTGGAAAGAAACAACCCAAAACCAAAGCAAATTGAAATGCTATTTGGCCCTAAACAGAGAGTACACAGTGGCAGAATACCTGAGCACTGTGACTGACCCAATACTAAGAATATCCTTGACTAGGTACAGACTCAGCGAGCACAGCCTAGCCATCGAGAAAGGCCGCCATAGGCAGACCTGGCTCCCAAGAGAAGACAGACTATGCACCCACTGCACACAAGATGAGGTGGAAACCGAGCTCCACTTCTTAACAACCTGCCCACTATACCAAGACATCAGAGACATATACTTCCCACAAATTGCAAACACCCAAAGAGACTTTGAAAACATGGACAATAACTCAAAACTCCCATACCTACTGGGAGAAATACAAGAATGTGCAAACACAACAGCCAGATTTGTGAGCTGCTGTGACAAGAAAAGGACATCCAACGGAATACAACCACCATAAAGACTGTACAAGAAATTCCTTCTGTAATGTACTGATTTCTTTGGTTTTATCTGTTTGATTGTTTTGTTTTGTTTGGCTTTGGCAATGTAAACGTATGTTTCCCATGTCAATAAAGCCCATTTGAATTTAATTGAATTGAATTGATAGAGGAAAGTGAGGAGAGAGAGGAGAGGAGAGGAGAAGTAAGAGAGTGAGGTGAGGAGAGAGAGGACATGAGAGAGAGTGAGGTGAGGAGAGAGGAGATAGGAGAGTGAGGTGAGGAGAGGAGAGAAGAGGAGAGGAGAAGATAAGAGAAGAGAGGAGAGGAGAGGCGAGGAGAAAGAGGAGGAGAGAGAGGTGAGGAGAGGAGATAGTGGAGAGGAGAGAGAGGAGAGTGAGGTGAGGAGAGAGAGGAGAGGAGAGAGAGGAGAGGAGAGGAGAGAGAGGACATGAGAGAGTGAGGTGAGGAGAGAGGAGAGAGGAGCGTGAGGTGAGGAGAGAGAGGAGAGGAGAGGAGAGAGAGGAGAGGAGAGGAGAGGAGAGGAGAGAGAGGTGAGGAGAGAGAGGAGAGGAGAGGAGAGAGAGGAGAGGAGTGGAGAGGAGAGTGAGGTGAGGAGAGAGAGGAGAGGAGAGAGAGGAGAGGAGAGGAGAGGAGAGAGAGGAGAGTGAGGTGAGGAGAGGAGAGGAGAGAGAGGAGAGGAGAGGAGAGGAGAGGAGAGGAGGGGAGGGGAGAGGAGAGGAGAAGATAAGAGAAGAGAGGAGAGGCGAGGAGAAAGAGGAAGAGAGAGAGGTGAGGAGAGGAGATAGTGGAGAGGAGAGGAGAGATAGGAGAATGAGGAGAGAGCAGATGAGAGGAGAGGAGAGAGAGGAGAGAGCAGAGTAGAGGAGAATGAGGAGAGAGCAGAGGAGAGGAGAGGAGAGAGAGGAGATTTGATGAGAGGAGAGGTGAGGTGAGGAGAAGTGAGGAGAGGAGACAGAGGAGAGGAGAGGAGAGGAGAGAGAGGTTAGGATAGGATAAATAAGAGAGTGATGTGAGGAGAGAGGAGAGGAGAAGAGGAGATGAGAGAGAGGAGATTTGATGAGAGGAGAGGTGAGGTGAGGAGAAGTGAGGAGAGGAGAAGATAGAGGTTAGGATAGGATAAATAAGAGAGTGAGGCGAGGAGAGAGGAGAGGAGAAGAGGAGATGAGAGAGGATAGGTGAGGAGAGAGAGGGGAGGATAGGAGAAAAAGTGAGCTGAGGAGAGAGGAGAGAAGAGAGGAGAGGAGATGAGAGAGGAGAGGAGATGAGAGAGAGGTGAGAGATAGGAGAGGAGAGAGAGGAGAGGAGAGGGATGAGAGGAGAGGAGAGAGTGAGCAGAGAGGAGAGGAGAGGAGAGGAGAGGAGAGGAGAGGAGAGGAGAGGAGAGGAGAGGAGAGGAGAGGAGAGGAGAGGAGAGGAGAGGAGAGGAGAGGAGAGGAGAGGAGAGGAGAGGAGAGGAGAGGAGAGGTGAGGAGAGGAGGAGATGGAGGAGATGAGAGGAGGGAAGGAGAGGAGAGATAGGAGATAAGAGGAGAGAAGATGAGGAGAGTGGAAGGCTGACAGGGGAGGAAAACACACACACTGAGTCTAATCCCAGAGAAGTCTTCAGAGCCACGTAAAGAAGCTCCTGTTCTGCTGAAGCATGGCTAGCTGTTCAGAGCTGTCAGCACACACACACACACACACACACACACACACACACACACACACACACACACACACACACACACACACACACACACACACACACACACACACACACACACACACACACACACACACACACACACACACACACACACACACACACACACACACACACACACACACACACACACACACACACACACACACACACACACACACATTTGAAATGTTTATTTATGTCCACATGAACAGAAGTACAAGGAAGCCTCATACAAAGGACATAAACACTGCCAGTGCAGTCAGAAAGTATGAAAGAACAGCCAGTTACAAAGTGCATGGACAGGAGAACGCTGTTACTGTACATACAGTATGGCTGAACTACCTGTCGGACACATCGGACATGAATCATGGGTAAAGGAAACAACGCCTCCTCCAAATTGAGCGGCTTCCTATAATAGCTGAATAACTGCCTGACACACACACGCTAGACATTTCAATCACATACAGTACAGATTATCCAAACTCCATATTCGGAAAACAGTGTTATCATTATATCAAATTCTATCAATTAGCAGTATACAGTACGTGGTATATATAGATTATTGTTGCCAACTTCCTGTGAATTACAGCTTGGCCCCCGGTTAATTTCCTGTCAGCTGTTGCATTAGAGGACATTGCAACATGAAATACACTCGAGCCCATTTAGTCTGCTGTCCAGTTAGTAAAGGTCTAGACTTATCGTTGGAACAGGTTAGTAAGCGTACTGTATGTGTTGGTTTTCGGTGGCAGTACTGTGGCCTTTTGGTCGCAGGGATCACCCGCCTCTCTAATCAAACCCTGCCCTGTTGCCCCATTGGCTACTGACATGTTCAGCCTGTTGCCCCATTGGCTATAGACATGTTCAGTGGAATTCTGTTGCTAGGGAACAGCATGGATCCAAGTGTATTTCCTTCCAGCATGTTTACGTTGACAAGTTTGAAAAGGTTTGAAGTTTATACATTCAACATCTTCTCATAGCACAAAGGTCCTGGGTTCAGTGGTTAACAATGTTGCCTTATAGCACAAAGGTCCTGGGTTCACTGGTTAGTACTGTTACCTCACAGCTAGAAGGTCCTGGGTTCAGTGGTTAGTACTGTTACCTCACAGCTAGAAGGTCCTGGGTTCAGTGGTTAGTACTGTTGCCTCACAGCAAGAAGGTCCTGGGTTCAGTGGTTAGTACTGTTACCTCACAGCTAGAAGGTCCTGGGTTCAGTGGTTAGGACTGTTACCTCACAGCTAGAAGGTCCTGGGTTCAGTGGTTAGTACTGTTACCTCACAGCTAGAAGGTCCTGGGTTCAGTGGTTAGTACTGTTACCTCACAGCTAGAAGGTCCTGGGTTCAGTGGTTAGTACTGTTACCTCACAGCTAGAAGGTCCTGGGTTCAGTGGTTAGTACTGTTGCCTCACAGCACTAAGGCCCTGGGTTCAGTGGTTAGTACTGTTGCCTCACAGCACTAAGGCCCAGGGTTCAGTGGTTAGTACTGTTGCCTCACAGCACTAAGGCCCTGGGTTCAGTGGTTAGTACTGTTGCCTCACAGCACTAAGGCCCAGGGTTCAGTGGTTAGTACTGTTGCCTCACAGCACCAAGGCCCAGGGTTCGAGCCCAAAATGGAGGCCTTTCTGCATACTCCGGTTTCCTCAAACACCATTACTGGCATTACAACTACAGTTGGTCCCTAGGCACCTGTCTGTGGCTGCCCACTGCTCACCTGTCTGTGGCTGCCCACTGCTCACCTGTCTGTGGCTGCCCACTGCTCACCTGTCTGTGGCTGCCCACTGCTCACCTGTCTGTGGCTGCCCACTGCTCACCTGTCTGTGGCTGCCCACTGCTCACCTGTCTGTGGCTGCCCACTGCTCACCTGTCTGTGGCTGCCCACTGCTCACCTGTCTGTGGCTGCCCACTGCTCACCTGTCTGTGGCTGCCCACTGCTCACCTGTCTGTGGCTGCCCACTGCTCACCTGTCTGTGGCTGCCCACTGCTCACCTGTCTGTGGCTGCCCACTGCTCACCTGTCTGTGGCTGCCCACTGCTCACAACGTGGTCAGGAAGCAGAAGATGATCCAATGATTGGCTCTCACACTCAGAGCAAGCAGAGTTTGTACTGAACTTGGGAAAGCTGCTTTTAGCTTCTGTCTGTCCGACTTACGACTGGCTTTTCAAGTTCGTAAATCCTACGTAAATCCTACATAAATCCTACAACGAATTTTCAATACGAAGCCGTTCGAGAATGCCAGAATAAGTATGTACTGTAAATCGAGTTACGAAGGAATCCCTCGGTAACTCTTACGTATGTCCGTTTGAGAATGAGGACCAATGTGTTCGAGCCAATCAGTAATACCAGCTAAATCAGTGGGTTGTATCCTGCCTGCGTTGAACTGCGGCACTACAAAAGTGCAATAGGGCTCTATGGAGAAACCATGACACTCCTGTGACTAAACGTATAATGGAGCTCTATGGAGCAACCATGGCACTCCCCTGAATAAAAGTATAATAGGGCTCTATGGAGAAACCATGGCACTCCCCTGAATAAAAGTATAATAGGGCTCTATGGAGAAACCATGGCACTCCCCTGAGTAAAAGTATAATAGGGCTCTATGGAGACACCATGGCACTCCCCTGAGTAAAAGTATAATAGGGCTCTATGGAGAAACCATGGCACTCCCCTGAGTAAAAGTATAATAGGGCTCTATGGAGAAACCATGGCACTCCCCTGAGTAAAAGTATAATAGGGCTCTATGGAGAAACCATGGCACTCCCCTGACTAATAGTACAGCAGGGCTCTATGGAGAAACCATGGCACTCCCTTGACTAAAAGTTGTTTCAAACAAATATGGCTGGATGTCATCACCTCATTATCACACAACAACATTCTCATGTAACCACAATGTTAGCCCACAAGTGAACTGCTAATAAGACTCTACCTCATTATCACACAACAACATTCTCATGTAACCACCATGTTAAAGCCTCTGCATGCTACAGAAACTGCAAAGCAACTGCAACACAACATCGACAAAGCAACGGTGTTGCAGACACTCTGCCTTTATGCTTCTGCAACATCGATGTGCAGCCTATGCAACATTGTACCCCGGATGTAGCTAGGTCCCTAGATAGATGAAACTTCCCTTCTCAACCAACCCATTGATAACAAGCAGAAAAAGAAGCATTCTTTTTACTTCCGGTCGGGGGATTTCAAAATAAAAGAGCAACGTCTAAAAGCACCGTAAATACGTTTATTTTGTACATTATCTAACGTTAACACGAACCTAAACTAATCTAAAGTTAGTTTAGGTTCGTGTTAACGTTAGATAATGTACAAAATAAACGTATTTCCGGTGCTTTTAGACGTCGCTCTTTTATTTTGAAATCCCCCGACCGGAAGTATTATAGTGTCTGTTGCTAGCAGCTTAACTTTTGTCGGCCGGTTCTGTGCTTTTTCGAGCTAACGTAACGTCATTAGTTTCCAATGGAGAGGAGAGAAAGACCTCGGCTCACATGCAGCTCAAACTACCTGTTGGAATAAATTAATTGATTGATGTTTAACTTGTCCCTGTGTGTGTCCAGTCATTTCGACTAGCAAACGTTGACGTTACCTCAGGATACCATTGTATTTAGTTGGTTAGCTATGTAGCTAATGTGGATAGCATTTTGAATAACACCAATGCTAGCTGGCTGGCTACAGCTTTATTTACTAAATTATGGAGGCTTTTTAATCGTCAATAGTTGGGGGCCTTAGGGATATTTTCGTGCAAATTTGTGCAAAAGCACCAAATTTGGCCCAGATATAGCCCAGAGTATTCTCAATTGATTCAGCCAGGGCGCCCAAGCCGGCGACCCCCGGGGCCACCTTGGTGGCCAAATCAATATGGCCGCTGTCCGAAAAAGGTCTTGGCTATAACTTTTGAACCAAATTAATTAGAAATACAAACTTGGTGTCTATTTTATGTCTTTTGACTATTAGAAACACATTGGAATGCGTATCTTTACAATTGGGTGTGTCTGGACCCCTAATTTGCATATTTCCAAGATGGCGACTTCCCGAAAGTGAGTTTTACCAGAACTTTTGTTTTTTCTGTCTATAAAAGTGAAATTCTATATAACATATAATTATGTCAGAATCCGAATCAGACACGTTGATTGCCAGGCAATATTTATAACGTCAAATAAACCTAAACAACAATTGGTTGTCAGGCGTAACAACAACAACAACAACAAAGGCGAAAACATGACAGAACAACAATAAATACTGCACAATACACAAACAATACAGAATCATACCCTACATTAGCCCAAAATGACAATCCACATACCATTACCACATCAAGGTGCTCAGATATAAGTTTATGGGGATGGATGTGCTCAGTCCTTTTTATTTACCAGGGTGAGTGATTGTGGATAGAAGCTGTAGGTGACGATTTTTATATCATAATCACACAACCAGATTACTTATTGTCGTCTCACTGTAGTCTCGACCCTCATTGTTGGTACAGGCACCCTCACAGCCACACAATGAGGTGCAATGGACTACAGCTTTGCGGCGCCCTCTACATGACTTTTTGCAGCCGCAGTGGTGGAGAATGGTGCAGGCTTTACTGGCATCTGCAAGATGAGTCCAGTAAGGTTCCCAAGTCTTGGTCGTCGAGTCCCAGTACCAGCTCTGTACCACCATGTACTGAACTCTGGGATATTTAGCTGGCCAGAGGTCGCCTGGTTCCAGTAAAAAGGCTATGCCAACTTCGTGAACCCTTGCAAGTGATTCAGCCACTGCTGTTTCCATAATGTCTTGTGTATCGAGTGCTACAAGGTCATTATTTGGTAGAAATGGATTTCCGTGGGTCTCCATAACCCCTGAAGGATTTGACATCTTTCCTGAACATGACCTGCAAGCTATTTGCCTCTTTGTGATGAGATGTTGACGATGATGTGCTGCTGTTAGACACAGCTTCAAACTCTTGCACCAACCTGGTGCAGTCAGGCCCTGCAAGCATGAAGAGTGTGAGGGCTTCAGGGCTTTCATAGAGTCTAGCCGCTCCACCACAGGACTGCAGGATTTTGTTTGATTGCTCCTGGGATTGATCTTTTGCAATCAAGCTGAACTTACGTTCTGACCACTGCACTACGAATTTCCCCTTCATGAACTCTTCATAAATGGCAGGATTTTTTTTCAGGCAGTGAAATAGTGTTTAATATGGTGCTCATTGAGGGCAGACTGAGCTAATCCTGTAGTCAAGACCTGTGCCTGGGTAAGGACGGTGGTCCAACCTGAATCGTGGAGCAGCTTGCCCGCCATAAGGTGAGCTTTGTCTTCGATATGCAATATCTTTACGACCAACTTATCTTCACCAAGTCTCGCAGGATATTGCCATTGGAGCTGCTTAGCTATAGCATACAATGGTTGATCAGCACCAAGGACAGCAATCTGGCCAGGATTCAGGAATGATGTGCCATTCTGTGCTAGCTCCATTGCATGCTTCATCATGGATGCAGATGCTGCTTTATCTGGGAATAAGGGGTACACTCCTATCTCTGCATGAGGTTTCACTGTGTCATCATTCATAAGCCGCGAGTTATAACCTGACCATGTAATAACATCATCTTCACCTAGTGTTTCCTGATCGAGAACTCTTTTCCCATGCATCAACCAACTCTCATCTTTCACTTTGGCTCCACACACAAGATCATGCAATGGTTGCACAGGATCAGTGCCACTTCTGGGTGCCAATATATCTATATTATATATTCATTCAGTTCCGCTGGCTTAACAATTGTATATGAGTCTGGAAGTTTGGGTATGGATGAATCTTCAGTGTCAACTTTTATAGGAGGACGCTCAAGTCCTAGATGGTCATGAGAGATGATTTGTAGCACTCAGTGCAGTTCCATGGAACTCGTTCTGTGAGTAGTTCGCTTTGCTGTACCCATCTAGATTGTCAACATCATAGGTCAAGACGTCCTGACGAAGATTAGTAGGAAGAACAATGCCTTGTACTTCTGACATTGGGTGATGAGACTTGCTATTTTCATTCTCGGTTTCAGGTTGGCATCTTCTGTATTAGCTGCACAGGGTTTGAGGAGTGCTGGACCCTGGAGGACGATATCATTGAACACACGTAAGGGTTTGGCAACAGATGTTGTGAGACAGTTAATAATAATAATATCTTACATTTATATAGCGCCTTTCAGGAGACCCAAGGCGCTTAACAGGAGGGGGCAGCTAAGGGAGGGAACAGGAAACAACGTAACAACAAAATTATTATCAAAAGGAAAGAAAGAAAGAAAATGAAAAAAAGGAAATCAGGCAGAGTTATTTACAAATTTGGTGAAGGTGGGTTTTGAGTTGGGGTTTGAAGGAGTGCAGGGATGTAGCATTACAGATGTTTGGAGGGAGTGAGTTCCAGAGGGTGGGTGCGGCCACAGAGAAGGCTCTGAGACCAACAGTCCGCATGTTGGTGGTGGGGATGGAGAGGAGACCGGAGTCAGAGGACCGCAGCCTCCGGGGCGGGATGGAGGAGGTCAGCTAGGTACCGGGGGGCAAGGGAGTGAAGGGCTTTCTAGGTCATGAGGAGGATCTTGAAATTGATGCAGGACTTGACTGGAAGCCAGTGGGGGTGATGTGGTGCCAGGACTTGGTGCGGGTGAGAACCCTGGCAGCAGAATTGTGCACATATTGTAACCTGTTCAGGGCATTGCTGGGTAGCCCTATTAGGACAGAGTTTGCATAGTCAAGACGGGAGGTGACGAAAGCGTGAATGAGAGTCTCTGCTACGGAGTCGGGGAGAGATGGCCGGATTCTGGAAATGTTCCTGAGATGAAAAAAAGCTGATTTAGTTATTGTTTTTATGTGGGAATGAAAGAAGAGGGTGGAGTCCAGTATGACGCCCAGGTTGTGAACTTCTGGGGAAGGGTGGATTAGGCAGCCATGCACTTCAAGGAGGAGATCTCCAACCTTCCGGAGCAGTGACTGCTTGGCCACAACCATGAGCTCAGTCTTCTTGCTATTTAGCTTCAGGAAATTGGATGACATCCAGGCCTTGGTGTCAAGGAGGCAGTTGACGAGGTGCTGTGGGGTAGAGGAGTGGAGGGTGAGTATCATCAGCGTAGGAGTGGAAATTGAGACCATGTTTCCGGATGATGTGACCAAGGGGGAGCATGTCAATTGTGAAGAGGAGTGGACCAAGAACGGAGCCCTGCGGCACACCTTGGTTGACTGGGGCAGGGGTGGAGGTGGAGTTGCAGATGGAGATGAACTGTTTTCGGTCAGTGAGGTAGGACTCAAACCAGGTGAGAGCAGTCCCAGTAACACCTAGGTGGTCAGAGAGGTGGTTAAGGAGAATGGAATGGGAGACCATGTCAAAGGCCGCAGATAGATCCAGGAGGATGAGGAGGCTGATGTGACCGGAATCTGTGGCAATGAGAAGGTCGTTGGTGGCCTTGGTGAGGGCAGTCTCGGTGCTGTGGTGTTTCCTGAAGCCAGATTGAAAGGGTTCATAGAGCTCATGGTTGGACAGGTGTTGGTGCAGTTGGGCAGCCACTGCTCTTTCCAGAATCTTGCTTAGGAAAGGAAGGTTGGAGATCGGTCGGTAATTCCCAAGGTCATCTGGGTCCAGACCAGGCTTCTTCAGGATGGGCGTGACTGATGCTGTCTTGAAGCTAGAGGGTACCCTGCCCGATTCCAGGGAGGAATTAATTATTCCCACGATGGTAGGGCACACGTCAGGTAGGCCAGCTTTGACCAGGACTGTGGGTAAGGGGTCAAGGGAGCAGGTGGAGGCCTTAGCCTTGGTGACCAGCTTAACCACCTGGAGAGCGTTGATGGGAAGGAGCCGTCAAATGTGTGGCCTGGTTGTAAGCAATACTTGTGTAAAACCAAGGCGGCCCTCATCAACATAATCGCCTCATCCTGATCAATCTGGTTGAAATCATGACCTCTAGCTACTCTCTTAGCCACTTGTTCCTTGTTTGTGATGTATGTGTCCCTCCCTTTCTGGTGTTCACTCCATTCAGGCAGATATTTGAGGAGCTGTTGCTTGAATCTTGTTGTGTGGAGTACATAATCAAGACACAAATGCGAAATGGGTCAATATTGAAACGGAAACGAAAAAGTTAAGGTAAAAAAAAATTCGGGGAACCGCCATCTTGGAAATATGCAAATTAGGGGTCCAGACACACCCAATAATAAATATAAGCATTCCAATGTGTTTCTAATGGCCAAGAAACATAATATAGACACCAAGTTTTTATTTGAAGCTCATTTGGTTAAAAAGTTTTAGCCGAAACTTTTTTCGGAGGGCGGCCATATTGATTTGGCCACCAGGGCGACCCCGGTGGTCGCTGGCTCGGGCGCCCTGGCTGAATCATTAGAACATAGCTTTTGCACAAATTTGCACGAACTTAGCCTCATATAGCCCTAAGGCCCCCAACTACAAGGTAAGAGAGGATTTGTCATGATCAACTGAAGGCGTATGCTATGGAACAATATGTGCTTGGGTTTTCAGAAAAAGGCCAGCTATGTGACGCTAATTATTTAGCATCAATGCTGGCTGGCTACAACAATGGAGGATGGTATTCCTCGCTGCGGGACCAATATTATTCTATGACAGCCCCGCCCCCATTCACTACCAACCAATCACTGCTACGCAATATCAACGCAACGGTTGTTTAGATTAGATTTTGGGGAGATGTACGTAACATCCTCACAACACAGTCTACAAGACCCTCTGCAACAACCATGTTGAAATCGCGGTGATGTTGTGTTGCAGTTGCTTTGAAGTTGCTGTAGCATGTAGAGGCCTTTAGCCCACAAGTGAACTGCTAATAAGACTCTACCTCATTATCACACAACAACATTCTCATGTAACCACCACGTTAGCCCACAAGTGAACTGCTAATAAGACTCTACCTCATTATCACACAACAACATGCTCATGTAACCACCATGTTAGCCCACAACTAACTGCTAATAAGACTCTACCTCATTATCACACAACAACATGCTCATGTAACCACCATGTTAGCCCACAACTAACTGCTAATAAGACTCTACCTCATTATCACACAACAACATGCTCATGTAACCACCATGTTAGCCCACAACTAACTGCTAATAAGAATCTACCTCATTATCACACAACAACATGCTCATGTAACCACCATGTTAGCCCACAACTAACTGCTAATAAGACTCTACCTCATTATCACACAACAACATGCTCATGTAACCACCACGTTAGCCCACAAGTGAACTGCTAATAAGACTGTACCTCATTATCACACAACAACATGCTCATGTAACCGTTATGTTAGCACACTGCTAATAAGACAGAGGGTGAGTGGAGGTTGTTTTTGATTAGACTGGCATGGTTATGTGTTCTCTGTAGTGCAGGGCTGGATGTTTCTCTGGCTACAGTGACAGATGGGGAGTTTCCACGTCATGCAGGAACACAGCGTGATTAGCTCTTCCTCTCATCCATTATCTGCAACCAGTGGCTGGCATTCATACAGGAGCCATCTGGGGATTTATTTTATGGTATTTCAGTTTCAGAGAGAGAGAGAGAGAGAGAGAGAGAGAGAGAGAGAGAGAGAGAGAGAGGGAGGGAGGGAGGGGGAGGGGTATGGCACAGGTTGTGAGTTGGACTTGAACTCAATACCCTGTGACCAGCAGCAGGTTCTAAAAGCAGGCTTGTGATCCAATGGTTGCCGGTTTGAAACCAGAGGGGGGGGAGGGGGCATTGCTCAGTGGTCAACAGTGTCAGACTGGTTGTACTGGGCAGCTCCTAGTGGTCAACAGTGTCAGACTGTGGTTGTACTGGGCAGCTCCTAGTGGCACAACAGTGTCAGACTGTGGTTGTACTGGGCAGCTCCTAGTGGTCAACAGTGTCAGAATGTGGTTGTACTGGGCAGCTGCTAGTGGTCACCAGTGTCAGACTGTGGTTGTACTGGGCAGCTCCTAGTGGCTGATGGTGTCAGACTGATTGTACTGGGCAGCTGCTAGTGGTCAACAGTGTCAGACTGATTGTACTGGGCAGCTGCTAGTGGTCAACAGTGTCAGAATGTGGTTGTACTGGGCAGCTGCTAGTGGTCAACAGTGTCAGACTGTGGTTGTACTGGGCAGCTGCTAGTGGTCAACAGTGTCAGACTGGTTGTACTGGGCAGCTCCTAGTGGTCACCAGTGTCAGACGGTGGTTGTACTGGGCAGCTCCTAGTGGCTGATGGTGTCAGACTGATTGTACTGGGCTGCTCCTAGTGGTCAACAGTGTCAGACTGTGGTTGTACTGGGCAGCTCCTAGTGGTCAACAGTGTCAGACTGTGGTTGTACTTGGCAGCTCCTAGTGGTCAACAGTGTCAGACTGTGGTTGTACTGGGCAGCTCCTAGTGGTCACCAGTGTCAGACGGTGGTTGTACTGGGCAGCTCCTAGTGGCTGATGGTGTCAGACTGATTGTACTGGGCTGCTCCTAGTGGTCAACAGTGTCAGACTGTGGTTGTACTGGGCAGCTCCTAGTGGTCAACAGTGTCAGAATGTGGTTGTACTGGGCAGCTCCTAGTGGTCAACAGTGTCAGACTGGTTGTACTGGGCAGCTCCTAGTGGTCACCAGTGTCAGACGGTGGTTGTACTGGGCAGCTCCTAGTGGTCAACAGTGTCAGACGGTGGTTGTACTGGGCAGCTCCTAGTGGTCAACAGAGTCAGACTGTGGTTGTAATGGGCAGCTCCTAGTGGTCAACAGTGTCAGACTGGTTGTACTGGGCAGCTCCTAGTGGTCAACAGTGTCAGACTGTGGTTGTACTGGGCAGCTCCTAGTGGTCAACAGTGTCAGACTGTGGTTGTACTGGGCAGCTCCTAGTGGTCAACAGTGTCAGACTGGTTGTACTGGGCAGCTCCTAGTGGCTGATGGTGTCAGACTGATTGTACTGGGCAGCTCCTAGTGGTCAACAGTGTCAGACTGTGGTTGTACTGGGCAGCTCCTAGTGGTCAACAGAGTCAGACTGGTTGTACTGGGCAGCTCCTAGTGGTCAACAGTGTCAGACTGGTTGTACTGGGCAGCTCCTAGTGGTCAACAGTGTCAGTCTGTGGTTGTACTGGGCAGCTCCTAGTGGTCAACAGAGTCAGACTGTGGTTGTACTGGGCAGCTCCTAGTGGTCAACAGTGTCAGACTGTGGTTGTACTGGGCAGCTCCTAGTGGTCAACAGTGTCAGACTGTGGTTGTACTGGGCAGCTCCTAGTGGTCAACAGTGTCAGACTGTGGTTGTACTGGGCAGCTCCTAGTGGTCAACAGTGTTATACTGAGCATAAATACTATGTCCCCACTTTTGCCTAGAGTTCCCTGTTTGACTTTATGGCGAAATCTCCCTTTAACTCCCACACTGTACCACCGTATGGAAGCACACCATCTGGACCTCTCAGGCCTGCAGGGAGCCATCACCTCTCCTGACAGCAGTGGTGCGGTAATTACAGCATTAGGTGGGCTCACCCAGAATGCCGGGGTCAAGCTCAGGGGTCAGGGGTCAGCTGGCCCCCTCATCGCCGAGACGCCCCGACACCACAGGGGTCACGGATGTCTCTGTTACACTCTGGAGTAAAAATAAAATGTCGTCGTCCCCCCCCCCCCCCCCCCAAAGGACCTGCTGTGTGTGTGTGTGTGTGTGTGTGTGTGTGTGCGTGCGTGCGTGCGTGTGTGCGTGCGTGCGTGCGTGTGTGCGTGCGTGTGTGCGTGTGTGTGTGTGTGTGTGTGTGTGTGTGTGTTCTTTGTCCTCTCAAGGATAGAATTATGAGCAAAATCATTTGGACGCTCTGGCCGGTCCTCACTTTAAAATTGAACATTTGAGTGTCAGTGGGGTTAGCTTAAAGGAAACACGCCAACTTTTAGGGAAATTAGCTTATTTGCCCTCGACCCTGGCGTTAGACAAGCAGATACAGACCCTGTTCTTCTCTGCGAATGCATTAGGCTTAGGGGACAGCCGCACCGTTAGCCTAGCTTAGCGTCATTCACTGGAAGTAGGTGTGCCAGATATATACGCAGATAATTTTTTTGCTGAACCACTGTTGCCTGGGCACAGTGATTTCATCGCCTCAAAAGCCCTGTTGCTTTTTGCAAAAACTGGGCTTTTGAGGTGATGAAATCAGAGTGTATATCTGCTTAGAAAACGAAAATCTGTGTGTGTGTGTGTGTGTGTATGTGTATGTGTGTGTGTGTGTGTGTGTGTGTGTGTGTGTGTGTGTGTGTGTGTATGTGTGCGTGCACATGTATGATTGTGCGTGCGCGTGTGTGTGTATGTGTGTGTGCACGTGTGAGTGTGTGTGTGTGTGTGTGTGAGAGACAAAAAAAGTATTCATGGGTGGGTTCTATTTCAATGTCGTTGTGTAATTCCTTCCGTGTCCCATTGGGCTGTAAGGGAGACGTTGCCTGGGGAGCTGTGTGATCAGTGAGTTAAGCCCGTACTGAACCCCAAGACATTGACTCATTTCTGGGTCAGAGTCGACCAGCTTGAACTCTCGTCTACCACACGACCACAGCTCAACCCCCCCCCCCCCCGTCTTCCATCATACAAGACGAAAGCCCTTTTTCCACTCCGTGCTGCGCTCTCCTTCCAGTATCACCTTACCTCTTCTTGACACAGTGAGCTCACAAGTATTTGGACACTGACACGTCGTTTGATGTTTCAGGGACCGTGGAATCGGGGGGGGGGGGGGGGGGGGGGGGGGGGGGGGAGGCGTAATCACGAATGATGGCTCTTGGTTGTTTAAACGTTCATCTGATATGGCTGAAAAATACCCTCCATTTAGGGCGGATAGTCAGCACTTCATACTTAACAGCTGTGTTACAAGTATTAACCCCTTAACAGTCCTGCACATTTAGAATAAAACGGCTGTCGATTGCATACCCAAAGTGATTTGTGATTTATTATTATACATAATACTTATGCATGCATGAGTCTGGTCTCTTTTGAAAGGTAACATTCTGAAGTTTGTGCCGTGACGTGCCCGCCGATGCTTAAGAGGTTAAACAAGTTCAACATTGGGTTTTGAATGTGATTCATGGTCTTTAGGGTTATTAAACTAGTTCAACTACTGTAGTTCTCACATATCGGCATGCAACTCGAGAACCGCTGAACAGATTTTGTCGCCTGAAACGGCCATCGACAGGCAACAAATAGGGCTTTAATTCGATATATATATATATATATATATATATATATATTGTATTAAAGAATATGCACACCCGGGCGCGTGAATATTAAAGGCAACCAACTTGTGTTCAGCCTTTCGTTCAGCGTTTCTCTGATTGGCCACACGGCCACGTGACCGCTCTGCCGCGCGGCAGAGAGTTATAGAATTGTTTACATCAGGTGCCACCACCCACTTCAATGACAGAGCTCTCATATTTGCGAATGAATAAACTATATCTTAAATTATGGCTATGTGTCTAAGCAGCCTCCACTGATGTACAGTGACGAGTGAATCTGGTAGTTGGTTTATGACGTTACAAACGCGAAATAACATTATACATTATGCTCCGCGAAATAACATTATACTGTAGTTAATCAGTCAGCAGCCTCCACTGATGTTATGACATTACAAACACGAAATAACATTATACATTATGCTCCGCGAAATAACATTATACTGTAGTTAATCAGTCAGCAGCCTCCACTGATGTTATGACATTACAAACGCGAAATAACATTATACATTATGCTCCGCGCGCCATTCATTTCATTTGGGACCTCTGCCGCTTGCAGGGACGGCTGCCGCGCGCGGCAAAAGGGGGCGGGGGGTCGTAGCCAATCAGAGAAAAGCTGAACACAAGTTGGTTGCCTTTAATATTCACGCCACCCGGGCGGCCGGGTAGCACAGCGGACTAAGCGTCTGTCTACCACTGCAGAGACACTGGTATCGAATCCGGCTTGGCCGGTCGTCATACTGGCTCAATTGGCAGAGTCAGTGGGAGGGAAGCCGGTGGGTGGTAATCTGGTGGTTGTAAACAGCGACTCCTACAGGGTCGGTCAGGGCGCCTGCACAGCGAGGGAGGGAAATGGTGAAGGTAGTGTGATCCTCCCACTCATTACACTTCACCAATGAGAGTCCTCGCTGCCGGGTGAAAAGAGGCTGCTGGCTGTCTCCTATGTATCGGAGGAAGCATGTGATAGACTTCAGGGCTCCCTAGACCGACCAGTGGGGGGAACATGCACGCAACGACCAGGAAGGGGAGGGGGGAATTGGCATAGCGACAAAAATTTGGATGGGAGGGAAATACAGAGAAATAGGAGGAGAAAAAGTGAAAAAAAAAAATAATAATAATAATATGCACACCCGAGCCGCTAGAGGTCGGCAAAGTGGCTCGGTGCGCCGGTGGGCAGATTGTTAAGAAGACGATTGACAGTTCAACATTGAGTTACATTTCGTTCCAGCTCTCGCTCGATCTGCTCTAGTGGGATGACCTCTTTGTTACCTATTGCAACTTGAAAGCTTCCGCTACAATGCACCTACACCTGTCCGGCCATGCCCACTTCCGCCCATGTATTTAAGCGAGGGGTGTGACCGTACTTCCGCTCTTCCCTCTTCTTTCACTTATGGAAGTGTTTTGCTACAGGCACACGTCAGCAAGTGTTGTATTAGATTCGTTTTTGTGTTGCTATTTTTTGTCAAAATGGCATCACCACCGGGGCCTGGGAAACGCTTTTCTGGGCTCCACCAGCGGTTCACCGTCACGGACCTCCTCCATATACGCCGCGGGGGCTCCCTAATCCCACGCTTGTGACGAGAGGGTGAGCCCCAGCGGCATGCAGAGCTGGGTGCGCGCCGCCCGGCGGCCGTCGAGCGCCCCTCCCCAGTGAGGTGGCCCTCCGGCTCCAGCGTCCCCATCTATTTGGTGGCTTGCGGTGCAAGCTCTCCACCTCTGCTCGCTCCCGCCATTCGGTGGTGAGCGGCTGTGGTGGGTGGTCTGACGGCTCGTCTCTTCAGCAGCGTCAGGGCAGCCCCCGCCTTCCAAGTGGGTTCGGCCCCCCGAACGCAAGAGATGAGAGAACGGTGGAGGAGAGCAGCAGGGAGAGCTCATGGCGGCAGCAGCACGCACCAACGGCATTTCGTTGGCAACGAGTTTGTGACATTGTGCATGGCATGCCGAAACCCCCCCCCCCCCCCTACTCGGCGGGTGGGCCGTTGGGGTACAGTTTTTACAGGCAGCGCCGGTCTAAATAACATTGCATGCGTTCAGTCTGGGACGAGTGGTTATTAACCTGGAAGATGACACACATCGGGGCGCCTCATTGAATCACTGCCACGTACCAGAGCGGAGTGGGGAGGTTGCCCTTCTTGCCCAGCTGTGTGTGTGGAGCGATAGCGTGTGGCCCTTGTGCCATTTACCACTTGGTGTGGATTAATCCATTTAATGGTTTTTGGTGTCCTATGGACAGGTTAATATTTTTGCTTGGTGTTTGTTTGTCTGTATGTGTACCTTGTTTGTTCTCCCCTACCCTTTCCCTTATTGGATATTGTTGTGGGGTTTAAATCCCTGCTTCAATAAATATCATTTACCATTTGGAAAACGCTTTGTGTTGTTTCTTGCCTGCCGGGACCTGTGCTTAAAGCACTCACTGGATGGGCTGGTTTCATGTACAGCCCGCTCCAGCTATATTCTATATGGTCATCAGACCTTTGTACATGACAGTGTCTTTTCCCTGGAATTGCTCAGAAGCGGGCCGGACTATGTTCATATTCAAAATGGTATAAAACGGAAATGTACGGATGAAAAAATAATCAGTTTTTTGCACCTTTACCAGAAGCAGCTCACTGAGACTCGAGGGCGTTATTATACCCATAGCTATACTATAAAATATAGGTTTAGCTCTACAAACTACAACTACGTTTTACTTCCCGGAAGGGGCGTGGCAACTCAATGTGTTAAACCAGTTCAACACAGGGTTTTGAATGGTTTCATGGTCTTTAGGGTTATTAAACTAGTTCAACACAGGGTTTTGAATGGTTTCATAGTCTTTAGGGTTATTAAACCAGTTCAACACAGGGTTTTGAATGGTTTCATGGTCTTTAGGGTTATTAAACCAGTTGGTTTTGAATGGTTTCATGGTCTTTAGGGTTATTAAACCAGTTCAACATAGGGTTTTGAATGGTTTCATGGGCCCCACAGTCATGAAACACACTATTCACCATATTACCTGGAAGTTAGCTCCAGTAACATTGTTGGTCATAACTAACCTGCCCAGTAGATGGAGCCCAAACACTGATGAGCATTTGTACACAATCTGCTTTGAAATGTATTTGAAATAAATATTTGTCAATAATATATATATATATATATATATATATATATATATATATATTATTATTATTATTATTATTATTATTATTATTATTATTATTATGTACCTTTTTTATTTTGCTTGTCAATCCCATTTTACTGCAATAAAAATGGTTGGAATGAGGTGAACAGACTGAGAATCTCATTAGATAAAACAGATGCTGTGGATATATATACTTCTTCCAGATAATCAGCGTTTTCCATTGGGGACATCCTTTGCAAATACTGTATAGTGTAATATCGTGATATTACAATAGTGTAGTATCATGATGATATCGTATCGTGGGGTGATCAATCTGCACCTCTGATGTTTGACCAGGTCTGACTGTCAACCTATTCCACCAAGTTCCAGTCACATCAGATAAGAGATATGCCAGTTATTAACCCTTTTTAACCATCTGTAGTGTGGTAGTGAAAGGGTTAAACAGCATTTGAAAACCCATCTCTTTAATTAACTTGGCTTTTAACTGTATTTAGTAACTCCTTTTTTTCAATCATTTTATTAAATTTCTTCTTCTTTCTTTTTTACTTTATTGCTTGTGATATGCAATTTGTCTACTGAGTCCTGCGTTTTATAATAGACAGACAGACAGACAGACAGACAGACAGACAGACAGACAGACAGACAGACACACAGACACACAGACACACAGACACACAGACACACACACAGACACACACACACACACACACACACACACACACACACACACACACACACACACACACACACACACACACACACACACACACACACACACACACACACACACAAGTCGTCACAAACCCCCCTCTGTGCGCCAGGCTGTAATTACAACCTAAGTAGCATCTGTATATTTCACCCCGGTACTGATAAGAGTT
>NC_140173.1:24450126-24515069 GCF_963971535.1 Notolepis coatsorum | reverse complement strand
TCGAGAATGCAGCTGTGACTGCGTCCCCGACCGCCAAGAACCTTGGTGTTGTCCTCGACGACCAGTTGAACTTCTCTGCTCACATCGCAGCGACGACCAGAACCTGCCGATTCCTCCTGAGCAACGTCAGAAGGATACGCCCCTTCCTGACAAAAGAAGCCACCCAACTCCTCGTCCAATCAACAGTCATCTCCCGCCTCGACTACTGCAATGCACTGCTCGCTGGCCTCCCGGCCACTGCCACTAAGCCTCTTCAACTCATTCAGAACGCAGCGGCCCGCCTGATCTCAAACCTACCGAAGTCGGCCCATGTCACCCCACTTCTTAGGGACCTGCACTGGCTCCCCATTGCTGCACGAATCCGCTTCAAGGCCCTCGACCTAGCATACCGTGCGGCAAAGGGAACCGCTCCCGCCTACCTCCGGTCAATGGTCTCTAACTACACACCCTCAAGACCCCTATGCTCTGCATCTTCTGGCCGCCTCAGACCTACTCCTATCCAAGCTCCGGGAGGGTCATCAAAGAGAAGTCGCCTATTCTCAGTCCTTGCCCCACAATGGTGGAATGAACTACCCACCCCAGTTAGGACAGCCGAATCACGTCCAATCTTTCGCCGTCGACTAAAGACGCACTTCTTCAACCATTATCTGAATTAAAAAAAAAAAAAAAAAAAAAAAAAAAAAAAAAAAAAAATCTAACCCTAACTAACCGTACTGTCATGCACTTGTCCTAATAAACTAACCTACACTGTAGCACTCAACACTTTGATGAACATTGTTGCTCAGCTGATAGAGTTGTGCCCTTCCTGATGGCTTGTCGTACAGAACTTGTAAGTCGCTTTGGATAAAAGCGTCAGCTAAATGACTAAATGTAAATGTAAATGTTGTGTGTGTGTTTGTGTGCTTGTGTGTTTGTGTTTGTGTGTAATAAAGGCCTAACATACAGATAACCACAAATACACACACACACACACACACACACACACACACACACACACACACACACACACACACACACACACACACACACGCACGCATGCACGTACACACACACACACACACGCACACACACTAGGGCTGAGCCCAAACGTTTGAACGCTCGAACCTTCGTTCGTTACGTTGGCATTCAAATTCTAAATCAACATTCGAATTTAAAATCTTTAATAAAATCTTGCATTTTTTTTTTTTTTTTTTTTTATTCATTCTGTTTAAACCAATGGTGTTTTTCTTCACAGTTGCAGATAAAGATTAGGCTACACTAATATTATAGTATTAAAAGAAACTTGGCTGGATCTGGGGCTGGAAAGTTGATTTAATAAAATAAAAAAGACACATTTTATCAGATTAATCACTTTATTCAAATTGAGGATTTAGTTTGAGGATATCAAAAAAAAATAATAATAAAAAATTACAAAAAAGAAAAAAATGTTGAATAATTTATTTTATTTTAATATTTTAATTAAAAACGAAGGTTTGAACATCCGTTCGAAAAACCCTGACGAAGTTCGAATCCCAAAAACAGGCTTCGGGGACAGCCTTAACACACACACAAGCACACACAAATGGACAAACACACACAAACATACAAGCAGAGACAAACACAGACACGCTCACACAGACACACACATCTCTCTCTCTGTCCCTCTCTCTCTCTCTCTCCACCTCTCGCTCACCCCTCCTTCTCTTTTCTCACAGGATGACATCTACATGTTTGGGGGGAAGCTGGAGGCGGGACCAGCCAACGTGACGGACGAGCTCTGGGTCTTCCACCTCCCCACGCGCACCTGGTCGCTACGGAAACCGGCCCCGCCTCCACCCTACGCCCTGGAGGGACACTCCGCCCACGTGGCAGAGATGGCCAACGGCGAGCCGGTCATGGTCGTCCTCTTTGGCTATTCGCCCATCTTCAGCTACATCAGCAAGGTCCAGGAGTACCACATCGGTAAGAGAGAGGGGGGAGGGGGGGTGGGGTGCAGGGGAGAGAGGGGTCGGTGCAGGAGAGAGAGGGTGGAGAGAGAGGGGTGGGGTGCAGGGGAGAGAGGGTGGAGAGAGAGGGGTGGGGGGGTGGGGTGCAGGGGAGAGAGGGGTGGAGGGGTGGGGTGCAGGTAATGAGTGGATATGTAACAAATACAGACCTTGAACAGTCTACATACTATAATGGCTGGCTATAATTTGTAATATGGCAATTGATCTATCTCAAAACACGCCCTCTTTTCTTGATCTTCCAATCACAACTGTCACTTCCGGAGGGGGGTTTGAGATCAATAGGAGTGCTCTAGATGAATACAGTGAACCCTAGAGATGAAAGATCCAAAGGTCCATTTGCATCTCCTTTGGACAGCCCATTCATGTGCCGTCGTAAAGTCGATCCAAATCAGTTTGAGTGAAAGTGAGACACGTCCTCCGAAAGTACCTCATCTCCCCTGTCTTAATTAGAATTAGAATTTTAATTATGTCATTGTATTACATACATAGCAATAGAGGAGAGGAGAGGAGATGAGAGAAGGGTGAGTAGAGGAGAGATATGTGAGGAGAGGAGATGAGAGAGAGGTGAGGAGATGAGAGAGGGGTGAGGAGAGGAGAGGTGAGGAGAGGAGACAGAGGAGAGAGAGGTGAGGAGATGAGAGAGGGGTGAGGAGAGGAGAGGAGAGAGGAGAGGAGATGAGAAAGGGGTGAGGAGAGGAGACAGAGGAGAGAGAGGTGAGGAGATGAGAGAGGGGTGAGGAGAGGAGAGGAGAGAGGAGAGGAGATGAGAAAGGGGTGAGGAGAGGAGAGGTGAGGAGAGAGAGAGGTGAGGAGAGGAGAGAGGAGAGATAGGTGAGGAGAGGAGATGAGATGAGAGAGGGGTGAGTAGAGGAGAGATGTGAGGAGAGGAGAGATAGGTGAGGAGAGAGAGGAGAGGGGAGAGAGGTGAGGAGAGGTGAGGAGAGAGGAGAGGAGTTGAGAGAGGGGTGAGGAGAGGAGATGTGAGGAGAGAGAGGAGAGGAGAGAGAGGAAAGAGCGGTGAGGAGAGGACAGGAGAGGAGAGAGGAGATAGGTGAGGAGAGAGAGGAGATAGATGAGAGGAGAGAGGTGAGGAGAGGAGAGAGAGGAGAGAGAGGAGAGGAGAGAGAGAAGAGCAGAGGAGAGAGAGGTGATGAGAGGAGAGGAGAGAGAGGTGAGGAGAGGAGAGAGAGGTGAGGAGAGGAGAGAGAGGAGAGGTGAGGAGAGGAGAGGAGAGGAGAGGAGAGGAGAGGAGAGGAGAGGAGAGGAGAGGAGAGGAGAGGAGAGGAGAGGAGAGGAGAGGAGAGGAGAGGAGAGGAGAGGAGAGGAGAGGATGTCACTTCCGGAGGGGGTTTGAGATCAATAGGAGTGCTCTAGATGAATACAGTGAAGGTATAGAGGCACGGAGAGGAGATGAGAGAGAGGATATGAGATGAGAGAGGGGTGAGGAGAGGACAGATATGTGAGGAGATGAGAGGAGAGGAGAGGAGAGAGGGGTGATGAGATGATAGAGGGGTGAGGAGAGGAGATAGAGGAGAGGTGAGGAGAGGAGAGAGAGGAGAGGTGAGGAGAGGAGAGAAGATGAGAGAGGGGTGATGAGATGATAGAGGGGTGAGGAGAGGAGATAGAGGAGAGGTGAGGAGAGGAGAGAGAGGTGAGGAAAAGAGAGGAGAGAGGGGTGAGGAGAGGAGAGAGGAGAGAGGTGAGGAGATAGAGGAGAGGTGAGGAGAGGAGAGGAGAGGAGAGGAGAGAGGGGTGAGGGGAGGAGAGGAGAGAAGGGTGAGGGGAGGAGAGAGGAGCGGAGATTGGTGAGGGGAGGATAGAGGACCGGAGAGGAGAGGAGAGAGAGGTGAGGAGAGGAGAGGAGATGCGAGGTGAGGAGAGGAGAGATGTGAGGAGAGGAGAGGAGAGGAGAGAGAGAGGAGAGAGGTGAGGAGAGGAGAGAGAGGAGAGGAGATAAGAGGTGAGGAGAGGAGAGAAAGGAGAAGAGATGAGAGAGGAGAGAGAGGAGATGAGAGAGGAGAGAGAGGAGAGGAGATGAGAGGTGAGGAGTGGAGAGAGAGGAGAGGTGAGGAGAGAGGAGAGGAGATGAGAGAGGAGAGAGAGGAGAAGAGAGGAGAGGAGAAGAGAAGAGAGGAGAGGATTCGAATTATTATATGTACTACTACAATAATAAATAGTAGTAGTACTTGTATTCCGTCTCAATACAATCATTCAGTGGTCTTTATTTTGGTAGTGACTGAAAAGGTACATGGTGAAGCATAATGCTTATTATTAATTATTATTATCAAATTAACCCTTTAATCGCCGTTGACGCTGAAACACGTCATTCCCCGCCATGCTTATTCTGCCGATGACGCTGGACAGCGTCTTTGATATCAATATTTCAAAAATCTGTGATCGAAATCATATTTCTCCCCCGGAGACATTATATGTACTGGTGAGCCCCTGTCAACTCTCTAACGGTTCAAGAGCGCCATCTGGTGGCCGATCGGCAGATCGCCCAGGGAAGAAACAGGGAAGTGGAAGCTGGTGCTCATTTCAATTTGGTCCGATCACTCGCTATAGGTCCCGGGACTCCAGCTCGACACAATGGATATCGATCCGTTGCCAATAACTCGATAAACAACATGATTTGGACGTATATACTATTATACAACCTGGAAATGGATCGGGTATTTCTATATCCCATAATAGAAAAAATTCTGTTCCACGCTCATCTCCCAACGGCGAGAGGAAGCTACGGTGAGTTTCAGCGTTATTTTGTAATGTCTTCTATACTAACTGCTCCAATCATATCACCAGGGGTGTAAAAAGTACTCAGAAATTATACTTAAGTAAAAGTATGGGTACTGTCTCAAAATCTGACTCAAGTAAAAGTCAAAGTATCTGGCTAAAAAACACACTTGAGTAAAAGTAAAAAAGTCCTACTTTTAAATGTACTTAAGTACTAAAAAGTAAAAGTACATTTATTTTTAAAGGGATAGACCAGGGGTCTCAAACTCATTCCATTGTGGGCCCAGTTTTCATTTTAACTATACATTGCACCAGGTGAGTTAGTTGAAGAGGTGAGCCAATTAGTGAAATCATCAGCTGGTGTTTAGGCAAGGCTGGAATGAAACCAAGCATACACTCTGCCCACAATGGAATGTGTTCTGTGATAGACAATGCTGAAATGAAAGAACAGAGGACACTTTTTTTTGCATTAAAATTATTTAATGCACTTCTCCATTGAAGGTAAACTAACATGGACGGCATTCACATCACACCATGAATAATATCAGAATATTAAAGACCGAATACTGTAGTATCCTGAATAATATGACAATATTAAAAACAGAATGGTGTATCCTGAATAATAGCATAATGCGGATTTTGTACTACAAGTGAATGTCGTTTAAGGCACTGACCAAAACATTGAAAGTATGGGAGCCCTTCAGTCTTCTGAAGGCAAGTGCAGCAGAACGCCTTTCAAAGCTTTCAGTGTCGATCCAGTGAGCGGTTACCCCAATGAAACTTCTTCGTCGGGCTGTCCAGCAATCCATTCAACTTCACTCATAGCAGCAGTGACTTTCTCTTTCATGGTTTAAGCAGCTTTGCTGATCTTCGAGTGGACAGTGGGCCTGAGTCGTAATGACGTTAGTGCTTGGTCGCAAACCATTTATCAGGTTTTTGAATGATGGCAACTCAACAACACTATAAGGTTGGAGTCCTTGAACTATGTATTTTTTATGTAGATAGGGCCATGGATGTTTGCCTTGTCCGTCCACGCTGTCGCCGACCGTTTTGTCCTCTTCATCACTCATTGTGGCCATCTTCTATGGCTTGTCACTCTGACTGTCTATTCTTCTGATAACAGGTGTTTAATCAAAGATCCCCGCTTTCTAGTCTTGCACAAGGACCAATCAGCATGGCTATGGGCGGGTTCATTTTCCATTGATGGGGATTTGATTGGCTGTTTACCTGCGGTCGCAGGATTAATAACGTTAACGTTAGATTGGCCAGATAAACAATTCAAATATACTAATTAAAATGGTTGGACCTGCGAGATTTGTACTTTGTACTTTGTAGGTCTGCATTTTAAATGTAAGGAGTAAAAAGTATGTTTTTTTTCTCTGAAATGTAATGGAGTAAAAGTACAAAGTATACAAACCTAATAATACTTGAGTAAAGTACAAATCCCCCAAAACAGGACTTAAGTATTGTAACGAAGTACAATTACTCAAGTACTTTACACCCCTGCATATCACCCACACTAGATGAATGATATAACGTTGCCCACGGAATTATAAACGACCCCCCGCCCATCCGGTCATCATCAGATCATACGTAGTAACTTCTAGAAGTACGTCCATTTGACATTTTTTATCTTGCGCCGATTGCTATCAAACTGTATACAACCATCAATATAATGCATTTAGGGCTATAAATCACGTTCTGGAGAAAGCTGCAGAAAACGATAAAAACATACTTATACTTTAGACCGTATTTTAGTATGAATATGTGAATGAAAAAGTATAACGTTGCTACACCCTGAACAATAGATATAGGACTTTGAATTGGCCATGGTAATGTCAATTTAGGAATACAATTAAAAAAGTTATAGCCCTGCAAAGAAGGGGAACTTCTCCATGTTAAATAGGGCTGGCGAGGGATGGTAAATTATGAATTTAACCCCGGCGATCAAAGGGTTAAGCCTCCAAAACTTCAAATAAAAAATTACTCACATGTGTAACCCTCAAAAATAGCCATACAACACATTCTTAAATGTATATAAGTTAACCCCAACAATAGAAATACATCTCATTTTAATCCAAAATGTAAAATGTACACAAAGTGAACAGTGGCCACAATGGGAACAGTGGTCTCCTACCTGGTCTCCTACCTCCCTCTAGTGGTCACCATCAGATGGGCCAGATGATGCAGGCCACCATTTTGTGTTTCTTTAAGATAGTTGAATTAATTTCTTCATGTATGTTGTCCTGGGCTTTTCCTTTCCTTGTTTAATTGTCATCCCCCTGTCTGGTTGTTGTTTGTGATTTTGCCTTGGTTGTTGCCTTGTGATATTGCTTTTGTGTCTAGTTGGTGTTTAATTGTTTCTGTGTTTTTGGACTGGCCGTGCCAGGTGTTGTCAATTGTAATTAGTTGGTGTATATATGTGTGTTCGGTCTTCTCCTCTGTGTGGCGACATACCTCCAGTTTCCCCCCGTTCCTGTATATGTCGTGTTGCACGTTGTTTTTCATTCTAAGTAAGTGTTAGTGTTTTGTTGTTCCCGTTTATTTTCCGTATTCTCAAGTTTTCTGTTTTACTAGTGCCAGCTCGGCTGCGCCGTTTATGTTATTTGTGTTACTTGTAGTTTTGCCTTGCTCTCTTGGTTCTAAAATAAATAGAACACCACATTTTTGTGAAGAGCAACCACCGTCTCCGTTCTCTTGTCATTCTGCACCACCGTCTCCGTTATCCTGTCATTCTGTAGTTCTGGGGCTCCTCCATCGTTCTGCATATTGGGTTCTGTTCTTCCCCAAATCCTAACACTCTCCTGTATTGGAAAAAATAAATGTATCTTCATGTTGTACCTGAATGTTCAGTTAGGCCACTACTGCCACCTGCCTTAAAAAAGGGGTGACCAAGGAAGGCACTTATAAGTCTGTTTTGGGAATTTATTTTTCCTGTCTGATAATGTGGTGATATTGTGGTGGCCACCACTAATAATAATAATAATAATAATAATAATAATAATAATAATAATAATAATAATAATAATAATAATAATAATAATAATAATAATAATAATAATAATAATAATAATAATAATAATAATAATAATAATAATAATAATAAATTGGATTTAAAGAGAGAAGCGCCTTTCTCAGACTCAAGGACACTGTACAAGGAGAGATAAGCTATATAAAAGAAAGGGTAAATAAAAATAAATAAAAAAATTATGAATATTATGTGTATAGTACCAACAGGAAAAAAAACGAATAAGATAAAAAAGGAAGCAAGGTGCTGTCCAATTGGATGAAGTGGTTGAAATGAACAAAAACTAAAAACAAAAAACAAAAACAAACAAGCAACAAAAACAACGGGATCTGGATCTGTGGCTTAAAAGAAAAGAGTCAGGGGTGGGCTACTTGGGAGCAGGGCTGTGTTGCGTGAAGGCAAGTGTGAACAGGTGTGTTTTTAGGTGGGTTTTGAAGAGGTTGATGGTGTCAGAGCCTCGGATGGAGGGGGAGAGGGAGTTCCACAGCCTGGGGGCAGCTACAGCGAAAGCTCGGTCTCCCAGTGTGGAACGCCTGGTGCGGGGGATGGTGAGGAGGTCGGAGTTGGAGGAGTGGAGGCCTTGTGCTGGAGTGTAGGGGTAAAGTAGGTTGGTCAAGTAGGAAGGGGTCAACCCGTGCAGGGATTTGTAGGTGAGGAGGAGGATCTTGTAGGGGATTTGGTAGTTGATGCGGAGCCAGTGGAGTTTTTGCAGGGTGGGGGTGATGTGCTGCCAGGGTTTGGTGCGCGTGAGGACCCTCGCAGCAGAATTTTGGACGTACTGTAAGCGATCCAGAACCTTCTTTGAGGCACCAAGAAGGATTCCGTTACAGTAGTCGAGGCGGGAAGTGATGAAGGCGTGAATGAGTGTTTCCGCTGAGGTGTCGCAGAGTGAGGGGCGGAGGCGGGAAATGGTTCTGAGGTGGAAGAAGGTGGATCTGGTGACAGACTTGACATGAGGGTGAAATGAGAGGGTTGAGTCCAGTATTACGCCCAGGTTCCTTACCTCCGTGGAGGGGCAGATGGAGTAGCCATCCACGGAGAGAACAAGGTGGTCAATCTTTTGGAGGAGGGCTGGGGAGGCTACAACTATTAATTCGGTCTTCTTGCTGTTGAGTTGAAGGAAGTTGGTGGTCATCCATGTTTTTATGTCCTGGAGGCAGGCAGTGAGGGAGGGGGGAGGGAGGGGAGCCTAGGTTTTGGTGTTGAGGTAAAGCTGCGTGTCGTCTGCGTAAGAGTGGAAATGGAGGCCATGTTTCCTTATGATATCACAGAGTGGGAGGAGGTAGATCATATAAAGGAGCGGACCTAGCACCAAACCCTGGGGAACACCCTGTTTAACAGGTGCTGGAGCTGACCTGACCCCCCGATGGAAACATACTGCCACCTGTTGGTTAGGTAGGATGTGAACCAGGACAGGGGGGTACCAGTGATGCCAAGGACACTTTCCAGGCGGTCTAGGAGGCTTGAGGATGTTGATGTAGCCAGCATCAGCAGCCATGAGGAGGTCATTTGTTACCTTGATCAGGGCGGTCTCTGTGCTGTGTTTAGCCCTGAACCCAGACTGGAGTGGTTCGAACAGGTCATGGTGGGCCATGTGACTCTGTAGCTGGGCGGCTACTGCGCGCTCGAGGACCTTGCTGAGGAAGGGGAGGTTGGAAATGGGGCGGAAGTTGTTGAGGTTATCACGGTCCAGACCGGGTTTTTTGAGAATTGGGGTGACTGCTGCCACCTTCAAGTCAGCAGGGACGGAGCCAGTGGACAGGGAGGAGTTAATGATGTCTACCATGAGAGGACAGAGGGCAGGCAGGCCAGCCTTCACCAGGGTGGTGGGCATGGGATCCAGAGAGCAGGTGGAGGATTTAGAGCCCAACACCAGCTTCATAATGGAGTCGGTGTCCACCAGGGAGAAGGATGAAAAGGAGTAGGTGGTATGGGGCAGAGGGTCATGTTTACCAACCGGAGGTGTGGGGGACACAGGAATAGACTGGAGCTGCTGGTAGATGGCATCGATCTTGGTTTGGAAGAATTCCGTGAATCTGTTGCAGAGATCGGAGGAGGTGGTCTGGAGGGGGTTGCCAGGGGGCTGGAGGAGTTTGGTGATGGTGGAGAAGAGGGCTTTGGAATTCCCTTGGCCTTTGGAGATGACATCAGAGTAGAAGGAGGACTTGGTTTGGGTGAGGGCGAGTCTGTAGGAGATGATGTGGTCAGAGTAGGCCTGGGCATGAACAGTGAGGCCTGTTTTCCTGCAGCGCCTCTCCAACTGGCGGCCCTTGGCTTTCATGGAGCGGAACTCAGGGGTGTACCAAGGGGCGGAGTGTGTAAATGTCACAGTGTGGGTTTTAAGGGGTGCGAGGGAGTCCAGGGTGGCAGCTAGGGCTGTGTTGTAGGTGTTCACCAACTCAATGGTTGAGAGCAGCTGAGGATCATGAGCGAGGTGGGAGCTCAGGGCGTTGGTGAGGTCAGTGGTGGTGATGTTTTTTGTGTTCCTGTACGTCATGGGGCGCTGTGGGCGGCCAGAGGAGGAGGGGACAGGAACTAAGAACTTAACTGCAAGATGATCAGCAACGTGGAGGTCCACGCCACTGAGATTGGAGGGAGTGATGGTCTCGGTGGAACACACCAGGTCCAGTATGTGGCCACTGGTGTGGGTGGGGAAATCTACATGCTGGGTGAGATTGTGGCAGTCAAGGAGGGACAGGAGGTCGTCGGAGGCGGTGATGTTGTCAACATGAATGTTGAAGTTGCCAAGGAGGAGAATTGAGGAGGTGGATGAGCTGACAGAGGTGAGTAGATCAGATCATTCTGAAATAAACACGGGGGAGGGAGGAGGGGGACGGTAGATCAGGATGACAAGCACAGGCTGGGGCCAAGCAGTTTGAAGGCAAGGCATTCAAATGATGTAGCAGGAGGGGTGGGGACAGCCTTAACCTTGAAACAGGTACGATGGAGAACAGCAAGCCCACCACCCCGCCTTCCAACACGGGGTTGTTGTAGGTATGTGTAGCCTGGTGGGGTGGCCTGGTTGAGTGTTAAGAACTAATTTGGTATCTGCCATGTCTCGACAAGGCACGTAAAGTCAAATTTATGGTCCAAAATAATGTCATTAATGTAATGAGATTTGTTATTGAGGGACTGAGTGTTGAGGAGAGCAAAACTGGTCATGTGAACGGGGGCAGGAGTGCTGGGAGCGTGTAGCTGTAAGGGCCGGAGTAGGCTCAAATCCACTCCACGATTTTCTAAAATTCTTTGTGAGTAGTGATCTCGCGATACTCCCCGTGCTATTATGCAGATGTCTCGCGGGGTCTCACTAATTACTCTATAGGCTATATATGGATATTCTGACCACCTGTACCTTAACACACCTGAATAGCATTATTACTCAGTAGTACTCATATACTCATATACAGTTTAATCACTTGTACATTGTATATTACTATTGCACTTTACTGTTACATTTGCACTCTGGTTAGATGTATATATTAGTGCTGTCAATAGATAAACATTTTCTTTTACTAATTAATCTCACAATTTTCTGTAATTAATCTAGATTAAAAATAGCATTTTTCTACTTAAGACCGAAGCTTGTAACAGATATTTACTTGAGTAAAATCATGGAATTAATGTAAAATCAACACAAAGAAGAAAGTATATTTAGATTCAAAGACTATTTTAATAGCTTTCTTTGAATACAGTTTCTCTCTTGTGAAATACAAATGTTCAACAAAACCATCAACATTGACTCAGCTAGACTGCTTTCTTATATTATATTGAAAAATTTTCACTCCATAGATTAATCTAGATTCATTTTTTTAACGCTTTAAATAATTTAAATGAATCTTCAGAGTTAAAGCATTAATTTAATTAAATTAATTTAATTTAATTTATTGCAGTAAAGTGCAATAGTAATATATATATATTAGTGCTGTCAGGCGATACATTTTTTTTATCTAATTAATTACAGGATTTGTAATTAATTAATCTAATTAATCGCATTTTAATCGCATAACCATTTTATGCCTGATATTCTATATTCTATAAACATATTTCAAATTGCATGTGTCCGGATGGCAGAATTCAGTACTGTATCTACAAAACCTTCTGTTTAATCATCTTCCATCTATTAATTTGCTTAGATTTTTCAGGTCTGGTCAATTTGAGCATGGTGTTATTCACAGTCAAAGATACAAAAATTTATTGATATTCTCATTTGGTTCATTACAATTTACTCAAAATTAAATTTTCATTCAATCAATCACTGCGCAGATTGATTGATTGAATGAAAATGTTATCAACAGATTGCAGAATGGGTACAATACAGTACGGCTCAATACACACAATTGTTAAGGGGATGCAGACCAGAGAAAGACTTTCGTCTTGTTTACATCAGGGTCCCCCATTTTCAATTCATAATGAATTGTAAGTAAGGGTGCAACTTGCAACGTGCAATCCATTCTTTGTGGATCTAGCCCACAGTATTTCTGACACCGGGAATACATTCCCTGAGATTCATAGATGTCCCGAATCAGATACCAAGAACATGCAAATGGACCATATTAAAAAGAAAGTCTGTAAATGTGTATTCTACATTCTTATGGAATGAATGAGATACAAAAAAAAAATTATATATAATCTTTTTTTTTTGTAATAAATGTTGAGTTAATTTTCATAACGTGATAATTTGCTGTGTAATTAATTAATCCAATTAACGCTATAAACTGACAGCCCTAATATATATATATATATATATATATATATATATATATATATATATATATATATATATATATATATATATATATATATATACAGTACAGTAGTTTATGTATAGGGTAGGATGTTGCAAGTGGGTAGAACTCTCCCATTGGCTGATGGAACACTTTCCTGCCCCTTGAGTTGAGCTCTGTGATTGGTTGAACAGATTCAGCAAACACAGAACAGTTGACCCCTTCCTTCCGTTCCTAAATAGGCCATTTTCACTGTGATTTGAACGTGTCACAGGTGGGTAAACACAGGTTGAACCATAGACATGTAATAATGCATATTCTACATGTATGGTTACAGAATAATGAATACTCTATATCTTACAGGCTACGTTCACACTGCAAATATTTACCAGATTCCTTCACTCATATTTTACTCTGATCTGTTTTTTTCCCCCAGTGTGAACAGCAACAATCTCTTTTGGGCCACATTCATATTGTGGTATCATAAACCTGAGTATCATAAGTGCTCTGTGTTTTGCAAACATATTTAACCGTCTGTAGTGTGATAGTAAAGGGTTAACCTTCTGTATTGTCGCAGTGAAAGGGTTAACCACTTGGTAGTGCGGCAGTGAAAGGGTTAAAGAAGAACTGGCTCTCTCACCTCTTCCTCTCCCCCATCATCTGCTCATGAATCAGCCGGCCTCCACTGCACATCAGCTTATAAATGAAACCATAAACCGTGACTTCAGCAGGGGTGTAAAGTACTTGAGTAATTGTACTTTGTTACAATACTTAAGTACTGTTTTTGGGGATTTGTACTTTACTCGAGTATTATTAGGTTTGTATACTTTGTACTTTTACTCAATTACATTTCAGAGAAAAAAAACATACTTTTTACTCCTTACATTTAAAATGCAGACCTACAAAGTACAAATCTCGCAGATCCAACTATTTTAATTAGTATATTTGTTTCTCTGGCTAAAGTAACATTAACGTTATTAATCCTGCGGCCGCACTTTAAACAGCCAATCAAATCCCCATCAATGGAAAATGAACCCGCCCATACCCATGCTGATTGGTCCTTGTGCAAGACTAGAAAGCGGGGATATTTGATTAAACACCTGCTATCAGAAGAATAGACAGTCACAGTGACAAGCTACAAAAGATGGCCACAAACGATAGTACGAGTGATGAAGAGGACGAAGCGGTCGGCGTGGACGGACAAGATGAGCACCCATGGCCCTATCTCCATGAAAATATTTTACTTTTACTTTTTAGTACTTAAGTACATTTAAAAGTAGACACTTTTTGACTTTGACTCAAGTGTGTTCTTAGCCAGACTCTGACTTTTACTTGAGTACGATTTTGAGACGGTACCCATACTTTCACTTAAGTATAATTTCTGGGTACTTTTTACACCCCTGGGCCCTCATTTATCAACAATTCTTAGAAAGTGTTCTATTTTCGTTCTTAAGCACAGAATTTAGGAATCTGGCGTTGTGGACAGCGACGCCTACAGGTCAGGTTTGGGCGCTTGCTCAGCGGAGGCAGGACTTGATGAAGGCAGCGTGACCTCCCACGTGTTACGCTTCACCAATGAGTCCTCACTGCCAGGTGAAAAAAGAGTCACTGGCTGTCGCCACACGTGTCGGAGGAAGCGTGCGGATGACTTCAGGTTTACCTTGTACCGACCAGTAGGAGAACATGCACACAACAACCAGGCAGGGGAGGGGGGGAATTGGCACAACGACTAAATTGGGATGGGGGGAAAAACTGAAATGAAATATTGATCCCAAAAACGGCGTAAGTCATTCTTGGCGTTCAACGCATGGCGGGCAAAAACGGCGTAACTCGTTCTTGGCGACCAATGTGTTAACACGGATTACGCGAACATACAAAATCTGATCAGAATTGAGCACTAAGGCTCTCAGTGTGAACGTAGCTCTAGTTACACCTTTGTTTATGACAAGTCAAAATGGCTGCTGTGAAAAAGGGCCTATATTACCTGGTACAGTGCTAATCGTTGGATAGTGTGAGACTAGTGGAACGTAAGGATTCCTCGCATGCAGGGCGACCATTAATCTGTCTGAATATACCTGCATATAACCCCTCTATATACTTACTACACGTGCATCATACTGTCATACTGTTTTTATTTATTATACCACAACTCTGTACATACTGATAGTAATAACTAGTAGTACTAATTTGTATATTTTGTACCCAGTTTAATCTCCTGTACATTGTATATTGCTGTTGCACTTTACTGTTACATTTGCACTCTGGTTAGATATGCCAAACCTCTTTTCATTGTACTGTACTTGTGCTATATATAATGACAATACATTTTAATCTAATCTAATCTACACTATATTCATGTGAAAGGTTACCACCATCCACACTGACGTACTGAGTGTTGTTCCCTTGTGACAGACCTGAGCAAATATGTACATTTTAAAACAACTTAAAAATCGTTTGAATTACTGTCCCTGAGAGTGGACACGGCTGAGAAGAGGCCACATCGTTTTCATAATGAGAGCAACTAAGTGCTCTTTCTCTCTCTCTCTCTCTCTCTCTCTCTCTCTCTCTCTCTCTCTCTCTCTCTCTATCTCTCTCTCTCTCTCTCTCTCTCTCTCTCTCTCTCTCTCTCTCTCTCTCTCTCTCTCTCTCTCTCTCTCTCTCTCTCTCCTCTCTCTCTCTTTCTCATCCTCTCTGTCTGTCTGTTTATGTACAGTATCTATTTATTTCTCTCTTTTATAATTTTTTTAAGTTTTTTTACAGGGATATAAAACAAAACATGACAGCACATAATACAATAATAATAATAATAATAATAATAATAATAATAATAATAATAATAATAATAATAATAATAATAATAATAATAATAATAATAATAATAATAATAATAATAATAATAATAATAATAATAATAATAATAATAATAGACATGACCGTATCTCTTTATTTCTCTTAGTGAAGTGTAGTAGATGCATTGATTGAAGGGGTGAGTGGTCGTGTGATTTCCTCTGTACCCAGTAGATGGCGATGCAGTCCAGCACTGTGAGATCAGTCAGTGAAATCAGAGCTGGATCGATGACACATGCTGGACACACACACACACAAATGCACACACGCACACGCACACACACACACACAAATGCACACACGCACACGCACATGCACACACACACACACACACACACACACACACACACACACACACACACCCAGCGCAAAGTAAATTCTGACCACTCGTACCCTAACTCTGACCACTCGTACCTTAACGCCTCTGAATAGCTTTTATTATTTTATTATTATTATTATTCAGTAGTACTTTATATATACTGCAGTTTAATCACTTGTATATTACTATTGCACTTTAGTACAACAACACATGTCTTCTTAACACGTCTGTCTTCTCAACACGTAAATGGTAAATGGCTGCTTTTTTATATAGCACTTTTATCCAAAGCGCTTTACAATTTGCTACTCACATTTCTACCCATTCACTCACACATTCACACACCGACGGTGGAGGCAACCATGCAAGGTGCCAATCTGCTCACCGGGAGCAATTAGGGGTTAAGTGTCTTGCTCAAGGACACGTCGACACGCTGCCCGGGAGGAGCGGGAATCGAACCGGGAGCCTCTGGATTGCCAGACGACTGCTCTACCTCCTGAGCCACTGTCGCCCCCACACGTCTCCTCAACACGGACCACTGCCCTAACCTAACCTAACCTAACCTAACCTAACCTAACCTACCCTAACCTAACCTAACCTAACCCTAACCCTAACCATAACCCAACCCAACCCAACCCAACCCAACCTAACCCTGACACTGGTAACGTCGAACCGTCCGACTACATGCCAGCTGGACCAGTTACCCTCCCCACTCCTCCAGACCATAGCACCAGACATTCTCCCATTCCTAACTGCAACCATCAACTCCTCCCTCAACTCGGGGGTGGTCCCCACCTTCCTAAAACAAGCCAGAGTCACACCGCTCATAAAAAAAAAAACTGAACCCCACTGTCATAGGCAACTATCGTCATGTCTCTCTTCTCTCCTTCCTTTCTAAAACACTTGAACGTGCTGTATCCAACCAACTTACTGCTTATCTCTTACTGAATGACCTCCTAGACCCTAATCAGTCTGGCTTCCGGACTGGCCACTCCAGAGAAATGGCCCTCATTGCGGTCACAGAGGCACTTTACTTAGCAAAAGTGAAAGGCCTCTCCTCTATCCTGATTCTCCTAGATTTATCTGCAGCCTTCGACACAGACAACCATCAGATCCTCCTTGCGGCCCTCCCAGGAATGGGAGTGGCTGGATCTGCGCTGACATGGCTGACATCATACCTCAATGACCGCTGCTACCAAGTGTCATGGAGAGGGACCCTGTCGGCCACCCGCCCCCTGCGGACGGGTGTCCCCCAGGGCTCGGTCCTAGGACCGCTTCTCTTCTCCCTCTACACTAAATCACTGGGTAACATTATCACGTTTCATGCCTTCTCGTATCATTGCTATGCCAATGATACTCAACTCTTCCTCTCCTTCCCTCCCTCAGATATCCACGTCTCTGAGCGGATCTCGGCCTGTCTGTCCGACATCTCCGCCTGGATGACGACCAACCACCTCAAACTGAACCTAAGCAAAACAGAATTGCTCCACCTACCGGCCAAATCCTCCCCCCTGACCGACCTTTCCATCACAGTCGAGAATGCAGCTGTGCTCGCGTCCCCGACCGCCAATAAACTTGGTGTTGTCCTCGACGACCAGTTGAACTTCTCCGCTCACATCGCAGCGACAACCAGAACATGCAGATTCCTCCTGAGCAACATCAGAAGGATCCGCCCCTTCCTGACAAAAGTAAGCCACCCAACTTCCTCGTCCAATCAACAGTCATCTCCCGCCTCGACTACTGCAACGCACTGCTAGCTGGCCTCCCGGCCACTGCCACCAAGCCTCTTCAACTCCATTCAGAACGCAGCGGCCCGCCTGATCTCAAACCTACCGAAGTCAGCCCATGTCACCCCACTTCTTAGGGGACCTGCACTGGCCTCCCCATTTGCTGCACGAATCCGCTTCAAGGCCCTCAAACCTGGCATACGGGTGCGGCAAAGGGAACTGCTCCGCCCTACCTCTGGTCAATGGTCTCTAACTACACACCCTCAAGACCCCTACGCTCTGCATCTTCTGGTCATCTCAGGACCCACTCCTATCCGAGCTCCGGGAGGGGTCATCAAGGAGAACCCTCCTTTTCTCAGCCCTTGCCCCCACAATGGTGGAATGAACTACCCACCCCAGTTAGGACAGCCGAAACCCGTCCAATCTTTCGCCGTTCGACTAAATACACACTTCTTCAACCATTATCTGACTTTTTAATTTTTTTTATTAAAGAGAAATCTAACCCTAACTAACCCTTACTGTCTATGCACTTGTCCTAATAAAACAAACCTATACTGTAGCACTCAACACTACATTGTTTACATTGTTGCTCAGCTGATAGAGTTGTGCCCTTCCTGATGACTTGTCGTACAGAACTTGTGAAGTCGCTTTGGATAAAAGCGTCAGCTAAATGACTAAATGTAAAATGTAAATGTAAAAACCTAACCCTAACCTAACCCTAACCTAACCCTAACCTAACCTAACCTAACCTAACCTAACCTAACCTAACCGAACCGAACCGAACCTAACCTAACCTAACCTAACCTAACCTAAACCTAACCTAACCTAACCTAACCTCTAAACTCTAACCCTGGAAATTGCTATTTTAGAGCAGTGCCAACATACCTGCCACATCTCTCTCTCTATGTGGGACCATTTAGTCCTAGAGTGAGTGTATGTGGACACACACACACAACCCACACACACACACACGGACGCAACACAACGCACACACACACACGCACACACGCACATGGTCAGAGGAGTCATTAAGAAGGGGTGGCTCCCAGGCCGGGTGTCTGGAGGAAGACAATGATTTATGGGATTCAGTGGAGTCCTCGTTCTTACTCGCTCTTACCCATCCACCCTCCTTCTTCCCTCTCTCTCTCTCTCTCTCTCTCTCTCTCTCTCTTCTCTCTCTCTCTCTCTTCTCTCTCTCTCTCTCTCTCTTCTCTCTCTCTCTCTGTGCCTATCTCTCTCACTCTCTCCTCTCTTTCTCTCCCTCTCTCTCTCTCTCTCTCTCTCTCTCTTTATCTCTCTTTCTCTCTCTCCCTCTCACTCTCACTCTCCCTCTCTCTCCCTCTCTCTCCCTCTCTCTCTCTCTCTCTCTCTCTCTCTCTCTCTCTCTCTCTCTCTCTCTCTCTCTCTCTCTCTCTCTCTCTCTCTCTCTCTGTAGACGTTACTCACAATGTCGTAACGTTCTGCTCATAGCATCGTTAGGCTACAGAGTGACAGATGTGGACGTGTGTGTGAGTGTAGCAGCAGATGAAAGGGAGGTAAGGGTAAATGACTAAAGGTAAAGGGAGTTAAGGGTAAATGACTAAAGGTAAAGGGAGTTAAGGGTAAATGACTAAGGTAAAGGGAGTTAAGGGTAAATGACTAAAGGTAAAGGGAATTAAGGGTAAATGACTAAGGTAAAGGGAATTAAGGGTAAATGACTAAAGGTAAAGGGAATTAAGGGTAAATGACTAAAGGTAAAGGGAGTTAAGGGTAAATGACTAAAGGTAAAGGGAGTTAAGGGTAAAGGACTAAAGTAAAGTGAGTTAAGGGTAAATGACTAAAGGTAAAGGGAATTAGGGGTAAATTACTAAAGGTAAAATGAGTTAAGGGTAAATGACTAAAGGTAAAGGGAATTAAGGGTAAATGACTAAAGGTAAAGGGAGTTAAGGGTAAATGACTAAAGCTAAAGGGAGTTAAGGGTAAAGGGCTAACGGTAAAGGGAATTAAGGGTAAATGACTAAAGGTAAAGGGAATTAAGGGTAAATGACTAAAGGTAAAGGGAGTTAAGGGTAAATGACTAAAGGTAAAGGGAGTTAAGGGTAAAGGACTAAAGGTAAAATTAGTTAAGGGTAAAATACTAAAGGTAAAGTGAGTTAAGGGTAAAGGGCTAAAGGTAAAGGGAGTTAAGGAGTTAAACCCTAACTATTCCTAACGACCAGTAGGAGTCGCTAATACAACGACCAGGACTCATACCCCAGCCACTCCAGTGCTTAGACCTCTACACTACCCAGCCGCGTGAATACTTTACCCAAGGCAGTTGTCCTTCCGCGTTCGGTTTGCGTGCCCTGATTGGCCTCTCAGCGCCCAATCGCGTTAGCCTACACAGAGCTAGCAGAGTATCGGGAGAAATGTTATATTACTGTGAAGAGAATCACGTCGCTGCAGATGCTCGCAGTTAGTTGACCATGGAGATGGTAAAGTACTACGGATGTAAAACATTTCGCCGTGCTGCTGCTAGGAAGGAGCAATAAGAGTGGTGTGAGTAGTTAGGCGATAGTAGGGCTAACGCGATTGGGCGCTGAGAGGCCAATCAGGGCGCGCAAACCGAACGCGGAAGGACAACTGCCTTGGGTAAAGTATTCACGCTACCCAGCCGCTCCAGTGCTTAGACCTCTACACTACCCAGACACTCCAGTGCTTAGACCTCTACACTACACAGCCTCTCCAGTGCTTAGACCTCTACACTACCCAGCCTCTCCTAGTGCTTAGACCTCTACACTACCGAGCCAGACCAGTGCTTAGACCTCTACACTACCCAGCCTCTCCAGTGCTTAGACCTCTACACTACCCAGCCTCTCCTAGTGTTTAGACATCTACACTACCCAGACACTCCAGTGCTTAGACCTGTACACTACCCAGCCTCTCCTAGTGTTTAGACCTCTACACTACCCAGCCTCTCCTAGTGTTTAGACCTCTACACTACCCAGCCGCTCCAGTGCTTAGACCTCTACACTACCCAGCCTCTCCTAGTGTTTAGACCTCTACACTACCCAGCCTCTCCAGTGCTTAGACCTCTACACTACCCAGCCGCTCCAGTGCTTAGACCTCTACACTACCCAGACACTCCAGTGTTTAGACCTCTACACTACCCAGCCTCTCCAGTGCTTAGACCTCTACACTACCCAGCCACTCCAGTGTTTAGACCTCTACACTACCCAGCCTCTCCAGTGTTTAGACCTCTACACTACCCAGCCTCTCCAGTGTTTAGACCTCTACACTACCCAGCCTCTCCAGTGTTTAGACCTCTACACTACCCAGCCTCTCCAGTGTTTAGACCTCTACACTACCCAGCCTTTCCAGTGTTTAGACCTCTACACTACCCAGTCACTCCAGTGCTTAGACATCAACACTACCCAGTCACTCCAGTGCTTAGACCTCTACACTACGCAGACACTCCAGTGTTTAGACCTCTACACTACCCAGCCTCTCCAGTGCTTAGACCTCTACACTACCCAGACACTCCAGTGCTTAGACCTCTACACTACCCAGCCTCTCCAGTGCTTAGACCTCTACACTACCCAGACACTCCAGTGCTTAGACCTCTACACTACCCAGCCGCTCCAGTGTTTAGACCTCTACACTACCCAGCCACTCCAGTGCTTAGACCTCTACACTACCCAGACACTCCAGTGTTTAGACCTCTACACTACCCAGACACTCCAGTGCTTAGACCTCTACACTACCCAGACACTCCAGTGCTTAGACCTCTACACTACCCAGCCTCTCCAGTGCTTAGACCTCTACACTACCCAGACACTCCAGTGTTTAGACCTCTACACTACCCAGACACTCCAGTGCTTAGACCTCTACACTACCCAGCCTCTCCAGTGCTTAGACCTCTACACTACCCAGCCTCTCCAGTGTTTAGACCTCTACACTACCCAGCCTCTCCAGTGCTTAGACCTCTACACTACCCAGCCTCTCCAGTGTTTAGACCTCTACACTACCCAGCCGCTCCAGTGTTTAGACCTCTACACTACCTAGTCACTCCAGTGATTAGACCTCTACACTACCCAGCCTCTCCAGTGCTTAGACCTCTACACTACCCAGCCTCTCCAGTGCTTAGACCTCTACACTACCCAGCCTCTCCAGTGCTTAGACCTCTACACTACCCAGCCACTCCAGTGCTTAGACCTCTACACTACCTAGTCACTCCAGTGTTTAGACCTCTACACTACCCAGCTGCTCCAGTGTTTAGACCTCTACACTACCTAGTCACCTCAGTGCTTAGACCTCTACACTACCCAGCTGCTCCAGTGTTTAGACCTCTACACTACCCAGCTGCTCCAGTGCTTAGACCTCTACACTACCCAGCCTCTCCAGTGCTTAGACCTCTACACTACCCAGACACTCCAGTGCTTAGACCTCTACACTACCCAGCCGCTCCAGTGTTTAGACCTCTACACTACCCAGCCACTCCAGTGCTTAGACCTCTACACTACCCAGACACTCCAGTGTTTAGACCTCTACACTACCCAGACACTCCAGTGCTTAGACCTCTACACTACCCAGACACTCCAGTGCTTAGACCTCTACACTACCCAGCCTCTCCAGTGCTTAGACCTCTACACTACCCAGACACTCCAGTGTTTAGACCTCTACACTACCCAGACACTCCAGTGCTTAGACCTCTACACTACCCAGCCTCTCCAGTGCTTAGACCTCTACACTACCCAGCCTCTCCAGTGTTTAGACCTCTACACTACCCAGCCTCTCCAGTGCTTAGACCTCTACACTACCCAGCCTCTCCAGTGTTTAGACCTCTACACTACCCAGCCGCTCCAGTGTTTAGACCTCTACACTACCTAGTCACTCCAGTGATTAGACCTCTACACTACCCAGCCTCTCCAGTGCTTAGACCTCTACACTACCCAGCCTCTCCAGTGCTTAGACCTCTACACTACCCAGCCTCTCCAGTGCTTAGACCTCTACACTACCCAGCCACTCCAGTGCTTAGACCTCTACACTACCTAGTCACTCCAGTGTTTAGACCTCTACACTACCCAGCTGCTCCAGTGTTTAGACCTCTACACTACCTAGTCACCTCAGTGCTTAGACCTCTACACTACCCAGCTGCTCCAGTGTTTAGACCTCTACACTACCCAGCTGCTCCAGTGCTTAGACCTCTACACTACCCAGCCTCTCCAGTGCTTAGACCTCTACACTACCCAGCCTCTCCAGTGCTTAGACCTCTACACTACCCAGCCTCTCCAGTGCTTAGACCTCTACACTACCCAGCTGCTCCAGTGTTTAGACCTCTACACTACCCAGCTGCTCCAGTGTTTAGACCTCTACACTACCCAGCCACTCCAGTGTTTAGACCTCTACACTACCCAGCTGCTCCAGTGTTTAGACCTCTACACTACCCAGCTGCTCCAGTGTTTAGACCTCTACACTACCCAGCCACTCCAGTGTTTAGACCTCTACACTACCCAGCCTCTCCAGTGCTTAGACCTCTACACTACCCAGCCTCTCCAGTGTTTAGACCTCTACACTACCCAGCTGCTCCAGTGTTTAGACCTCTACACTACCTAGTCACCTCAGTGCTTAGACCTCTACACTACCTAGTCACTCCAGTGTTTAGACCTCTACACTACCCAGCTGCTCCAGTGTTTAGACCTCTACACTACCCAGCTGCTCCAGTGCTTAGACCTCTACACTACCCAGCCTCTCCAGTCAGGGCCGCCTGGGAGAAATGCGAGGCCCTGTGCGAGATTTAATGCGAGGCCCCCCCCCCCCCCCCCCCCCAAAGGTAAAAAAAAAAAAAAAAAAAAAATTATATATATATATATATTTTTTTTTTTTTTTTTTTTTTTTTTTTTTTTTTTTTATATATACAGTCAACATATTCTTAAATAATAGCGCTGCCCGAGGCGGGGCATGATACAGTCAACATATAGCAAAAGAGAGAGCGAAAGAGAGCTCCCGTTCTACAGTCAATATACAGTGTACAGAGAGAGAGAGAGAGAGAGAGAACATGTGTTTGTCATGTGTGTGTGTGTTAGAGAGAGACTAGAGCATGTATGACAGATTCAAAAGGACAAAGATCAAAAGAGAGAGAGAGAGAGAGAGAGAGACACATTGGAAAGAAATTGAAATGCTATTTGGCCCTAAACAGAGAGTACACAGTGGCAGAATACCTGAGCACTGTGACTGAATATCCTTGAGCACAGCCTAGCCATCGAGAAAGGCCGCCATAGGCAGACTGTGTGTGTTAGAAAGAGAGAGAGAGAACATGTGTGTTTGTCATGTGTGTGTGTGTTAGAGACTAGAGCATGTATGACAGATTCAAAAGGACAAAGATCAACACTTAAATCCAACAAGAAGAGCAGGGTATACCAGAGAAACCAAAGCAAGGAGCCAATGGCCGACATCAGCTAAATAGGCTAGCCAGGTACTCTGTGACACCAGGCCACACACAGCTTTGGCCAATGGCCCAACGCTACACAAGCTACACAAGCTACACAAGCTACACCATTCACACACAGCACATGTCGTATCTCCAAATGTTGTGAAGTAGCATATGTTTTGCCTGGAAAAAAACATCGTTATTAACAAAACATTCGGGAGGGGAAGGAAGTAAGAGTGGGGTAATGTCATGACATTTTCATTAATCTTAGTTACCTGCACGAGGGCGCAGGTCGAAAGGCCGCAACACAGGTCTCCACGTTGACGAAAGGCCTCAGCGCGCCTCCCTCCACCTTCGCTCCCCACCCCTCCCTCCTGGTATAGTACGGGGGGCCACGGCTCCGGCCGAGGAGACTGGGTGTGGGGAGGACGTGGTGGGCCGACAGCCAGCCAGCCAGCCCACACATGGCGTCTGGCTAACAGTTAGCTCAATCAGGCACGTGGCTCTATGTAGCTGCATACAGCCAGGTGCTTTCACCACCAGCACCAGGCACACACCGTTAGCGTTAGCTACTAGTAGTATTAGCTCGTCGACCAGTTTGGCTCCAGATAGAGAAAGACAGATCCACGGCGGGTATATAATCATATGTTGACTCACGGTCACTCACCATAACGCAGTATCAACGTGGAAGGAAACTTTCTTGGCCCCACGGTGTAATTTCTTCTTCTTCTTCTTCGAGTACTTTCCGGCAGACTGGACACCTTTCGGCGTATTGCTTCTTTTGAAAAGACATCCACTCGCCTCGCCGCATCATGGCTATCCCGACTGAACCACACGGGATAGCACTCAATATTATAACGTAGCTAAAGCTAACTAGCTGTCCCTGTCTTTAGCCGGGATGGCTAGCCTGACTGAACTGTCTAACATGCAACAACTTTCATCTTCAGTCCATCTGCCGAACGATGTCCTCTTCACCTTGGCTCGGATAAACTACAATGCTGCACGCGCGCCGCGCGGAATAGTCAGACGCTTTAGAATAGTGTAACCCCTCCCCTCATTGAAACCAATGCCTGCTGCAGAGCACCAGAGCTCCAATAGTGACCCAGGTGCAGACCCAGGAACATGTCATTCTACAAACGTGTCTAATGTGAAATATATAAGCATATAAGCAAAACTAGATTTTAGGTCTGTGATGAAAAAGGGCCTCGCGGGAAGGGGGGCCTCGCAAAAAAATAAAAAAAAAAATAAAAAAAAAATTATAAAAAATAATAAAAAAAATTAATATTTTTTTTTTTTTTTTTTTTTTTTTTTTTTTTTTTGCGAGGCCCCCCTTCCCGCGAGGCCCTGTGCGACCGCACTGCTCGCACACCCCCTGAGGCGGCCCTGTCTCCAGTGCTTAGACCTCTACACTACCCAGCTGCTCCAGTGCTTAGACCTCTACACTACCCAGCTGCTCCAGTGCTTAGACCTCTACACTACCCAGCCTCTCCAGTGCTTAGACCTCTACACTACCCAGCTGCTCCAGTGCTTAGACCTCTACACTACCCAGCTGCTCCAGTGCTTAGACCTCTACACTACCCAGACACTCCAGTGCTTAGACCTCTACACTACCCAGACACTCCAGTGCTTAGACCTCTACACTACCCAGCCTCTCCAGTGCTTAGACCTCTACACTACCCAGCTGCTCCAGTGCTTAGACCTCTACACTACCCAGCTGCTCCAGTGCTTAGACCTCTACACTACCCAGACACTCCAGTGCTTAGACCTCTACACTACCCAGCCTCTCCAGTGTTTAGACCTCTACACTACCCAGCCTCTCCAGTGTTTAGACCTCTACACTACCCAGCCGCTCCAGTGCTTAGACCTCTACACTACCCAGCCTCTCCAGTGCTTAGACCTCTACACTACCCAGCCTCTCCAGTGCTTAGACCTCTACACTACCCAGCCACTCCAGTGCTTAGACCTCTACACTACCCAGCCTCTCCAGTGCTTAGACCTCTACACTACCCAGCCTCTCCAGTGCTTAGACCTCTACACTACCCAGCTGCACCCGGAGAGCAATTATTTTACAGACAATTGTCAATACTTTTTGACATTTACACTGATGAAACTGAAAACTTAGCTGGTAGCTCTCTCTCTCTCTCTCTCTCTCTCTCTCTCTCTCTCTCTCTCTCTCTCTCTCTCTCTCTCTCTCTCTCTCTGTCTGTCTTATATACTCCCTATGTCTCTTTCTCTTTTTTGTCAGGACTACACAAGGTCTCTTGGGGTTTTCTGTTGTTCTATTGTATTTAATGAAGCACAGGTGGGACGATGGGATCTGGGGCACGACTTCAATCTCATATTCACCTCAATGCGTCTTGGCAGCCTTAATAAAAGGCACCCTTAGATTCAATACATTTTAATTTCCTCCTGAACCCCCCCCCCCCCCTATTTTCTGTGCAATTCAAATAACTGTATTGGCATTAGCTCTTCTTCCATCGCCAACACAGGAGCATAACAGCAGATACAGTACATCACCAGAAACGACTCAACCTCTACTGTCTTTAACTATGAATGAACACAACACTAACTTACCATCTTTAGATAATAAAGTACTCAACCTCTACTGTATTAAACTATGCATGCATGAACACAACACTAACTTACCATCTTTAGATAATAAATTACTCAACCTCTACTGTATTTAACTATGCATGCATGAACACAACACTAACTTACCATCTTTAGATAATAAAGTACTCAACCTCTACTGTCTTTAACTATGAATGAAGACAAGACAACACTCTAACTTACCATCTTTAGATAATAACATACTCAACCTCTACTGTCTTTAACCTCTTAAGCCCGGAGCCTATTTTCTGAAAATCTGCCTAAAATACATACCTAAGTAAATGGAATATTGCTCCACTTCTACAAGGTTCATTTGCATATTCTTGGTATCTAGGGACATCTATGGACCTCAGTGAATGTATTCCCAGTGTCAGAAATATTGTGTCTATTACTAGGCTTGCTTAAATCCTGATGAAACAAAGGAGAATATGAATTGTGATTTGTCTTTGCATCTTTGACAGTGTATAACACCATGCTAATAATGTCCAGACATGAAGAACTGCCACTGATCTCGTTCAGTACCTTCTTGAGATCATGTGTACAAAAAAAATCGAAGGAAATGAATAAAGGAAAGATGATTAAACAGAAGGTTCTGTAGATACAATACTGAATTATCCCATCTGGACCAATGCAATTTGAAATATTATTATAGAATATAGAATAGCAGGCTTATAAATGACCTTATTATAGCCAATTCGCACATTTATATATATACATATATTATCATTCAAATGGCTGAGTTCAATTTGGATTTAGTATCACCAGGCGTGCATAAGAACAGATAATGAAATCTACTGTAATCGACTGTACTTTTTTATTTTGATCAGGGTGCAACTGTTTTGAAACTAATTTCAAATCTAATTGTTGCTGCATGCTGAAAATAGGGAAGATAAACTTACTGCGCTGTCAATATGTCAATAACATTATGATTTGTGGTTTATTTCCATGGTTAAACATTTCCAAAATGGTCGCCTCCAAAATAAACAGACCAAATCGAAAAGTAAAATCTATCTAATAACACTTTAACCTATTGCTAAACTAACGTATTGATGATAATATACATTATAAATGCCCAAAAGAAATACCAAACCATTTTGCCATGGATATCATCTTTCATTGGTCTATGTTGACCATGCCCCCTAATCTTAGACCCCTCCCCATTTTGTATATTTTGAACCATTTGTAACATGTTGAACTTGGCAAAGAAATCCCCTATTGGTCTATGTTTGCCCCACCCCTATTGTTACAAAGGATCAGATTAAACCGAATATATATATTTATTGATTGATATATATTGCATAGTATTTGTATATCGTTTTGATATCCCTTGTATATTCCTTGTACATATACACGGAATATCCCTTTAGCCTAGTACAGACCATAATATTTCATTCTCCTATTGGACAGCGGTCCACAGGCGCCAGGGCCATGCCTCCAGAGTCAGGTTCAAAGCCACCGTCAAGACATGTCTGTACATGCCCGGCCTTGCCCAAGAATACGAGACAGAAATGAGGCTGGCACTAGATTGTTCGCCGTGCATATAAATATGGCGCAGGTGAATACAGAAGCACTTAGGAACTAAAGTTGAAGCCTCACCCACGATACTCCGTGCGGTGAAGTATGGCCTGTTTGGCCCCAAAGAGAGCATTGAGACCGCGTGCGAATTAATAACTGAAGTGTCAGAGTTTGGCGCTATACCGTCGAGTGCGACATATTTCTATTAAGTCAGTAATAGTCTATTTGTGTATAGTGTATCGTGCGGCTAAAGTTCTACAGTGACCAGCATCACCAACGCTTCCTCGTACCAGCTAGAGTGCTTATCCAGGCTGGGCTGCTTTCATGGCGCTTTCACCCGAGGAGACCTAGACGAGGATCGTGTGGACATGTACACTGGATTAATCTACCCGACGACTGCATAGCCATTTACGGCTGGATTATATTTGTTTTGGTCCTGTGATTTATGGAGCGGAGAATCGCCGACGCCTACACGTGTGTGGGATTTACCCTGTGAGGAGCCACGTCGAGTATGCGCCTCAGAGAGCCTGAGGCAGGCTAGCTTTCTTCACTGTGGAGCTACAGTCTACGGAGAACAGTTGTATTCGTCTGTGGATCAAGAGACTATTGCACCGTCTCCTGTACTTGGAGTCTCCTTAGTCATCGTTGACCAGACTCTCTACTACCGACAGATCCTCTACCCCTGCTGGCTTACAACCGGGGGGACCCTTCAGTATCTCCCGCTATATATATTACCAGTGCACCATAGATATAATTCCCTAAGATTCAGGTCGTATAATTACCTCCTGCGTAACCAGAGAATGGACATTCATTATTGATTTGCCTACGCACATTCCTTTGCCTTACAAGTGCATTCAAAGTATAATAGAGAAGTATATTATGTACCTTTTGCTGCAATAAATACTTAATTATAACTTTGTGTGGAACCGATTTATTGTGGGAAGTGTTCATCATATTTATATATCATGTACTGTATGGCCAGTAATTAAAGTACATAAAGCGGTAGTGGTTTAATGATACCATACTTATCAATACAGTCAGGGAATTGTACCCCTCAGTTACAATTGGTCCTTCGAGCCGGAGGGTAACTAGTGTAATATTAATATAGTGGTATTAATATTGACATGGCCTATGATGAACACTCCACAAAACGGTTCTCCTAAAGTAGATCGCCCGCAGCGTAGACGGCAGACACCTCAGTACTTAGAGGATTACGTTGCCAATATACTAGCTTTCTACAGACGGTAAACGCGGAAAAAGTAGATAGTAAAATTATGTCCGACCCTATCAACCAGGCTACCCCGCCAATAGAGGCCCTAGTGGGTTCTAACGTAACTGACCAAGCTCACGGTGGAGACAAGGAGGGACCTGACATGACTTTACCCCCCGCCAAGACCGAAGAAGTAGTCCCCGGAGAGCTCCAGGATAAAGACAGCCCTCCAGGGATGGAACTCTACCCGCTACAAGAAGAGGAGAGCATCCCGGAGATGGATCTCCAGGACTCGCCACAGGAGAACAGATCTCCAACGAGTACTGCCAGGAGCAAATCACCTCAACCAGCGTCTTCCCCCAGCGAGGCGGACAAGATGCTGGCACAGGCATTCCTCGCCAGCCTAGCAGCCTCAACAGAGCGCAATCGACTCCAAGCACAGACGCTTAGTGAGCGCGAACATTCTTCCATGGAAAGAGAACGCCTTCAAGCGCAGCAACGGAGCGACGAAGATCGTATACGTCTAGAGATTAGACGCCTTCAGACGGAAGAGAATATGCGAAGGGACCGGGCCGAAGCCCAGCGCGCCACCGCCGAAGCCCAGCGCGCCGCTGCCGGTGCCCAAAGAGAAGCAGAGCGCGACCTCGCTCTCACCAAGCGCGAAGCCGAGCGCGACCGATTACAAGCGCAGATAATGGAGCAGCTGATCACCAGGGCAACACCCCCTCCCTCCGCACGGGGTTCCAGGGCCTCGTCAAGACAGGGGTCAAGGGCACCCTCCCCTACCCGATCAAGCGACCCTGAGCCCGACCACCAGAGAGAGCCTATACCCCCCTCCGAACTCCTTCCCCGACCGGTCCAAGCGAGACCCAGCTACAAGGAAGAAACGGTCTACACCGCGGAGAGGCTAAATAGACCTGCCAGAGGAAGAAAAAGAGGGAGAGGAGGAGAGTCAAGCCCGACAGCAGCACAGTACTCCACAGGACCAGGAGGTCCAGTACAGCCCAGGCTCTACCCCGCGGCTCTGCGCTACAGACCCCAGACTCAATTCACGGGTGAGCTTGACGCACGACCAGCCCCGAGGAACAGCACCTGGATACGCGGGCCATGGTACCCAGCAGGTACCAGCCCACCAAGAGGCGTAAGAGGAGACTCGCCTAGGAGGCCTCTCTTCCAACGCTCACCGATGTGCCAGCCATCCATGGCATCATACATTGGCACACCGACGTTTCCGGACTTCACCCACGAGAACAGAGCACAGTACACGGAGCTACGAATGTGCTTAGAGACAATGATGTCCGATGTAGCTGATGAACCGTACAAATATGCTATCCTATTGAAGCACCTCAAGGTGCCCCGAGCGCACAATATACCGCTGGCCTATGCCACCTCTACTACCCCATACACTGCGGCTCTAGCAGCACTCGACCAAAGATATGGACGCATATGGGACTACGTAATACAAGAGATAAGGCATATTGACCGCCTACCCCCAGCCACAGACAATCGCTCACTAGATGACCTGTCTATCAAGGTACAATCCCTGGTAGGGATGCTGGGGGCGCAAAGAGAAAAGGGTATGCACGAACTGTACGCAAACTCTAATGTCGAGAGGATTTTAGAGAAGCTTCCGCCCGCCCGACAAGAGCGCTTCAGGCGGCAAAGAGACCACCGTGATCCTAACGGTCCCGAGCCATCCCTCCTAGACCTAGCCGACTTCCTGGCGAGAGAAGTCAACAGCCTACGGTTGGATACGTTCATGCGGAGCACCCCAAGCTCCAGAGAGGGACCTAGGAGAGCAAACGATGGCCGAAGATTGGTGACCGTCATGCACCAATCAGAATCAGTACCGAGCAGCAAGAACCACAGTACCCCCTCGATGAAAGAGAAGTGGAAGATGGTGTGCCCGTACTGCGAAAAGGAACACTGGTTGTCACAATGTGACACGTTCAAGAAGATGACCGCCGACGAGGTGAGTCAATGGATAAAGTCCAACCGACGCTGTTACCGATGTGCGCGCAGTCACATGGCAGCCGATTGCCGCTTAAAGAAGAGGTGTAGTCGGTGTGACGGAGCCCACCTAGATGTCCTACACGACAGTAACAGAAGAAAGCCTGCACCCTCAAGCAGCACAAAGGCAAGTGTTATGTACATTGACCCCGCCAGCAGCGGGGGCGCCCGGGTGCTCTTAAAGGTGGTCCGTGTAACACTGAGTTACCAAGACAAGGTCATGGACACTTACGCCGTCCTTGACGACGAGTCAGAGAAGACCCTTCTCCTCGCGTCCGCTGCGGCCCAGCTGGGGCTGCGGGGGAGCGAAAACCAGATGACGATTCGGACAATAAGAAGAGATCTAAAGACGATAAAGGGCGAGAATGTCTCCTTCACTATCGCAGCAAGCGGGCAGCCAGAGAGATGGTATAGGATTACTAACGCTTTCACCAGCCAAGAAATAGGCCTGTCGCAGTACACCTACCCCATCGCCAAGCTGATGGATAAATATGTGCACCTGCGTCAACTACCTATACCGCTCATAGACGGTGCCACCCCGACCCTGCTGATAGGCTCCGACCATGCAGACCTCATCGTCCCGATTGACCGGGTCCACACAGGGCCCAGAGGCTGTCCTGCAGCAGTCGAGACCCGCCTAGGATGGACACTACAAGGCCCCCTCGCTAAGTCTCTTAACCGAACAGCAGCCACTAGCTGCCTCCACTCCAGAGTGACAGAAGAAGACACCACCCTCCTACAGCATGTCGAGAGGCTATGGACACTAGAGACAATGCCCTTTAAGAATGAAAAGAAAGACATTCGTTCCAAGGAAGACATTTACGCTATAGCCCTCCTCGAGCAGGGGACAAAGAGAGTCAAAGTCAACGGAGTGATGAGATACGCAACTCCACTCCTGAGGCGAGAGGGTATGCCTACCTTCCACGCCCCAAAAGAAGCGACGGAGCGGTATCTATTGAACACAGAGCGGCGCCTAGCCAGAGACCCCGCTCAAGAGACGGTGTACCGCGCTGAGATTAACAAGCTAATCACAGCGGGACACATAAAGAGGCCGATCAGACGACCGAATCATGGTACGTGCCGCACCACAAAGTCCACCACAACGGCAAGGATCGTATTGTGTTCAACTGCAGCTACCAGATCGGATCACAAAATCTGAATAAAGAGCTCTTGCCCGGCCCAACACTCGGCCCCTCTCTACTAGGCGTGTTACTACGTTTCTGCCAAGACAAGGTGGCCATCAGCGGCGACATCAAAGGGATGTTCCTGCAGGTGAGACTAGTAGAGGAGGACAAGCCCCTGCTGCGGTTCCTATGGAGAGAGAGGATCGGGGATGAGCAACCAGCCATCTATCAATGGGAAGTCCTCCCTTTCGGAACCACATGCAGCCCATGCTGTGCTACGTTTGCACTGCAAAAACACGTCGCAGAGGACCCAGCAGCTGATGAAGAGGTCCGACAAAGTGTAGGAAATAGTTTCTACGTGGACAACTGTCTGCAAAGCGTCTCGACGCCAGAAGAAGCCGAGGCCCTTCTACTCAAGCTCCGCGCCTCCCTGATCAAAGGCGGCTTTGATCTCAGGCAGTGGGCCAGCAGCGACTCGCAAGTATTGCGCAGCCTCTCCCCCGAGGACAAGGCAACAAGCAGCGAGACCTGGATGGCGACCATCCCAGGAGAAGCCCAAGAAATGACATTAGGACTAGTCTGGCGCTTCAAAACAGACTCGCTCCATTATAAACACACACCCCTGACCAAGGAGCAGGGAAGGTCGACTGCACTACCGACCACCAGACGGAGTGTATACAGAACACTCGCCAGACAATATGACCCGTTGGGATGTATTCTACCTTACACCACCAGGGCAAAGATGATTGTAAGAGCGTTATGGGACAAGGACCAGGGCTGGGACGACCCCATACCCGAACACCTTGCATCCACATGGAGAGAGTGGGAGACGGAACTCAGCTCACTCCCAGGTGTCAACATACGCCGCAGCTACTTCCCACCCACAGTGAGGCCGGATACATGCCAGATGGACCTGCACGTCTTCAGCGACGCCTCCGAAGTAGCCTACGGCTCGGTGGCCTACTTGCGTGCCCGAGAGGAGGGAGGAGAAATACATACTGCTTTCATCCTGGCTCGCTCAAGAATAGCCCCACGAAAGCAACAATCTATCCCGCATCTAAAGCTCTGCGCAGCCCTAGCAGGAGCGCAACTCGCCACGTTAATCCAACGTGAACTCACCATTCCGGTGCAAAGAACAATCTTGTGGTCAGACTCCACGACAGTACTCACATGGATCCGGTCTGATTCGTGCAGATACAAGGTCTTCGTGGGAGTCAGAGTCACAGAGATTCAAGATTTAACAGAAGTAGCAAGCTGGAGGTATGTGGACACAAAACACAACCCAGCTGACGTCATCACCCGGGCAATGTCCCTGGATGACCTCACCCGTCACAACCTATACAGTGACGGGCCAGAGTTCCTCACACTCCCGGAAGAAGAGTGGCCTACACCCACCCCACGGGAAGCGAGTAAAGAGGAGGCCAAAAACAAGAAATCTATGTTCTGTGGATTGAACACACTCGTCTCCACAGACCCCGACATAGACGATTGCCTCACCCTAGAGAGTGCGCAGCTAAAGACATTCCTGTGGCACCACCCAGAGATTCAGCTCACTACTGACATTACAGCAGCTGACTACGAAGAAGCAGAACTTCTTCTACTACAACGAGCCCAGAGAGACTCGTTTCCCGAGGAGCTAGACTGTCTACAGGGAGCAAAGCCCATCCCATCAGACAGCAGATTGCTCCACCTAGCCCCCGAGAGCGACGCCCATGGTCTCATCAGAGTGGGTGGTCGTCTGCGGAGAGCTCCAGACTTACCGGATGACGTCAAGTACCCGACACAAGGTCACAGAGCTGATCATAAAGAAATACGACGAGGATGTGCATCACGCCGGGGCAGAGAGAGTCTTCGCGGAGATCAGACGTCGTTATTAGATACTGCAAGGGAGAGAAGCAGTGCGGCGCTTCCAGCGAACCTGTCTAGACTGTCGTAAATGGCGAGCGCAGCCCAGTATACCCCGGATGGCTGACCTACCTCCCTGTCGCCTCCGACTCGGCGACAAGCCTTTTCACTCCACCGGTATGGACTGTTTTGGCCCGCTGTATATCAAGAAAGGAAGAGGAACCGAGAAGCGGTGGGGTATTGTATTCAAATGCATGACCACCCGAGCGATGCATATAGAACTCCTTCCAACCATGAGCACAGACTCATTCCTTATGGCCTTCCGAAGATTCACATTGCGGAAAGGCAAACCGTCTATACTATTGTCTGATCACGGGACAAACTTCAAAGGCGGAGAAAGAGAGCTGAGAGAGAGCTTCCAAGCTATGGGCCCAGAACTTAAGACCCACCTCGCTCCATCCCAGATTGACTTACAGTTTAATCCCCCGAACGCACCTCACTTCGGTGGAACTTGGGAACGAGAAGTACGTTCAATAAAGACAGCCCTGTACGCCGTGCTTGGGGCCCAGACCGTGGCGGAAGAAGTCTTAATGACAGTCCTCACGGAGATCGAGGGAGTATTGAACTCAAAGCCCCTCGGTTACGTCTCAAGTGATGTAGCAGATGTCGACCCAGTCACCCCCAACACACTCTTGATGGGGCGGCTGGACCCCGCGCTACCACAGACAATGTACAGGCCTGAAGAAGCGAACGGCCGAAGAATGTGGAGGTACAGTCAAGTATTGGCTGACAAGTTTTGGAACAGCTTCCTACTCCACTATCTACCGTCTCTACAGACCCGCCAGAAATGGGTGAAAGAGAGAGACAATTTGACAGAATGAACAGTCGTCATGATTATCGACCAGTCACTACCCCGAGCTATGTGGCCGGCTGGCCGCGTAAGCAAAGTGATCACCGGTGCCGACGGAAAGGTCCGAGCAGCCGAAGTGCTCGTCCAAGGACGGATCTACACCCGACCCGTGGCGAGGCTAATAGAACTGCCAAGGCTCCCCGATACTATCGATGACGACCATGACCCCATGACTTTGTGAACTGCCCGACCCCTCACAACAGACATTGAGTAGTGGACAGTGCGGTTAATCTGTCTCTGCTTAGCTAATTAGGTGGGACTAATTAGGAGGCGGCTGTTACAAAGGATCAGATTAAACCGAATATATATATTTATTGATTGATATATATTGCATAGTATTTGTATATCGTTTTGATATCCCTTGTATATTCCTTGTACATATACACGGAATATCCCTTTAGCCTAGTACAGACCATAATATTTCATTCTCCTATTGGACAGCGGTCCACAGGCGCCAGGGCCATGCCTCCAGAGTCAGGTTCAAAGCCACCGTCAAGACATGTCTGTACATGCCCGGCCTTGCCCAAGAATACGAGACAGAAATGAGGCTGGCACTAGATTGTTCGCCGTGCATATAAATATGGCGCAGGTGAATACAGAAGCACTTAGGAACTAAAGTTGAAGCCTCACCCACGATACTCCATGCGGTGAAGTATGGCCTGTTTGGCCCCAAAGAGAGCATTGAGACCGCGTGCGAATTAATAACTGAAGTGTCAGAGTTTGGCGCTATACCGTCGAGTGCGACATATTTCTATTAAGTCAGTAATAGTCTATTTGTGTATAGTGTATCGTGCGGCTAAAGTTCTACAGTGACCAGCATCACCAACGCTTCCTCGTACCAGCTAGAGTGCTTATCCAGGCTGGGCTGCTTTCATGGCGCTTTCACCCGAGGAGACCTAGACGAGGATCGTGTGGACATGTACACTGGATTAATCTACCCGACGACTGCATAGCCATTTACGGCTGGATTATATTTGTTTTGGTCCTGTGATTTATGGAGCGGAGAATCGCCGACGCCTACACGTGTGTGGGATTTACCCTGTGAGGAGCCACGTCGAGTCTGCGCCTCAGAGAGCCTGAGGCAGGCTAGCTTTCTTCACTGTGGAGCTACAGTCTACGGAGAACAGCTGTATTCGTCTGTGGATCAAGAGACTATTGCACCGTCTCCTGTACTTGGAGTCTCCTTAGTCATCGTTGACCAGACTCTCTACTACCGACAGATCCTCTACCCCTGCTGGCTTACAACCGGGGGGACCCTTCAGTATCTCCCGCTATATATATTACCAGTGCACCATAAGGCTGAGCCCGAACCCTGTTTTTAGGGTTCGAACGTTCGCCAGGTTTATCGAACGAACGTTCGAACGTTCGTTTTTTTAAATTTTTTAATAATTTTTTTTTAATACATTTTTTTTTTCATTTTTTTTTAATAATAATTTTTTTTTTATTGTATTATTATAGATCCTACGGAGGGCGGCATTGCATAGTCTATTGGTGAAAAACATGTTGTTTACAGTGGTGGCTGTTCATGTAAACATGTAATTAAACAAAGCACTCAGAAGAAAATAAACAAGCTACTTAATCAAAGTATGATAAACAATAGCCCTTGCAATCACGTAAGGGGCTAGATAAACAAATGCATTCGTTTTGTGGCATTAGCGTTATATAGTTAGTGTTACAACTTACACGTAACAGGTATTCACTCTTGGTCGACGGGGAGGGGAGCCGGGAGGAGAGGCGCACGCCTCGGCTCAACAGACCCGTCCACCGTCTACCTCGGACGGGTCTGTCCACCGTGCGCCTGCTGTTGTTTCCAACGCAACCACCTCCCGCCATGAAGCTCGCGCGACCGTGGCCGAAAAAGGATGGTATTCATTAATGATCCTAATCTGCAGGTTCACCTACGGAAACCTTGTTACCGATTACTTCCTCGGCGGGGAGCTAACTACGGCTCCCCGGTAAGTCTGTTGAGGCTTGCCGATTGGTGGTAACAGCAGAGGCGGGTGCAAGCGGTGTGACGTAATTGGCAGAATCGCCTGTCAATCAAAATAGAGCTCTGGTTGAGAAATAGTATCCCGCTGCAGCCCGGCAGACCATACTGGTTGAGCCGAGCGCCTCGCATTCACATCACCTCAACCCCGTGCGCATCCTTTATTCTTTTTTTCATCGAACGTTCGAACCTATTAATTAAAGTCCGAATGTCAGCGTAACAAACGAACGTTCGAACGTTCGAACGTTGGGGCTCAGCCTTAGTGCACCATAGATATAATTCCCTAAGATTCAGGTCATATAATTACCTCCTGCGTAACCAGAGAATGGACATTCATTATTGATTTGCCTACGCACAATCCTTTGCCTTACAAGTGCATTCAAAGTATAATAGAGAAGTATATTATGTACCTTTTGCTGCAATAAATACTTAATTATAACTTTGTGTGGAACCGATTTATTGTGGGAAGTGTTCATCATATTTATATATCATGTACTGTATGGCCAGTAATTAAAGTACATAAAGCGGTAGTGGTTTAATGATACCATACTTATCAATACAGTCAGGGAATTGTACCCCTCAGTTACACCTATGTTTAAATCCCGCCCCATTTTTGTATCTTTTGAACCATTTATCATAGAGACTCACGAGAGACCCTCTTCCATTGGCCGGCGGTGCACAGGCATCACCCACACTTTCACAATTTCCCCCGCGGAATTGTCTAGTTATTATTATTATTCAGTTAGGAAGACATCTCACTACAGTTAGGAACACATCTCACTACAGTTAGGAACATATCTCACTTCAGTTAGGAACATATCTCACTTCAGTTAGGAACATATCTCACTACAGTTAGGAACATATCTCACTACAGTTAGGAACACATCTCACTACAGTTAGGAACACATCTCACTACAGTTAGGAACACATCTCACTACAGTTAGGAACACATCTCACTACAGTTAGGAACACATCTCACTACAGTTAGGAACACATCTCACTACAGTTAGGAACATATCTCACTACAGTTAGGAACATATCTCACTTCAGTTAGGAACACATCTCACTACAGTTAGGAACACATCTCACTACAGTTAGGAACACATCTCACTTCAGTTAGGAACACATCTCACTTCAGTTAGGAACATATCTCACTACAGTTAGGAACACATCTCACTACAGTTAGGAACACATCTCACTACAGTTAGGAACATATCTCACTTCAGTTAGGAACACATCTCACTACAGTCAGGAACACATCTCACTACAGTTAGGAACACATCTCACTACAGTTAGGAACATATCTCACTACAGTTAGGAACATATCTCACTACAGTTAGGAACACATCTCACTACAGTTAGGAACATATCTACAGTTAGGAACACATCTCACTACAGTTAGGAACATATCTCACTACAGTTAGGAACACATCTCACTACAGTTAGGAACATATCTCACTACAGTTAGGAACATATCTCACTACAGTTAGGAACACATCTCACTACAGTTAGGAACATATCTACAGTTAGGAACACATCTCACTACAGTTAGGAACATATCTCACTACAGTTAGGAACACATCTCACTACAGTTAGGAACACATCTCACTACAGTTAGGAACATATCTCACTACAGTCAGGAACACATCTCACTACAGTTAGGAACACATCTCACTACAGTTAGGAACACATCTCACTACAGTCAGGAACACATCTCACTACAGTTAGGAACATATCTCACTACAGTTAGGAACACATCTCACTACAGTCAGGAACATATCTCACTACAGTTAGGAACACATCTCACTACAGTTAGGAACATATCTCACTACAGTTAGGAACACATCTCACTACAGTTAGGAACATATCTCACTTCAGTTAGGAACATATCTCACTACAGTTAGGAACACATCTCACTACAGTTAGGAACATATCTACAGTTAGGAACACATCTCACTACAGTTAGGAACACATCTCACTACAGTTAGGAACACATCTCACTACAGTTAGGAACACATCTCACTACAGTTAGGAACATATCTCACTTCAGTTAGGAACACATCTCACTACAGTTAGGAACATATCTCACTACAGTTAGGAACACATCTCACTACAGTTAGGAACATATCTCACTACAGTTAGGAACACATCTCACTACAGTTAGGAACATATCTACAGTTAGGAACATATCTCACTACAGTTAGGAACACATCTCACTACAGTTAGGAACACATCTCACTACAGTTAGGAACACATCTCACTACAGTTAGGAACATATCTCACTACAGTTAGGAACACATCTCACTACAGTTAGGAACACATCTCACTACAGTTAGGAACACATCTCACTTCAGTTAGGAACACATCTCACTACAGTTAGGAACACATCTCACTACAGTTAGGAACACATCTCACTACAGTTAGGAACATATCTCACTACAGTTAGGAACACATCTCACTACAGTTAGGAACACATCTCACTACAGTTAGGAACACATCTCACTACAGTTAGGAACACATCTCACTACAGTTAGGAACATATCTCACTACAGTTAGGAACACATCTCACTACAGTTAGGAACACATCTCACTACAGTTAGGAACATATCTCACTACAGTTAGGAACATATCTCACTACAGTTAGGAACACATCTCACTACAGTTAGGAACATATCTCACTACAGTCAGGAACACATCTCACTACAGTCAGGAACACATCTACAGTCAGGAACATATCTCACTACAGTTAGGAACACATCTCACTACAGTTAGGAACACATCTCACTACAGTTAGGAACACATCTCACTACAGTTAGGAACACATCTCACTACAGTTAGGAACATATCTCACTACAGTTAGGAACATATCTCACTTCAGTTAGGAACACATCTCACTACAGTTAGGAACACATCTCACTACAGTTAGGAACACATCTCACTTCAGTTAGGAACACATCTCACTTCAGTTAGGAACATATCTCACTACAGTTAGGAACACATCTCACTACAGTTAGGAACACATCTCACTACAGTTAGGAACATATCTCACTTCAGTTAGGAACACATCTCACTACAGTCAGGAACACATCTCACTACAGTTAGGAACACATCTCACTACAGTTAGGAACATATCTCACTACAGTTAGGAACATATCTCACTACAGTTAGGAACACATCTCACTACAGTTAGGAACATATCTACAGTTAGGAACACATCTCACTACAGTTAGGAACATATCTCACTACAGTTAGGAACACATCTCACTACAGTTAGGAACATATCTCACTACAGTTAGGAACACATCTCACTACAGTTAGGAACATATCTACAGTTAGGAACACATCTCACTACAGTTAGGAACATATCTCACTACAGTTAGGAACACATCTCACTACAGTTAGGAACACATCTCACTACAGTTAGGAACATATCTCACTACAGTCAGGAACACATCTCACTACAGTTAGGAACACATCTCACTACAGTTAGGAACACATCTCACTACAGTCAGGAACACATCTCACTACAGTTAGGAACATATCTCACTACAGTTAGGAACACATCTCACTACAGTCAGGAACATATCTCACTACAGTTAGGAACACATCTCACTACAGTTAGGAACATATCTCACTACAGTTAGGAACACATCTCACTACAGTTAGGAACATATCTCACTTCAGTTAGGAACATATCTCACTACAGTTAGGAACACATCTCACTACAGTTAGGAACATATCTACAGTTAGGAACACATCTCACTACAGTTAGGAACACATCTCACTACAGTTAGGAACACATCTCACTACAGTTAGGAACACATCTCACTACAGTTAGGAACATATCTCACTTCAGTTAGGAACACATCTCACTACAGTTAGGAACATATCTCACTACAGTTAGGAACACATCTCACTACAGTTAGGAACATATCTCACTACAGTTAGGAACACATCTCACTACAGTTAGGAACATATCTACAGTTAGGAACATATCTCACTACAGTTAGGAACACATCTCACTACAGTTAGGAACACATCTCACTACAGTTAGGAACACATCTCACTACAGTTAGGAACATATCTCACTACAGTTAGGAACACATCTCACTACAGTTAGGAACACATCTCACTACAGTTAGGAACACATCTCACTTCAGTTAGGAACACATCTCACTACAGTTAGGAACACATCTCACTACAGTTAGGAACACATCTCACTACAGTTAGGAACATATCTCACTACAGTTAGGAACACATCTCACTACAGTTAGGAACACATCTCACTACAGTTAGGAACACATCTCACTACAGTTAGGAACACATCTCACTACAGTTAGGAACATATCTCACTACAGTTAGGAACACATCTCACTACAGTTAGGAACACATCTCACTACAGTTAGGAACATATCTCACTACAGTTAGGAACATATCTCACTACAGTTAGGAACACATCTCACTACAGTTAGGAACATATCTCACTACAGTCAGGAACACATCTCACTACAGTTAGGAACATATCTCACTACAGTTAGGAACACATCTCACTTCAGTTAGGAACACATCTCACTACAGTTAGGAACACATCTCACTACAGTTAGGAACACATCTCACTACAGTTAGGAACACATCTCACTTCAGTTAGGAACACATCTCACTACAGTTACAGTTAGGAACACATCTCACTACAGTTAGGAACACATCTCACTACAGTTAGGAACACATCTCACTTCAGTTAGGAACATATCTCACTACAGTTAGGAACATATCTCACTACAGTTAGGAACACATCTCACTACAGTTAGGAACACATCTCACTACAGTTAGGAACACATCTCACTACAGTTAGGAACACATCTCACTACAGTCAGGAACATATCTCACTACAGTTAGGAACACATCTCACTACAGTTAGGAACACATCTCACTACAGTTAGGAACACATCTCACTACAGTCAGGAACATATCTCACTACAGTTAGGAACACATCTCACTACAGTTAGGAACACATCTCACTACAGTCAGGAACACATCTCACTACAGTTAGGAACACATCTCACTACAGTCAGGAACACATCTCACTACAGTTAGGAACACATCTCACTACAGTTAGGATCACATCTCATTACAGTTAGGAACACATCTCACTACAGTTAGGAACACATCTCACTACAGTTAGGAACACATCTCACTACAGTCAGGAACATATCTCACTACAGTCAGGAACATATCTCACTACAGTCAGGAACATATCTCACTACAGTTAGGATCACATCTCACTACAGTTAGGAACACATCTCACTACAGTCAGGAACATATCTCACTACAGTCAGGAACATATCTCACTACAGTCAGGAACATATCTCACTACAGTCAGGAACATATCTCACTACAGTCAGGAACATATCTCACTACAGTCAGGAACATATCTCACTACAGTTAGGAACACATCTCACTACAGTTAGGAACACATCTCACTACAGTTAGGAACATATCTCACTACAGTTAGGAACACATCTCACTACAGTTAGGAACATATCTCACTACAGTTAGGAACACATCTCACTACAGTTAGGAACATATCTCACTTCAGTTAGGAACACATCTCACTACAGTTAGGAACACATCTCACTTCAGTTAGGAACACATCTCACTACAGTTAGGAACACATCTCACTACAGTTAGGAACATATCTCACTACAGTTAGGAACACATCTCACTACAGTTAGGAACATATCTCACTACAGTTAGGAACACATCTCACTACAGTTAGGAACATATCTCACTACAGTTAGGAACACATCTCACTACAGTTAGGAACACATCTCACTACAGTTAGGAACATATCTCACTACAGTTAGGAACACATCTCACTACAGTTAGGAACACATCTCACTACAGTTAGGAACACATCTCACTACAGTTAGGAACACATCTCACTACAGTTAGGATCACATCTCACTACAGTTAGGAACATATCTCACTACAGTTAGGAACACATCTCACTACAGTTAGGAACACATCTCACTACAGTTAGGAACACATCTCACTACAGTTAGGAACACATCTCACTACAGTTAGGAACATATCTCACTACAGTTAGGAACACATCTACAGTCAGGAACACATCTCACTACAGTTAGGAACACATCTACAGTCAGGAACACATCTCACTACAGTTAGGAACACATCTCACTACAGTTAGGAACACATCTCACTACAGTTAGGAACATATCTCACTACAGTTAGGAACACATCTACAGTCAGGAACACATCTCACTACAGTCAGGAACACATCTCACTACAGTCAGGAACACATCTCACTACAGTTAGGAACACATCGCACTACAGTTAGGAACACATCTCACTACAGTTAGGAACACATCTCACTACAGTTAGGAACACATCTCACTACAGTTAGGAACATATCTCACTACAGTTAGGAACACATCTCACTACAGTTAGGAACATATCTCACTACAGTTAGGAACACATCTCACTACAGTTAGGAACACATCTCACTACAGTTAGGAACACATCTCACTACAGTTAGGAACATATCTCACTACAGTTAGGAACACATCTCACTACAGTTAGGAACATATCTCACTACAGTTAGGAACACATCTCACTTCAGTTAGGAACACATCTCACTACAGTTAGGAACACATCTCACTACAGTCAGGAACACATCTCACTACAGTCAGGAACACATCTCACTACAGTTAGGAACATATCTCACTTCAGTTAGGAACATATCTCACTTCAGTTAGGAACATATCTCACTACAGTTAGGAACATATGTTCTCTGTCTCTTCTGTTCTCTGTCTCTTCTGTTCTATGTCTCTTCTGTTCTCTGTCTCTTCTGTTCTCTTTGTTCTCTGTCTCTTCTGTTCTCTGTCTCTTCTGTTCTCTGTCTCTTCTGTTCTCTGTCTCTTCTGTTCTCTGTCTCTTCTGTTCTCTGTCTCTTCTGTTCTCTCTGTTCTCTGTCTCTTCTGTTCCCTGTCTCTTCTGTTCTCTGTCTCTTCTGTTCTCTCTGTTCTCTGTCTCTTCTGTTCCCTGTCTCTTCTGTTCTGTCTCTTCTGTTCTCTCTGTTCTCTGTCTCTTCTGTTCTCTGTCTCTTCTGTTCTCATCTCTGTTCTCTGTCTCTTCTGTTCTCTGTCTCTTCTGTTCTCTGTCTCTTCTGTTCTCTGTCTCTTCTGTTCTCTGTCTCTTCTGTTCTCTGTCTCTTCTGTTCTCTGTCTCTTCTGTTCTCTCTGTTCTCTGTCTCTTCTGTTCTCTGTCTCTTCCCAGGTGGCCAGCATACTCGGCCCAATTCCGGCTACCGGTCGGCACACTCGGCATATGTCCGGCACGGCACGCCAACGATGAGCCGGATCTGGCTCGGTAATGGTTGCCGGGGCAGAGCCGACTCGGGCTCGCCAAAGATAAACCGGCTCTGGCCCGGCTCTGGTTGCCGGGGCAGAGCCGACTCGGGCTCGCCAAAGCTAAACCGGCTCTGGCCCGGCAATGGTTGCCGTGCCCGAGCCGACTCGGGCTCGCCAAAGATAAACCGGCTCTGGCCCGGCAATGGTTGCCGGGGCAGAGCCGACTCGGGCTCGCCAAAGATAAACCGGCTCTGGCCCGGCTCTGCTTGCCGGGGCAGAGCCGACTCGGGCTCGCCAAAGATAAACCGGCTCTGGCCCGGCTCGGCTTGCCGTGCCAGAGCCGACTCGGGCTCGCCAAAGATAAACCGGCTCTGGCACGGCAATGGTTGCCGGGGCAGAGCCGACCCGGGCTCGCCAAAGATAAACCGGCTCTGGCCCGGCAATGGTTGCCGGGGCAGAGCCGAAGTTTCAGTCAAGCGACGCCGCCCCCACACACAACAGCGGTGTGATTGGCAGAATCGACTGTCAATCAAAATTGTTCCGTTGAGACCACCGCAACAAGTGAATACAGCTGTACTGTACCCACTCTGCAGTCTGTCAATAAAGCTTTCAATCAATCAATCAATCAATCAGACAAATGCATAGAAAAGCCCTTATTATAACCAAATAACAAAAGATTATATTATTGTTTATGAAAATGTTTTAGCCCTATGCTTGCCTATTATTTTAATGGCAACAAATAAAATAATAATAATAAAATTAATAAATAAAATGTTAGAGGAGTGGAGGGGGGGGGGGCAGAGCGAGGTGGGTGTTATAGGAGTGGAGGGGGGGGGGCAGAGCCTCATAAAGCTAACATTAGCTGCACTCATAGGAGCCTGCATGTTGATGTAGCCTCATAAAGCTAACATTATAGCTGCACTCATAGGATGTTGATGTAGCCTCATAAAGCTGCATATGCTGCACTCATAGGAGCGTGTTGATGTAGCCTCATAAAGCTAACAAGAGTATATGTAATACTGTGGTTATGGCCTCTATAGTTAGCAGCTCATAGCTAACATAATACTGTGGTTAAGGCCTGCAGCAGCTCAGTAGCTAACATAACAACACTGTAGTTAAGGCCTTTAACCAGCAGCTCAGTAGCTAACATAACAACACTTTAGTTAAGGCCTTTAACCAGCAGCTCAGTAGCTAACATAACAACTGTGGTTAAGGCCTTTAAATAGCTGCACTCATAGGAGCCTGCATGTTGATGTAGCCTCATAAAGCTAATATTATAGCTGCACTCATAGGATGTTGATGTAGCCTCATAAAGCTGCATATGCTGCACTCATAGGAGCGTGTTGATGTAGCCTCATAAAGCTAACAAGAGTATATGTAATACTGTGGTTATGGCCTCTATAGTTAGCAGCTCATAGCTAACATAATACTGTGGTTAAGGCCTGCAGCAGCTCAGTAGCTAACATAACAACACTGTAGTTAAGGCCTTTAACCAGCAGCTCAGTAGCTAACATAACAACTGTGGTTAAGGCCTTCAAATGTCAATATCCCAATGTACCCAACCCCCCCCACCCAACCTCCTCCAATGTACAGTTTCTACGTCAAATGTATATACTCCCTTTTCTTGACTCCTTCTGTATCACAAACAGTACTGTATTTGCAAATCTGGTATGTCATAAATGTATAGATGTAGCAGTACTGACTATCTGTATGTCATGTATGTCATATATGTCTATATGAATTGAAAATGGGGGACCCTGATGGAAACAAGACAAACGTCTTTCTCAGGTCTGCATCCCCTTAACAATTGTATGTATTGAGCCGTACTGTATTGTACCCATTCTGCAATCTGTTAAATAAAGTTTTCATTCATTCATTCAAATAGCTGCACTCATAGGAGCCTGCATGTTGATGTAGCCTCATAAAGCTAATATTATAGCTGCACTCATAGGATGTTGATGTAGCCTCATAAAGCTGCATATGCTGCACTCATAGGAGCGTGTTGATGTAGCCTCATAAAGCTAACAAGAGTATATGTAATACTGTGGTTATGGCCTCTATAGTTAGCAGCTCATAGCTAACATAATACTGTGGTTAAGGCCTGCAGCAGCTCAGTAGCTAACATAACAACACTGTAGTTAAGGCCTTTAACCAGCAGTTCAGTAGCTAACATAACAACTGTGGTTAAGGCCTTTAAATAGCTGCACTCATAGGAGCCTGCATGTTGATGTAGCCTCATAAAGCTAACATTATAGCTGCACTCATAGGATGTTGATGTAGCCTCATAAAGCTGCATATGCTGCACTCATAGGAGCGTGTTGATGTAGCCTCATAAAGCTAACAAGAGTATATGTAATACTGTGGTTATGGCCTCTATAGTTAGCAGCTCATAGCTAACATAATACTGTGGTTAAGGCCTGCAGCAGCTCAGTAGCTAACATAACAACACTGTAGTTAAGGCCTTTAACCAGCAGCTCAGTAGCTAACATAACAACACTGTAGTTAAGGCCTTTAACCAGCAGCTCAGTAGCTAACATAACAACTGTGGTTAAGGCCTTTAACCTGTGGTTAAGGCCTTTAACCGCAGCTCAGTACGCTAACATAACAATACTGGTTACTGATTTATTATTTACATTGAAAAGATACAGAGATAATTTGTTAAAGCTGGACTAGCACACTAGGTTAGTAAATCCTAGGCCCCAGATTCAGATTCCTTTATTTAGCCATTTGTGTAAAACACATTGGTAATTGTTGCAGCAATACAGTGTATGCATTTCCTTTCTTTTTTCACAGAAAACAACACCAACACAGACAAGAAACGAAACAGTGCAGTGGGGGATTAATCAATAAATACATATATATATATAAAGTGAAGAGTGCAGGGATCCAGTACGGACTAGTGCAGTGCAGTCAGTGTCATTGTGCCAGTGTCACTTGGGGGCAGAGGGGGGAGGGGGGGGGGGGGGGGTACCGAGGGGGGGGGGGGGGACCTGAGGCATTGATCAGCCTGGCGGCTGAGGGGAAGAAGCTCAGTCTGTGTCGAGCTTTCACAGCCTTTGGGATCCTCAGCCTTCTCCCAGAGGGGAGCAGGGTGAAGAGGCTGTGACCCTCTGCTAAAGCTCCACTCCTGCACTAAAGTCGGGGATTCAGTTGGAATCAGATCTGCTGCGTTCCCCCCTACCTGGTGACAGTGTACATCTCATAAAGTAGGGATAATCCACCCTGCTACTGTACACAAACATCTCAAAACAAACTGGTCAGACTACTGCTTGACCTTACTTCTAGAACCCACCTCGCCCCTGCCCACGTGACAACCTAGGATGGCTTAGAGTAGACGACAGAGTACAGCAACTTGCAATGGGCCTGTCTACAAGATACATACACGACCAAGGTATATGTGTACATGTCAAAATACTTCCCAAAGGTCAGTGAATACCACGACCACAACACCATGGGAGCTCCACAAATCATGTTAAACCCAGATTCGGCTCAAACAGGGACTAAACACATTTCGCAATTATGCCACATCAATGTGGAACGCCCTACCCAAAGATGTAAAGGAATGTGAATCACTACCCACTTTCAAAACACTCTCAAAGAACACCTACGGGAGACTGCAATTCGAAACTGGCCCCTGTAAATGTCCTAACCCAACCCCCTCCAATGTACAGTAAAGTACCAAACATGGTTTTGTCAATATTCCAATGTACAGTTGTGCTTGTGCAGTTGTACAGTGCCCCCCCCCCCCACCCCTCCTACCCCCCCCCCCCCCACCTATAATGTACGGTTCTACGTCAAATATATACTCTCTTTTCTAGACTCTTTTTGTATCACAAACAGTAGGCCTACTGTATTTGCAAATCTGGTATGTCATAAATGTATAGAAGTGTCTATCTGTATGTCACATGTCATGTTATGATGAATTGAAAATGGGGGTCCCTGATGTAAACAAGACGAACGTCTTTCTCTGGTCTGCATGCCCTTAACAATTGTATGTATTGAGCTGTACTGTATTGTACCCATTCTGCAATCTGTTAATAAAGTTTTCAATCAATCAATCAATCAATCAATCAATCAATCAATCAATCAAAACCAACATTTTCACTGTAAAGTATATAAAAACGAAGTTATTGAACTTTAAACTTGAAACAAATACTATACTGCCTATAATTTGTTAAAGATGTATTAATTCGAACATTATTTCATATTATTTTACTTGAAAAGAGAGCTATTATTATTATTATTATTATTATTATTATTATTATTATTATTATTATTATTATTATTATTATTATTATTATTATTATTATTATTATTATTATTATTATTATTATTATTATTATTATTATTTTAAGTTATTCTTGTGCCATTGAGATTTGTCAGAGAGATTGTAAGCATAAAGCAAGTTGATTGAGTAACTGTTATATAAAATAATATAAATAATAATTGTCATTTGGCAACACTGACTAACAGCTGCGTTGCATTGTGGGGGGGGGGGGGATCCCCACAATGCATTGTGGTTTTTGAAATTTTGAATTGACGCGCGTCGCGCGCGGCACAGTCAGACCAGACCAGTATGACACGGTTGCATTTCTTCTCATCTCAGGTAATTTATGCAGATATTTTTGATTATTTATAAGTAATACCGCTAATATAAATGAGTGCTGTTTAGTCTGTGTTTCAGTGAGTGTAGCGCGAGCTCACGTTAGCTACTAGCTCTACATACACTGAGTGTAGCGCGAGGCCGCGAGCTCACGTTAGCTATATAGGCTACATACACTGAATGTAGCGCGAGCTCACGTTAGCTACTAGCTCTACATACACTGAGTGTAGCGCGAGGCCGCGAGCTCACGTTAGCTATATAGGCTACATACCATAGATATCTATAGAACACAGATATCTATAGATATCTATGCTACATACACTGAGTGTAGCGCGAGCTCACGTTAGCTATATAGGCTACATACACTGCTACAGGCAGAGCCTCACGTTGTCACCAACTGTTCTCATCTCAGGTAATTGTGCAACACATATATAGGCTACATACACTGCTACAGGCAGAGCCTCACGTTGTCACCAACTGTTCTCATCTCGGGTAATTGTGCAACACATATATTTTATTATTTATAAGTAATGCGTGCTGCTGATATAAATGCTGTTTAGTCTGTGTTTCAGTGACTAGTCTACTGTAACGTTATTTGCTCGATATTATGAAACTGGCGGGATCTGTAATACAAGCACTACTGCTAGCAGGCCTAGACTGTAGAATACTGACGTTAGCTAACCAATGCATATCACGCAGATCTTTCATGGTTTAATTTAATTATAAAATATATAATTTCATTGTTAATGTAGCAAATACTGTTACAGTGCTGTCTCTCAACAACGACATGAAAGCAGAAGACAGCTCAATAACAACTACCCGTATACTTCAAGTGGTTGTGGTTTTTATTGTGTGTGTGACTGTGTATATATAATATATACTTTTTAATCTGGGACATCATTTTCAAAGAGTCATCCTGTAATGCCTTCTCTCTCTCTCCCAAGACGGTCAAGATCTACCAAGTCTTCAAGATCTTCAAGTGGTCATGCTTGTAAGTGATGTATACAATGTTTTATTGTGTGTGTGACTGTGTATATATATACTTTTCAATCTGGGACTTTCATTTCAACAGCTGGAAAGGGTCATCCTGTGTTGATGGATGCTACAGTATGTAGATGTGCATGACATGGACTAAATTAGAGGTCCTAGATATGCAAAATAATATTGAGAATCACTGGCCTTAGACTATCTACTAACGTATTCTCGCTCTCTCTAGGTTCATGGCCACTAATGACTTCAGACCTTCAGAAGGACAGTATGCTGGATGAGGAAGGTCTTGGCCATGCTGCGATGGCTCCTAGAAGACAAGAACGGAGAGGTGCTGGACCTGGCTGTCAAATGGTTTGTAATGCTAGAGTATATTTTATGTAGATGTGCATGACATGGACTAAATTAGAGGTCCTAGATATGCAAAATAATATTGAGAATCACTGGCCTTAGACTATCTACTAACGTATTCTCGCTCTCTCTAGGTTCATGGCCACTAATGACTTCAGACCTTCAGAAGGACAGTATGCTGGATGAGGAAGGTCTTGGCCATGCTGCGATGGCTCCTAGAAGACAAGAACGGAGAGGTGCTGGACCTGGCTGTCAAATGGTTTGTAATGCTAGAGTATATTTTATGTAGATGTGCATGACATGGACTAAATTAGAGGTCCTAGATATGCAAAATAATATTGAGAATCACTGGCCTTAGACTATCTACTAACGTATTCTCGCTCTCTCTAGGTTCATGGCCACTAATGACTTCAGACCTTCAGAAGGACAGTATGCTGGATGAGGAAGGTCTTGGCCATGCTGCGATGGCTCCTAGAAGACAAGAACGGAGAGGTGCTGGACCTGGCTGTCAAATGGTTTGTAATGCTAGAGTATATTTTATGTAGATGTGCATGACATGGACTAAATTAGAGGTCCTAGATATGCAAAATAATATTGAGAATCACTGGCCTTAGACTATCTACTAACGTATTCTCGCTCTCTCTAGGTTCATGGCCACTAATGACTTCAGACCTTCAGAAGGACAGTATGCTGGATGAGGAAGGTCTTGGCCATGCTGCGATGGCTCCTAGAAGACAAGAACGGAGAGGTGCTGGACCTGGCTGTCAAATGGTTTGTAATGCTACAGTATATTTTATGTAGATGTGCATGACATGGACTAAATTAGAGGTCCTAGATATGCAAAATAATATTGAGAATCACTGGCCTTAGACTATCTACTAACGTATTCTCGCTCTCTCTAGGTTCATGGCCACTAATGACTTCAGACTTTCAGAAGGACAGTATGCTGGATGAGGAAGGTTTTGGCCATGCTGCGATGGCTCCTAGAAGACAAGAACGGAGAGGTGCTGGACCTGGCTGTCAAATGGTTTGTAATGCTAGAGTATATTTTATGTAGATGTGCATGACATGGACTAAATTAGAGGTCCTAGATATGCAAAATAATATTGAGAATCACTGGCCTTAGACTATCTACTAACGTATTCTCGCTCTCTCTAGGTTCATGGCCACTAATGACTTCAGACCTTCAGAAGGACAGTATGCTGGATGAGGAAGGTCTTGGCCATGCTGCGATGGCTCCTAGAAGACAAGAACGGAGAGGTGCTGGACCTGGCTGTCAAATGGTTTGTAATGCTAGAGTATATTTTATGTAGATGTGCATGACATGGACTAAATTAGAGGTCCTAGATATGCAAAATAATATTGAGAATCACTGGCCTTAGACTATCTACTAACGTATTCTCGCTCTCTCTAGGTTCATGGCCACTAATGACTTCAGACCTTCAGAAGGACAGTATGCTGGATGAGGAAGGTCTTGGCCATGCTGCGATGGCTCCTAGAAGACAAGAACGGAGAGGTGCTGGACCTGGCTGTCAAATGGTTTGTAATGCTAGAGTATATTTTATGTAGATGTGCATGACATGGACTAAATTAGAGGTCCTAGATATGCAAAATAATATTGAGAATCACTGGCCTTAGACTATCTACTAACGTATTCTCGCTCTCTCTCTTTAGGTTCATGGCCACTAATGACTTCAGAGCTTCAGAAGGACAGTATGCGTGTAGCTTATTGCCAGCGGAAGAGTGCAAGAATGCTCCCGCATTCGTCACCGCACGCCAGTACGGTAATGCGCCTTTCCTTTCGCCCCGCTCAGACAAATGCATGTAGTACATTGCAACACAACGCAGCATTTCCGCGTACATTGCAACGAATCACTTGGAGTTTGAAAGTGATATCAGAAGAAACTACTCAACCTCGGCTGTCTTTAACTAGCAGGACGCTAGTGGGCTAGTCGCTAAAATATATATCGTTTTATATATAATTGTACCAACACAGATATTAGGCAGTACACACATTGTCCTGCAATACATACAGTGAATGCACAGCTACATTCGCCATATATTTCTATCGCTGCTGCGGTCTACAGTGAAATGCAATATTATTATTATTATTATTATTATTATTGTAAAGATTATCATTACAATCGCAGCCTGGAGAGGCAATGTTACAAGTGTACGAGGGTTGTGTGCAAAGAGCACAGCCTCTCAATTTGCACAACGTGCACAAAATAATAATTGTAATGATCTTTACAATAATAATAATATTGCATTTCACTGTAGACCGCAGCAGCGATAGAAATATATGGCGAATGTAGCTGTGCATTCACTGTACATGTATTGCAGGACAATGTGTGTACTGCCTAATATCTGTGTTGGTACAATTATATATAAAACGATATATATTTGAGCGACTAGCCCACTAGCGTGAAGGGGCTCCTTTCCTCAGAGCAGCCCGCTTGTATCACCACGCTCGGCGCTGCTGCGATGGTGCAGGAGGTTGCCTCGCTAGTGGGCTAGTCACTCAAATATATATATCGTTTTATATATAATTGTACCAACACAGATATTAGGCAGTACACACATTGTCCTGCAATACATGTACAGTGAATGCACAGCTACATTCGCCATATATTTCTATCGCTGCTGCGGTCTACAGTGAAATGCAATATTATTATTATTGTAAAGATCATTACAATTATTATTTTGTGCACGTTGTGCAAATTGAGAGGCTGTGCTCTTTGCACACAACCCTCGTACACTTGTAACATTGCCTCCAGGCTGCGATTGTAATGATAATCTTTACAATAATAATAATAATATTGCATTTCACTATAGACCGCAGCAGCGATAGAAATATATGGCGAATGTAGCTGTGCATTCACTGTACATGTATTGCAGGACAATGTGTGTACTGCCTAATATCTGTGTTGGTACAATTATATATTTTAGCGACTAGCCCACTAGCGTCCTGCTAGTTAAAGACAGCCGCGGAAATGCTGCGTTGTGTTGCAATGTACTACATGCATTTGTCTGAGCGGGGCGAAAGGAAAGGCGCATTACCGTACTGGCGTGCGGTGACGAATGCGGAAGCATTCTTGCACTCTTCCGCTGGCAATAAGTTACACCCGGACAGTATGCTGGATGAGGAAGGTCTTGGCCATGCTGCGATGGCTCCTAGAGGACAAGAACGGAGGTGCAGGACCTGGCTGTCAAATGGTTTGTAATGCTACAGTATAAATTATTGTATTACATCACACTCACCATCAATGACTCCACCATCACCCCCTCCCCCCTAGTCCGCAACCTCTGTGTCATCCTCGACCCCACCCTCTCATTTGACCCCATGTCCGCTCCATTGTCAAAACTTCATATTTTCACCTCCGCAACATTGCCAAAATCCGTCACTGCCTCTACCCCCTGCTGCTGAATCCCTCATACACGCCTTCATCTTTTCCCTCCTGGACTACTGTAACTCCCTCCTCACTGGCATCACCTCCCGCTCCCTCCATAAACTGCAGATGGTCCAAAACTCAGTTGCCCGCCTCCTCACTAACACCCGGTCCCGCGAACACATCACTCCTGTCCTCCACTCCCTCCACTGGCTCCCGATCAAGGAACGCATTAACTTCAAAACACTACTCCTCACCTTCAAAGCCATCCATAGCCTGGCCTCACCCTGGTCTTAAACTTTTTACACCAAGAGAACGGTGGGGAGAGAATATATACATATGATGGGGAGAGAATATATACATACAGTGGGGAGGAGACTGTACATTAGGAGGGGGTGGTTGGGAGAGAAATATACATATAATAGACAGTCTCCTCCCCACCGTATGTATATATTCTCTCCCACCCCCTCCTAATGTACAGTCTCCTCCCCACCGTATGTATATATTCTCTCCCCACCATATGTATATATTCTCTCCCCACCATATGTATATTTCTCTCCCACCCCCTCCTAATGTACAGTCTTCTCCCCACCGTATGTATATATTCTCTCCCCACCATATGTATTTTCTCTCTCACCCACCCACCCCCTCCTAATGTACAGTCTCCTCCCCACCGTATGTATATATTCTCTCCCCACCATATGTATATATTCTCTCCCCACCATATGTATATTTCTCTCCCACCCCCTCGTAATGTACAGTCTCCTCCCTACCGTATGTATATATTCTCTCCCACCCCCTCCTAATGTACAGTCTCCTCCCCACCGTATGTATATATTCTCTCCCCACCATATGTATATTTCTCTCCCCACCATATGTATATTTCTCTCCCACCCCCTCCTAATATACAGTCTCCTCCCCACCGTATGTATATATTCTCTCCCCACCGTATGTATATTTCTCTCCCACCCCCTCCTAATATACAGTCTCCTCCCCACCGTATGTATATATTCTCTCCCCACCATATGTATATTTCTCTCCCACCCACCCCCTCCTAATGTACAGTCTCCTCCCCACCGTATGTATATATTTTCTCCCCACCATATGTATATTTCTCTCCCACCCCCTCCTAATATACAGTCTCCTCCCCACCGTATTTATATATTCTCTCCCCACCGTATGTATATTTCTCTCCCACCCACCCCCTCCTAATGTACAGTCTCCTCCCCACCGTATGTATATATTCTCTCCCCACCGTATGTATATTTCTCTCCCACCCACCCCCTCCTAATGTACAGTCTCCTCCCCACCGTATGTATATTCTCCCCCCAACGTATGTATATATACCGCCATCTTTCTCCCGGGTTGGTGTGATCACATGACTGACAAAGCCGTGCAGTGATAGGCCAGAAGTCAATTCGATTGCATCCAGGCGCGATTGCTTATCCTGTCTGGGTAGCCCGGATGATGGTTTTTTACATCGAATTTTATACACCGCAATTATGCATCGAATTTTTTTACATTGAATTTTATTATACATTCGAATTTTTTTACATTGAATTTTTATTTCACATAGGTAAATTCGTAGCAAAAAAATTCAGATACATGATTTTCAAAGTAATTATTTTCAATGCTATAAATTCGGTGTCTGAAAAAATTCAGATACATTTTTCAAAGTAATTATTTTCAATGCTATAAATTCGGTGTCTGAAAAAATTCAGATACATGTTTTCAAAGTAATTATTTTCAATGCTATAAATTCGGTGTCTGAAAAAATTCAGATACATGTTTTCAAAGTAATTATTTTCAATGCTATAAATTCGGTGTCTGATAAAATTCAAAAATCAGATACATGTTTTCAAAGTAATTATTTTCAATGCTTTAAATTTGGTGTCTGAAAAAATTCAGATACATGTTTTCAAAGTAATTATTTTCAATGCTATAAATTCAATTCAGATACATGTTTTCAAAGTAATTATTTTCAATGCTATAAATTCGGTGTCTGATCAAATTCAAATACTTCTGTCACTCATTTGCTTCCATACTGGCTCTTGTTGTATTTTGTTATCTTGCTTTCCTTCTCTCTCTTCTCTCTCTCTTCTCTCTCTCTTCTCTCTCTCTTCTCTCTCTCTATCTCATCCTCTTCTCTTCTGTCGTTGAATTTGTGGTTCGTTCTTTTTATTTGCCTTTTTCACTTTTCGTGTAGGGCAGTGAGTGGAAGTCCCGTCCCCTCCACGTCGGGGACCAGCACGCCTCGCCGGGGCCGGCGACAGCTCCCCCAGACCCCCGCCACGCTACGCCCCCACGTCACCTATTCCCCCGTGGTCCGTAAGGCTATGCCCACGCCTCCCGGGGTGCCCCAGGGGCGCCTCCCGGCCCGGCCCCCTGGCGCTTTTCTCCGGAGCCCCCCCCAGGGGCCTCCCCCTGCCGGCCCCCCGTCACCCCACCATGGCTCACCTCGTCAGGGTCGCCACCCGCCACCTCGCTGGGGTGACGCGGGAGGAGGGGGGTCTCCATGGAGGGCGACGGTTGCTTCTACAACCAGGACTACGAGCCACGCCACGAGCCGCCCGCCTATGAGCAGAGCCCCGCATAACATTGGGGTCTTGTGCTTGGCACTCCGAGCATGGCACTAACACTGTCACGGTTAGGAGTTTGATTCCTGCTGGGGCCACCCGTTGTGAATGATGTATACAGTCATTACAAAGCACTTTATGTCCTAGTAATAGAGCTGTGCTATAGAGATGCTGTCATTCATTCATAACTAAACCAAAAGACATTTATAAACAACGTCTTACTAAATGCAGGCTTTCATTTACAACTGAACGGCCATATCACTCGTTTTTGTATTAATTCTCCTAAAAAAATGTGCTAAGCTAGACTAACATGAAAGTTTAAGTGAAAGTACACACTTGAGTAAAAGTCAACGTTTCTACTTTTAAATGTACTTAAGTAGTAAACTGAACTTTTTTTCTGACTGTCTATATTCTTCTGATAGCAGGTGTTTAATCAAAGATCCCCTGTGGGAGAAGCTGTTGCAGGGGAACAATGGGTTAATTTCATTGGAGGCTTTGTCGTTGGGTTCAGAGAGGAGGATGTGATATTTTTTTGTTAATAAATGTTTAAATATCTATTCAAGTTGTCATTTTTAACTGGAAAAAGTAGCATGTATGGGGGTAATTGTTACTTTACTTGATATTTGAGCTTCACTGCAGAATGGTGTATATTGTGTACAATGTGCACATACACTGAGAATATATTTCAGTGAGGTAGGAGACAGCATGTAAACTTCTGAATTGTTCAATGCGGGACATGCCAATACTCCATTGGTAAAGGGAAGGGTCCTTAAATATGTGGCATTGTATTACTAATCAACCATTTCCTACTGTATTTCCGGTAATGTATGGTCATAGGCAGATAGTGGAGTAGCTCTGGCAGAATACTGGGTACACAGTAAATTCCGCAAAGTAAATTTGACTCAAACTGAGTACATTTCACTCAAACTGAGTAAAATTTCTTTACTCAGTTTGAGTCAAATGTACTCTGCGGAATTTACTGTGTAGTACCATTGCATTGGCAGTGTCGGCTAGGCTTCGGGCAACCAAACCTGGCCCAGTGTGTGTGGGTCGCATCTGGGCTGCTTTAGGCAACCCGACGTTCACCGCTTCCGGCAACCCCGGACATGGCCCAGTGTACTCGGGCCGGAATCGGCCAGTCAGTCATTGCCGCCTACTCGGCCGATCCGGACGTTCACCGCTTCCGGCAACCCCGGACCTGGCCCAGTGTACTCGGGCCGGAATCGGCCAGTCAGTCATTGCCGCCTACTTGGCCGACTCTGGCAGCCGGACTTGGGCCGACTAATTTCTTCCGGCCTGCCGGATACAGGCCATTAATGGGCCGGAACTTTTTGGCCACCTGGGTTCTGTTCTCCTCTCTTCTGTTCTCTGTCTCTTCTGTTCTCTGTCTCTTCTGTTCTCTCTGTTCTCTGTCTCTTCTGTTATCTGTCTCTTCTGTTCTCTCTGTTCTCTGTCTCTTCTGTTCTCTCTGTTCTCTGTCTCTTCTGTTCTCTGTCTCTTCTGTTCTCTGTCTCTTCTGTTCTCCTCTCTTCTGTTCTCTGTCTCTTCTGTTCTCCTCTCTTCTGTTCTCTGTCTCTTCTGTTCTCTGTCTCTTCTGTTCTCTGTCTCTTCTGTTCTCTCTGTTCTCTGTCTCTTCTGTTCTCTGTCTCTTCTGTTCTCTGTCTCTTCTGTTCTCTGTCTCTTCTGTTCTCTGTCTCTTCTGTTCTCTGTCTCTTCTGTTCTCTGTCTCTTCTGTTCTCTCTGTTCTCTGTCTCTTCTGTTCTCTGTCTCTTCTGTTCTCTGTCTCTTCTGTTCTCTGTCTCCTCTGTTCTCTATCTCTTCTGTTCTCTGTCTCTTCTGTTCTCTGTCTCTTCTGTTCTCTGTCTCTTCTGTTCTCTGTCTCTTCTGTTCTCTCTGTTCTCTGTCTCTTCCGTTCTCTGTCTCTTCTGTTCTCTCTGTTCTCTGTCTCTTCTGTTCTCTCTGTTCTCTGTCTCTTCTGTTCTATCTGTTCTCTGTCTCTTCTGTTCTATCTGTTCTCTGTCTCTTCTGTTCTCCTCTCTGTTCTCTGTCTCTTCTGTTCTCTCTGTTCTCTGTCTCTTCTGTTCTCTCTGTTCTCTGTCTCTTCTGTTCTCTCTGTTCTCTGTCTCTTCTGTTCTATCTGTTCTCTGTCTCTTCTGTTCTCCTCTCTGTTCTCTGTCTCTTCTGTTCTCTCTGTTCTCTGTTCTCTCTGTTCTCTGTCTCTTCTGTTCTCTCTGTCCTCTGTTCTCCTCTGTTCTCCTCTCTGTTCTCTGTCTCTTCTGTTCTCTCTGTCCTCTTTTCTCCTCTGTTCTCTGTCTCTTCTGTTCTCTCTGTCCTCTGTTCTCCTCTCTGTTCTCTGTCTCTTCTGTTCTCTCTGTTCTCTGTTCTCCTCTGTTCTCCTCTCTGTTCTCTGTCTCTTCTGTTCTTCTCTTCTGTGAGATCAAGGTAATCGAGATCAAAGCGATTAATGCGCCGCAAAATAATGGTGCTTATGATTTTTGCGATAAACAAGCAGCCCTATGCCTGGTTTTAATCTCTGTTGTGTGACTAAGAACACAGTTTCTACTCCTACTCAGATTCAGATTCAGATTCCTTTATTTTTTTAAACAATATGTTTATTGGTATTTTTTGTTTGTTTTTGTTTTACAGCATCAGTTCAACAGTTCAACAACCATATACAAAAGGACATGCTGACAACTGCCCCCCCTCCCCCCTCCCCGAGTTACAGAAAAATAGATACAAAAGAACCCCCCTCCCCCAGACTAGGACCTCAACAAATAAATTTTTTTTTTTTTTTTTTTTTACACATTTTGAGAATTTAGTAAACCCAGTTACACCCGTCTAACAGGTGCCCATACTTCTACACCAAACAAATAAATATCTAACGTTACATTTTCTTCTCTTCAAAGAGCAACTAATAACATTTACAGTATCATTCATTGCAATATATACCCATCAGAAAGACAAAAGGGAGCTTCAATAATAGCCTACATCGTCACAGATTCCTTTATTAAGCCATTTGTGTAAAACACATAGGTAATTGTTGTGGCATTACAGTGTATGCATTTTTTCATAATTTTTTCACAGTAACAACAACACAGACACAGGACAAAAACAGTGCAGTGGAGGATTAATAATTTAAATACACACACATTGTAAATGCTATTAAAGGCTATCTGACCCCTCCATCCTCTCCTCAGGTTTCACCTGCAGATCTGTGTCTGTAGTGGACATGTATTCTGGTAATAGATAATTAGGTATTATCTGACCGTAGGACTGGGCAGGGCGGTGAGGACGATAGCCAGGGAATAATGTTGCTGCATCGAATTCACAAGCAAAACATCACGTCACATGGCAGCTTTACACCGTTACTTTTTATAGCTTGAATAATAATTACTCATATTATTGCTTGTCCACAACCTTTCTTACTAGTTTATCGTTGGCTCAATATAACCGTGGGAATTTGATATTCTAAAATTAAATCAATTTTGATTTGTTCGTGTTCTGCCTGCTTGGAATGTGCCAGCTATTTACAGAGGTTTATTCGGTGAATAATAAACGTTAGATGCATGATCTGGCTGAATAATCAGTTTGGAAGGAACTTGTGCTTATTCACAGAGAGAGAGAGAGAGAGAGAGAGAGAGAGAGAGAGAGAGAGAGAGAGAGAGAGAGAGAGAGAGAGAGAGAGAGAGAGAGAAAGAGAGAGAGAGAGAGAGAGAGAGAGAGAGAGAGAGAGAGAGAGAGAGAGAGAGACCAGTGGTTAGGCCGAGTCACACTACTTAATAAACATGGAGAGAGAACACACTGAACAAACTGAAGTGGGGGAATGGAGAGCTGGAGTTACTAGTCTGCAGGGCTGTGTTGAAATCTGATGAAATCCTATCAATCTGTTAACCCGCTGAATGGTGAATTCTGTCTTGTATTTGATCAGTTTGTTGATGAGTGGCTCCTTGGATGTGAGCAAACCGCACGGCCTCTTTCCGTGAGACATACAGGACTAGATCTCTCATCTAATGGCTGTGACACAGGTATATTTAGCAAGCAATATATTTGGTAATTTAATTTTAAAAGAACATAAGGCACCGTTGTTTAGTATCGTCTCCTCTGAGCTGGGTCCATCAACATCATGGGATGCCAGTCCCTGTCTGGGTCAGGGGTTAACCCTCACAGTAACACTGGTCTGGGTCAGGGGTTAACCCTCACAGTAACACTGGTCTGGGTCAGGGGTTAACCCTCACAGTAACACTGGTCTGGGTCAGGGGTTAACCCTCACAGTAACACTGGTCTGGGTCAGGGGTTAACCCTCACAGCAACACTGGTCTGGGTCAGGGGTTAACCCTCACAGTAACACTGGTCTGGGTCAGGGGTTAACCCTCACAGTAACACTGGTCTGGGTTAGGGGTTAACCCTCACAGTAACACTGGTCTGGGTCAGGGGTTAACCCTCACAGTAACACTGGTCTGGGTCAGGGGTTAACCCTCACAGTAACACTGTTCTGGGTCAGGGGTTAACCCTCACAGCAACACTGGTCTGGGTCAGGGGTTAACCCTCACAGTAACACTGGTCTGGGTCAGGGGTTAACCCTCACAGATAACACTGGTCTGGGTCAGGGGTTAACCCTCACAGTAACACTGGTCTGGGTCAGGGGTTAACCCTCACAGATAACACTGGTCTGGGTCAGGGGTTAACCCTCACAGATAACACTGGTCTGGGTCAGGGGTTAACCCTCACAGTAACACTGGTCTGGGTCAGGGGTTAACCCTCACAGATAACACTGGTCTGGGTCAGGGGTTAACCCTCACAGTAACACTGGTCTGGGTCAGGGGTTAACCCTCACAGTAACACTGGTCTGGGTCAGGGGTTAACCCTCACAGTAACACTGGTCTGGGTCAGGGGTTAACCCTCACAGTAACACTGGTCTGGGTCAGGGGTTAACCCTCACAGTAACACTGGTCTGGGTCAGGGGTTAACCCTCACAGTAACACTGGTCTGGGTCAGGGGTTAACCCTCACAGATAACACTGGTCTGGGTCAGGGGTTAACCCTCACAGTAACACTGGTCTGGGTCAGGGGTTAACCCTCACAGTAACACTGGTCTGGGTCAGGGGTTAACCCTCACAGTAACACTGGTCTGGGTCAGGGGTTAACCCTCACAGATAACACTGGTCTGGGTCAGGGGTTAACCCTCACAGTAACACTGGTCTGGGTCAGGGGTTAACCCTCACAGTAACACTGGTCTGGGTCAGGGGTTAACCCTCACAGTAACACTGGTCTGGGTCAGGGGTTAACCCTCACAGTAACACTGGTCTGGGTCAGGGGTTAACCCTCACAGTAACACTGGTCTGGGTCAGGGGTTAACCCTCACAGCAACACTGGTCTGGGTCAGGGGTTAACCCTCACAGTAACACTGGTCTGGGTCAGGGGTTAACCCTCACAGTAACACTGGTCTGGGTCAGGGGTTAACCCTCACAGTAACACTGGTCTGGGTCAGGGGTTAACCCTCACAGCAACACTGGTCTGGGTCAGGGGTTAACCCTCACAGTAACACTGGTCTGGGTCAGGGGTTAACCCTCACAGTAACACTGGTCTGGGTCAGGGGTTAACCCTCACAGTAACACTGGTCTGGGTCAGGGGTTAACCCTCACAGTAACACTGGTCTGGGTCAGGGGTTAACCCTCACAGTAACACTGGTCTGGGTCAGGGGTTAACCCTCACAGCAACACTGGTCTGGGTCAGGGGTTAACCCTCACAGTAACACTGGTCTGGGTCAGGGGTTAACCCTCACAGTAACACTGGTCTGGGTCAGGGGTTAACCCTCTCAGTAACACTGGTCTGGGTCAGGGGTTAACCCTCACAGTAACACTGGTCTGGGTCAGGGGTTAACCCTCACAGCAACACTGGTCTGGGTCAGGGGTTAACCCTCACAGTAACACTGGTCTGGGTCAGGGGTTAACCCTCACAGTAACACTGGTCTGGGTCAGGGGTTAACCCTCACAGCAACACTGGTCTGGGTCAGGGGTTAACCATCACAGTAACACTGGTCTGGGTCAGGGGTTAACTCTTACAGATAACACTCACTTGGTTGTTGGATGGAATGAAATGTGTCCAGACTTGTAACTTAAGAGTATCTTCTAATTGTGTTGATGTTTGTTACACTGTGAGATAAAGAATACTGAGCTCTCTCTCTCTCTCTCTCTCTCTCTCTCTCTCTCTCTCTCTCTCTCTCTCTCTCTCTCTCTCTCTCTCTCTCTCTCTCTCTCTCTCTCTCTCTCTCAGGGTCTAACTCATGGCAGGTGGTGCCCAGCGGTGGTGCGGTGGTGCAGGGTGGTTATGGCCACAGCAGTGTATACGACCAGGCCAGTGGCTGTGTGTTCGCCCACGGAGGATACACGGCCCTCGGCAACAACAAGTACGGCCTGGCGGACCAGATGTACCGCTACCACGTCCACACGGGCACATGGTGAGATGAGACCACACGGGCACACGCTGAGATGAGACCACACGGGCACATGGTGAGATGAGACCACACGGGCACATGGTGAGATGAGACCACACGGGCACACGCTGAAATGAGACCACACGGGCACATGGTGAGATGAGACCACACGGGCACATGGTGAGATGAGACCACACGGGCACATGGTGAGATGAGACCACACGCGCACATGGTGAGATGAGACCACACGGGCACATGGTGAGATGAGACCACACGGGCACATGGTGAGATGAGACCACACGGGCACATGGTGAGATGAGACCACACGGGCACATGGTGAGATGAGACCACACGCGCACACGGTGAGATGAGACCACACGGGCACATGGTGAGATGAGACCACACGGGCACATGGTGAGATGAGACCACACGGGCACATGGTGAGATGAGACCACACGGGCACATGGTGAGATGAGACCACACGGGCACATGGTGAGATGAGACCACACGGGCACATGGTGAGATGAGACCACACGGGCACATGGTGAGATGAGACCACACGCGCACATGGTGAGATGAGACCACACGGTGAGATGAGACCACATGGTGAGATGAGACCACACGGTGAGATGAGACCACATGGTGAGATGAGACCACACGGTGAGATGAGACCACATGGTGAGATGAGACCACACGGTGAGATGAGACCACACGGTGAGATGAGACCACACGGGCACATGGTGAGATGAGACCACACAGGCACATGGTGAGATGAGACCACACGGGCACATGGTGAGATGAGACCACACGGGCACATGGTGAGATGAGACCACACGGGCACACGCTGAGATGAGACCACACGGTGAGATGAGACCACATGGTGAGATGAGACCACACGGGCACATGGTGAGATGAGACCACACGGTGAGATGAGACCACACGGTGAGATGAGACCTCATGGTGAGATGAGACCACATGGTGAGATGAGACCACACGGTGAGATGAGACCTCATGGTGAGATGAGACCACACGGTGAGATGAGACCTCATGGTGAGATGAGACCACATGGTGAGATGAGACCACACGGTGAGATGAGACCACACGGTGAGATGAGACCTCATGGTGAGATGAGACCACACGGTGAGATGAGACCACATGGTGAGATGATACCTCATGGTGAGATGAGACCACACGGTGAGATGAGACCACACGGTGAGATGAGACCTCATGGTGAGATGAGACCACACGGTGAGATGAGACCACACGGTGAGATGAGACCACATGGTGAGATGAGACCACACGGTGAGATGAGACCACATGGTGAGATGAGACCACACGGTGAGATGAGACCTCATGGTGAGATGAGACCACATGGTGAGATGAGACCACATGGTGAGATGAGACCACATGGTGAGATGAGACCACATGGTGAGATGAGACCTCATGGTGAGATGAGACCACATGGTGAGATGAGGGATGAGACCACATGGTGAGATGAGACCACATGGTGAGATGAGACCACATGGTGAGATGAGACCACATGGTGAGATGAGAGACCACATGGTGAGATGAGACCACACGGTGAGATGAGACCTCATGGTGAGATGAGACCTCATGGTGAGATGAGACCACATGGTGAGATGAGACCACATGGTGAGATGAGACCACATGGTGAGATGAGACCTCATGGTGAGATGAGACCACATGGTGAGATGAGACCTCATGGTGAGATGAGACCACATGGTGAGATGAGACCACATGGTGAGATGAGACCACATGGTGAGATGAGACCACACGGTGAGATGAGACCACATGGTGAGATGAGACCACATGGTGAGATGAGACCACATGGTGAGATGAGACCACATGGTGAGATGAGACCACATGGTGAGATGAGACCTCATGGTGAGATGAGACCACATGGTGAGATGAGACCACATGGTGAGATGAGACCACATGGTGAGATGAGACCACATGGTGAGATGAGACCACATGGTGAGATGAGACCTCATGGTGAGATGAGACCACATGGTGAGATGAGACCACACGGTGAGATGAGACCTCATGGTGAGATGAGACCTCATGGTGAGATGAGACCTCATGGTGAGATGAGACCACATGGTGAGATGAGACCACATGGTGAGATGAGACCACATGGTGAGATGAGACCACACGGTGAGATGAGACCACATGGTGAGATGAGACCTCATGGTGAGATGAGACCACACGGTGAGATGAGACCACACGGTGAGATGAGACCTCATGGTGAGATGAGA
>NC_140173.1:24447373-24449926 GCF_963971535.1 Notolepis coatsorum | reverse complement strand
GGCATGACTACAGGGTCTAGGTACAGTGTCTACTACAGTGTCTGGGGGCATGACTACAGGGTCCTAGTACAGTGTCTGGGGGCATGACTACAGGGTCTACTACAGTGTCTACTACAGTGTCTGGGGGCATGACTACAGGGTCTAGTACAGTGTCTGGGGGCATGACTACAGGGTCTAGTACAGTGTCTGGGGCATGACTACAGGGTCTAGTACAGTGTCTGGGGGCATGACTACAGGGTCTAGTACAGTGTCTGGGGGCATGACTACAGGGTCTAGTACAGTGTCTGGGGCATGACTACAGGTCTACTACAGTGTCTGGGGGCATGACTACAGTGTCTACTACAGTGTCTGGGGGCATGACTACAGTGTCTACTACAGTGTCTGGGGGCATGACTACAGTTCTACTACAGTGTCTGGGGGCATGACTACAGGGTCTAGTACAGTGTCTTGGGGGCATGGTCTACTACAGTGTCTGGGGGCATGACTACAGGGGTCTGGGGGCATGACTACAGGGTCTAGTACAGTGTCTGGGGCATGGTCTACTACAGTGTCTGGGGGCATGACTACAGGGTCTACTACAGTGTCTGGGGGGCATGACTACAGGGTCTAGTACAGTGTCTGGGGGCATGGTCTACTACAGTGTCTGGGGGCATGACTACAGGGTCTGGGGGCATGACTACAGGGTCTAGTACAGTGTCTGGGGGCATGACTACAGGGTCTAGTAACAGTGTCTGGGGGCATGGTCTACTACAGTGTCTGGGGGCATGACCTACAGGGTCTACTACAGTGTCTGGGGGCATGACTACAGGGTCTACTACAGTGTCTGGGGGCATGACTACAGGGTCTACTACAGTTTCTGGGGCATGACTACAGGGTCTACTACAGGGTCTGGGGCATGACTGCAGGGTCTAGTGCAGGGTCTAGTGCAGGGTCTACTGTATGCATGACAAATCTATTCCTTGAGCCAATTGCTAAGACAACAAGCTTGTTACATTGTCTGAGAGTAAGGCTGCCCTCTTCTTTTGGACTATGTGACCTGCAAGTGAAAATAGCCTCTCACATGGCACAGAGGTAGCAGGAGTAGCCAGATATTTGCGAGCAAGAGGAGACAGCTGTCCATAGGCTTTTGCGTGAGCTGCCCACCACTCCAGTGGACAGTCATTCATTCCGATGCTGGGCTCAGCTTTGTAGAGGTCTAATTGTCCTGACAGTACCCTGACTTCATCTGAATCAGAGTCTGAAGACAGCAGGAGGAGGGGTCCTCTTCGCTGGTGGCTCGTCCTCTGTGGCTTGTGGAGCAGCTTTGTTGCTTCTGGTCCTGGCAGCATCTCTTTAAGCCAGGTCCACACTAATAAGAGGGACAATTAATTAGTTGCATAGGACTTTTCATGACAGCCTAAGGACTTAACACTGGTCTTCTCATTCACACACACAACCTCATCCCTCTCGTCCTTTGGTACGCTCTTCAAGTCCTTGAATCGCGGGTCGAGGGCTGTAGCCAGCTTCAGCCATCTGTTGTGAGGGTCGCTTTGCGTGCGTCCAGGTCCTTCGTGAAGCTGGCCTTGAACTTTACCATGTAGCCCGGATCCTCCTCGTTGAGGTCCATGATGCGGTTTAGGTGGCAGAGTGCGGGAGCACCACAGAGCATGAGACGTAGGTTTCCCTCCAAGGAGCTCAGTCACATACCTGCAGTGAAACAAGAGAGCGAGAGAGAAAGAGGTGAAGGTGTGTGTATGAGAGGGAGATAGGTGTGTGTATGGGGGAGAGAGGGGGGGTGAGGTGTGTGTATGGGAGAGAGATAGGTGTGTGTATGGGGGAGAGGGGGGGGGGGTGAGGTGTGTGTATGGGAGAGAGAGGGGTGAGGTGTGTGTATGGGAAGAGAGTATGTGTGTGTATGGGGGAGAGAGGGGGGGGTGAGGTGTGTGTATGGGAGAGATAGGTGTGTGTATGGGGGAGATAGGGGGGGGGTGAGGTGTGTGTATGGGAGAGAGATAGGTGTGTGTATGGGGGAGAGAGGGGGGGTGAGGTGTGTGTAGGGAGAGATAGGTGTGTGTATGGGGAGAGAGGGGGGGTGAGGTGTGTGTATGGGAGAGAGATAGGTGTGTGTATGGGGGAGATTGGGGGGGGTGAGGTGTGTGTATGGGAGAGAGAGAGTGGGGTGTGAGGTGTGTGTATGGGGGAGAGAGAGAGAGGAGGGGGGTGTATGGGGGGAGAGAGAGAGGGAGAGACACTTACCTGCAGGGCTCAAGTACAAGCTCCAGCTTCTTCAGTTGTCACACTCTGTGGGGAGGTCTGCATGGACAGCTTGTGGTTCTGTTGGGCCAAGTGGCAGTCACAGCCTCCTGGTTCCTCAGGTACCGTGAGATCATGGCAAGTGTCGAATTCCACCTTCCAATTCAATAAAATAACTATTAGTCCACTGGGGGTAGTTAATGCAGCATGATGCAATTGTACAGAACACAAAGAAATAAACACACACACACACTAAATTTACCCTAAGCATACAACAGGTAGTTAAACAGTCTCACCTTGTGGATACATCTTGTATCATGG
>NC_140173.1:24424873-24442373 GCF_963971535.1 Notolepis coatsorum | reverse complement strand
GACGACAGCTAGCCAGCCTCCGTCCACGAGGCCAGCCCGAGTTGTAATCCTCACGAGGTTGAATCCCAAACGATAGTGGAAATCAACGATGCTCTTCTCCGGATACCACGTTCCAAATCAATACAATCCAACCAGTAATGGTTCTGCAATCTTGACGCTGGTTCTCCTGTGCACTATACTTCACATTAAACTAGGTCGAACTTGACGTTACTTCACCAAACTCTGACACTTTTACTATTCTATTCGCACATGTTCTAAACGCACGGTTGCTCACTTCACTGTTACCGAACTTGTCACACTGCTGCTTTAGACGAACTGAATGAACTACTGCTGGGCACACCTGCGCCAGCATATATACTTAAGTGATTATCTAGTTCCAAACCTCAGTCTTTGTCTGGTATCAATACGCTGACTCCGGGCATGTTCCGACATGCCTGAAACTCGCCCATTGCACCTGTTTGAGTGCGAGACTGCCTGGAGCCTAGGGCGCTATCCAATAAGGAGAGTGAAATATTACTATGGTTTGGACGCAGGTAAAGGGATATACCGTGTATATATAAATAATATACAAAGTATATCAAACAATAAAGGGATATTCTCAGTTTAATCTGGCCCTTCACAACAGCCGCCTCCTAATTAATCCGCACCTAATTAGTTAAAGGAAGACAGATTAATAGTCCAGTCAACTGCTCAACGTCTGTTGTGGGGAGTAGGGCAATCTACAAAGTCAGTGGGTCATGATCGTCATCAGGGGGGTCAGGGAGCCTCGACAACTCTATCAGCCTCGCCACGGGTCGGGTGTAGGTCCACCCCTGGACAATAACTTCTGCCGCTCTGACCTTTCCGTCGGCACCAGTGATCACTTTGCTTACGCGGCCGCCCGGCCACATAGCTCGGGGTAGTGACTGGTCTATGATCATAACGACTGTGTCCACTTTTAAGTTGTCCCTGTCCTTGACCCGCTTCTGACGGGCTGAAAGGGATAATAGGGAGCTTAGGAGGAAGCGGGCCTGAGACTGGTTGATCTGTGCTTGGCTGTGTCTCCACATCCTCCGTCTGTTCCTCTTGTTCGGTCTGTACCCCGTCTGAGGAGGGGCCGGTTCCGGCCGCCCCATCAAGAAGTCGTTTGGGGTGCTGGGTTCGAGGTCAGCTACATCGCTTGGAGCGCAGCTGAGGGGGGTGGAGTTCGGAACTCCCTCTTCTTGGGCCCACGGTTCTCTCACAGGCTTCTCGTCTAATGTCAATAGCCTCTCAACGGGCTGTACGAGAGAGTGGCCGGTGTCGCTCACCTTTGTTTGCAGGCAGCGTGTAGACGTGGGTTGACTGTCAAGTCCGTAGAGGGGGCCCTGGAGCGTCCACCCCAGTCGGGTCTGAACCGCGACTGGGCATCCTTTGGGTCCGATGTGGGCCGCCTCAATTGGGAGAAGGAGGTCCGCGTGGTCAGAGCCTATGAGCAGGGTCGGTGTGGCGCCGTCGATGAGCGGTATAGGTAGTCTGCGTAGGTGCACGTATTTCTCCATCAGCTTTGGGATGGGGTAGGTGTACTGGGACAGGCCTATGTCGTGGCTGGTGAAGGTGTTAGTGATGCTATACTGCTTCTCGGGCTGCTCGACCGCTGCTATCGTGAAGGAGAAATTTTCACCCTTTATGGTCTTCCGGTCTCTTCTAATGGTACGGATTGTCATTGTTTCTTCGCTCCCCCGCAGACCCAGCTGGGCTGCGGCGGATGCGAGGAGGAGAGTCTTTTCTGACCCATCGTCTAGGACGGCGTAAGTGTCCAGGACCTTGTCCTCGTAACTCAGGAGCACTCTGACCACTTTGATGAGCACTCGGGGGCTCCCGCTATGCTTGGGGTCTATGTGGAGCACTCCTGTTGGTGGGTTGCCTTGTCGGGCTAGTCTTTTCTTGTGGGCCTCGCGCAGTGTATCGCAGCGAGCGTGGTCCTGTGTGTTCGTCCTACTCCACTGATCGATTTCGGCGGGGGTCAGTTTCTGGTAGGCTTCACACCGTGACATGGAGTGTCCGCTGCGGCAGTAAGTACACCAGGGGGGGGGCCAATGGATCTTCTGTAGTGGTGCCGACTCGCGGTAGTCCGAGTAGCACCGTGACTCCCAGTGTCTGCTGTAGCAGTCAGGACACCAGGGGGGGGGTCCAGGACTGGTTTGTGGTGACACTGCCTCGGCCTGGTACATCACCGTGACGGGCACACTCTGGCCTCCTGGCGGACGCTTGTTGCTGTCGTGTAGGACCTCCAAGTGGACGCCGTCGCACTTGCTGCATCTTTTCTTTAGGCGGCACTCAGCTGCCATGTGGCTGCGCGCGCAGCGGAAGCAGCGGCGGTTGGCTTTGATCCACTGACTCACCTCGTCAGCGGTCAGCCTCTTGAAGGTGTCACATTGAGACAGCCAATGTTCATTTTCACAGTACTGACAGACAGCCTTCCACTTCTCCTTGACGTGGGTGTTGTGGCTCGTCTGCCGTGGCTCAACCTCGGCTTGGTGCATAACTGTCACGGACCGGCGGTTGTCATTGAACCTCCGCGGTCCATCTCTAGGGCTAGAGTCACTCCACACGAATGTGTCCAGTCGTAGACTGCTGACCTCCCTGGCGAGGAAATCAGCTAGGTCTAGGAGGGATGGTTCTGGGCCGTTGGGGTCACGGTGGTCTCTCTGCCGCCGAAAACGCTCTTGACGGGCGGGAGAGAGCTTCTCCAGTATCCGCTCCACGTTAGAATTTGCATACAGTTCATGTCTCCCCTTCTCCTTTTGTGACCCCAGCATCCCCACGAGGGATTGTACCTTGATAGAGAGGTCATCTAGTGCTCTATTGTCTTTGGCTGGGGGGAGGCGGTCGATATCTCGTATTTCTTGGATCACGTAATCCCATATGCGTCCATAGCGCTGGTCGAGGGCCACCAGAGCCGCGGAGTATGGGGTGCTTGAGTTGGAATATGCCAGCGCTATGTTATGCGCTCTGGGCACCTTGAGATGCTTGAGGAGGATGGCATATTTGTACGACTCGTCGGGGACATCGGACATCATAGTCTCCAAAGACATGCGTAATTCCGTGTACTGTGCTCTGTCCTCGCGCGTAAAGTCTGGGAACGTCGGTGCGCCAAGGTAAGATGCCATGGATGGCTGGGACACCGATGAGCGTAGGGGGAGAGGCCTCCTGGGCGAGTCTCCCCGTACGTGGGGTCGTGGGTTAGTGCTGGGTGGGTACCAGAGGCCGGGCCCCCAGGTGCTGCTCCTCGGTGCCGACTGTGTATTAAACTCAACCTTGGTTTGGTTCGGGGGTTCGTAACGCAGTGGCTCGGGGCTGGGGTCGGGGCTGTACTGGGCCTCCTGGTCCAAGATGGGTTCGTGCTGGTGGGCTTGATATCCCTCCTCTTCCTCCGCTAGGTCCTGGAGTCTTCTAGTTAGTTTCTCGGCGACGTAGGCGGGATCTTCCCGTTGGCTGGGTCCCGTATAGACCGGTCGGGGAGGGGGCTCGGCGACGTAGGCAGGTTCTTCCTGCTGGCTGGGTCCCGTGTAGTCTGGTCGGGGAGAGGGCTTGGCGACGTGAACAGGTTCTTCCTGCTGGCTGGGTCCCGTGTAGATGTGTCGGGGAGGGGAAGGTGCCCTCGACCCGTGTCGTGATGATCTCCGGGAGCTCCGCGTGGAGGAGTGGGGGGTAGCCCTCTGGATCAATTGTTCTTTCATCTGCGCCTGCAGGCGGTCCCGCTCCGCTTCGCGCTGTGCATTGGCGGCGTCGCGCTGTGCATTGGCGGCGTCTCGTTCCGCCTCGCGCTGTGCATTGGCGGCGTCGCGCTGTGCATCGCGTTGCGCGTTGGTACGGTCTCGCTGAATGGTTTCTTCAGCCTGGAGGCGCCTCTCTTCCAGTCTGATGGTCATCGCTGTGTCGGCCTGGAGGCAACTCTCTTCTAGTCGGATGCGTTCTCGCTCGTTCTGTTGTTGCGCCTGGAGGCGTTCTCGTTCCACTGCAGAGTGTTCGCGCTCACTAAGTGTCTGTGCTTGGAGACGGTCTCTTTCGGTTGAAGCTGTCAGCGTGGCGATTAAGGCTTGCGCCAGTCTCTGGTCAGCCTCGCTGGGGGATGACACCGATGGAGGTGATCGGGCGTTGACAGGGCTTGGTGGAGACCTGTTCTCCTGGCGCGCTCCGAGGTTTATCTCCTGGGCGCGGTTCTCTTCTCGTGGTTGCGCGCCGAGGGCTGTCTCGGGTACGCGCCCTTGGGTTGGTTGTGCACCGGGGTCTATCCCTGGAGCGCTTTCTTTATCCTGGAGCGCTCCGGGGTCTATCCCGGTGACGCTGTCTGGAGGTATAGTCACGTCATGTCCCGCTTGGTCCCCCCCCGTGAGCTAAGTCAGTTTTGTTTGAACCCTCTGGGGTCTCTACTGGCGGGGCTGCCAAGTCGATAGGAGTGGGCATGCTTAAACTATCTGTTTTATTCGTATTTAACGTCCGTTTAGATAAGCTAGGGGGTAGAACAAAAGCGAATTCCTCCAGATATGGAGGTGGCTGACGTTTGCGCTGCGGGCGTTCTAGCTTAGGGGAGCCGCTTGGGGAGTGTTCACCGCTGGCCATGTTAATATTAATATTATATTAAATATTACACTGATACCCTCCGGCTCGAAGGACCAATTGTAACTGAGGGGTTACAAAACCCTGACTGTATTAAAGATTGTGATAGATTAAACCACTGCTAGTTATGTACTTTAATTACTGGCCAGACAGTACATCAAATATAGATGGTGAACACCCACAAGAACACGGCATTGACAAAGAAATAGTATTTGAGGGTAATTTATTATTATTAGGCAACGTTAGGTTACAGAATGAGAATTAGGGTCGCGCTTGTATGGCGAAGAATATACGTAAAGTCAGTCAAGAGCATGAGTCACTAAGAATAGCAGGAATCCTACGATGGGTCTAAGTTGACACCACCTGTTGTATAGTAGCAATTATATAGGGCAACACTGGTACCGACTGAGACAATGAGTTCCCTCCGGGGTGTAAGGCCTGGAGGGTAGAGGAATGTTCGGGTACTCCGTCTGATTCAATGAAGAATAAAGAGACTCCAGGTACAGGAGTCGGTCCTTGTAAACTCCCTTGATCAGCAGCAAAGTAATAATTGTAATCCAGATGCTCGACAGCATTGACGACAGCTAGCCAGCCTCCGTCCACGAGGCCAGCCCGAGTTGTAATCCTCACGAGGTTGAATCCCAAACGATAGTGGAAATCAACGATGCTCTTCTCCGGATACCACGTTCCAAATCAATACAATCCAACCAGTAATGGTTCTGCAATCTTGACGCTGGTTCTCCTGTGCACTATACTTCACATTAAACTAGGTCGAACTTGACGTTACTTCACCAAACTCTGACACTTTTACTATTCTATTCGCACATGTTCTAAACGCACGGTTGCTCACTTCACTGTTACCAAACTTGTCACACTGCTGCTTTAGACGAACTGAATGAACTACTGCTGGGCACACCTGCGCCAGCATATATACTTAAGTGATTATCTAGTTCCAAACCTCAGTCTTTGTCTGGTATCAATACGCTGACTCCGGGCATGTTCCGACATGCCTGAAACTCGCCCATTGCACCTGTCTGAGTGCGAGACTGCCTGGAGCCTAGGGCGCTATCCAATAAGGAGAGCGAAATATTACTATGGTTTGGACGCAGGTAAAGGGATATACCGTGTATATATAAATAATATACAAAGTATATCAAACAATAAAGGGATATTCTCAGTTTAATCTGGCCCTTCACAACAAACTTTCTTTAATGAATATAACTCATCAGTTTTAATACTATAATATTAGTGTAGCCTAATCTTTATCTGTAACTGTGAAGAAAAAGCACATTGGTTTAAACAGAATGAATAGACAAAATATTTTTTATTCTTTTTTATTTTTATATATTTTTTTATTAAAAATTAAAAATGCGAATGTTGATTTAGAATTCGAATGCCAACGTAACGAAAAAAGGTTCGGACGTTCGAACGTTTGGGCTCAGCCCTAGCCCACGTGCTGCCTCATGTGCATGGAATCAAGTCCGTCGAGTTTCATAGTCCAGACGTTCCCGTCCACCGCAGTCTGCGTGGGTTAAAGCGACAAAATGGTGGACGTCAGTAGACTTCCCCGCTAGGACACGTTTTCTGTGTGTACAGTAGGGCTGTCACACACACACACACACACACACGCACGCACGCACGCACGCACGCACGCACACGCGCACGCACGCACGCACGCACACACACACACACACACACACACACTGTATGCATGTGTGCTTATCTGTGTGCACACGTGTATGTTTACGTGTGTGTGTGTGTGTGTGTGTGTGTGTGTGTGTGTGTGTGTGTGTGTGTGTGTGTGTGTGTGTGTAGCAGACCCTGGAGCTCACTCAGCACCGTGGTCCCCTGGCCCTCGCCCCTCCCCCCTCCATGCTGTCTGAAGACCAGCTCAGCCTCTGGAAGCACGGAGCCAGACGACAGGGCCACGTGAGTAACGGCCACTTCCTGTCCTCCTTGTCCTTCCGTGTATTTTTTAACCTATTGGTAAACTAACGTATTGATGATAATATACATTATAACTGCTGTTGTGCCATGGTTATGATGTTTATACTTGAAGACGTTATGTCGTGATGCAATTTGCGGTCCGCCCCTGAGCCTCACGGGCGGAAGAGGTTAAAGGCGCCGACAGAGACTGCAGAGCGTTTCCACAGTATCTGAGCCATGACTTCAAAGACACCATCACATTTTAGTTTAAGTTGAGCTTGTGTTAGAAACTCTCGATTAGAGAAATCACAGTCTCGCATTATTAACAAAAGGAATATGAAAAACTTTAGTGATCAGGCTTTTCTAATTGACCTATTCCATAGCGACATCCACTACACATTGGAGATTCCCGATGTCGAAGTAGCACTCAACTTTTTTTCAAAAACCTTTCTCTCAATTGCTAATACACATGCACCTTATAAAAGGTTTAGAATAAAAAATTGATTAATCCCTTGGTTCACACCTGAATTATCTGCCTTGCTTAAGGAGAGAGACAGAGCCTGGTCACTTGCCAGACGCTCTGGTGATCAGTCTCACTGGGCAGCATTTAGACGGCTCAGAAATAAATGTACAGCATCTGTGAGAACGGCTAAAGTTGAGTATCACTTAGAACTAGTAACCAGCTCCTACTCAGATCCTGCTAAATTTTGGAAGGCGTGAATTTAAATAAGACCAGAACCACAATTTCCCTCCCTACAGAGATTAGAAAGGGTGAATCCTTGATCTCGGAACAAAAAGAGGTCTGTTTAGCCATAAACCAACATTTGATGGAAGCTGGTCATCTATTTGAGAATAGCCATGTAGGGCCACCAGGTGGACAGGATCAGGAGCCCTGTACATTCCCTGTGCAGATAGGACATGATTTTCAGTTTCATTTACAACCCTTGTCTGTAAACTCTGTTCTTGAGGCACTTCAAGCCATTGATACCAGGAAATCAACTGGAGAGGATGGGTTGGATCCTTTTTTCCTCAAACTAGCTGCACCATTGGTTTCAAAGCCAATAACACACATATTTAATCTTTCACTACTAACAGGTGTGGTTCCTGTTGCCTGGAAAACAGCCCATGTGACCCCCTTGCATAAAGGGGGGGATAAAAGTGACCTAAATAATTACAGACCTATCTCCAAGTTATCCTGTCTAGCAAAAATCCTGGAGTCATTGGTAAACAACCAACTTAAAACATTCATCACAAAACACTCTATATTTTTGTATCACAAACAGTACTGTATTTGCAAATCTGGTATGTCATAAATGTATAGATGTAGCAGTACTGTCTATCTGTGTGTCATGTATGTTACGATGAATTGAAAATGGGGGACCCTGATGGAAACAAGACGAAAGTCTTTCTCTGGTCTACATCCCCTTAACAATTGTGTGTATTGAGCTGTACTGTATTGTACCCATTCTGCAATCTGTGTTCAAACATTTTTTCAATCAATCAATCAATCAAAGTACAGTAGTAATGTCATTTGTTGTGGACATTTAGTTTGACCAAGTCCGGTGAGTTTAATACATTTCATTTCAAACCTGTATTTAAACTCGAAAGGCAACTGATGTTTCCCCCATTTACAGTCACGTTGAGTGTACACAGAGTTAAAAATATAACACAGAATATAAAATCATAACAATAAGACAAGTAAGGATAACAATCAATTAAAACATGTAGGCCTACAACTTGATTTACAATTCTACCCCATGCAAATACTAACAGTATGCAAAGAACAGTGGGCGTGTTTACCTGCTGTAAAACCCACTTGAAGCCGTTTAGACCAGTGTTTCCCACCCACCCCCACCCGACCTACCCACCTATTAACACCTCATCTAGGAGAGGGGGCAGGGAAGTGTCAAATGCGTCTGGTTGATACGGTCACAGTTCCATCCTAGAGGCTAATCTTTCCTGTGACAAAATGGCATCCAATGTAATAAAAAAAAAAGTCTGCTACATCTATACATTTATGACATACTAGATTTGCAAATACAGTACTGTTTGTGATACAAAAATAGTACTTTATCATGGTCTGATCACATAAACAAAAAGTGTGGGCTTCTGCTTCAAAACAGTTGCTAAATAGGTTGTGCATGAACGTCTTAGTTGGCGGAGTGTTGAGAAAAGACTTTCTGCCAACTTATTAATTTGTTTTCATAAAATGATCACAACCCACAGTCCTAAATATAGCACAGATAAAATAATTTCGCAGCTCAAATGTGCACATGCATTTTACCAGAGGGGCAAGTAGAGGGCAGATTATTCTACCCCATGCAAATACTAACAGTATGCAAAGAACAATTTTATATACTGTAGGGCTATCAGGGCATGGAATTATCTTCCAAGTGACATACTGTACGTGACATAAGAGGTGTAGCAAGCTTCAAAAAGTAATTAAAATCTTACATGTGAGCCAATATTGATAATGTTGAGTTATGCAATATGTTACCGTTGATGTATATATTTAGATATAATTTGTTTGTGTGTTAATGTTGTTGTGTTTCCTCGATTGGTACGTCTTGCTATGTTGTGTTTCAATACAGTGGGTACAATACAGTACCAATGGCTTGAAGTGCCTCAAGAACAGAGTTTACAGACAAGGGTTATAAATTAAACTGAAAATCATTTCCTATCTGCACAGGGAATGTACAGGGCTCCTGATCCTGTCCACCTGGTGGCCCTACATGGCTATTCTCAAATAGATGACCAGCTTCCATCAAATGTTGGTTTATGGCTAAACAGACCTCTTTTTGTTCCGAGATCAAGGATTCACCCTTTCTAATCTCTGTAGGGAGGGAAATTGTGGTTCTGGTCTTATTTAAATTCACGCCTTCCAAAATTTAGCAGGATCTGAGTAGGAGCTGGTTACTAGTTCTAAGTGATACTCAACTTTAGCCGTTCTCACAGATGCTGTACATTTATTTCTGAGCCGTCTAAATGCTGCCCAGTGAGACTGATCACCAGAGCGTCTGGCAAGTGACCAGGCTCTGTCTCTCTCCTTAAGCAAGGCAGATAATTCAGGTGTGAACCAAGGGATTAATCAATTTTTTATTCTAAACCTTTTATAAGGTGCATGTTTATTAGCAATTGAGAGAAAGGTTTTTGAATAAAAGTTGAGTGCTACTTCGACATCGGGAATCTCCAATGTGTAGTGGATGTCGCTATGGAATAGGTCAATTAGAAAAGCCTGATCACTAAAGTTTTTCATATTCCTTTTGTTAATAATGCGAGACTGTGATTTCTCTAATCGAGAGTTTCTAACACAAGCTATAGGACAGTGATCACTAACACCTAATTCAAAAACACCACAAGCACTAATTTTATCAGTCTTATTAGAAAACATTAAGTCAATTATACTTGACCTAGAATAATCTTTTAGATTTGGCCTGGTGGGTTCAGTAACCAATTGTTGGAATTGTTACAGTGTTTAAAATAGTCACAGAAAAAATAGACTTTACATAAATAGCCACCCCTCCAAAACGTGTGGAAGTTGTTAATGAAGGTATGGCCAGTGGCAGTACATAAAGTCTGCAACCAGCAATGCAGACTAAAAAGGCGACTAAAATGCTTAGAGCCATGTCTTAAAGATGGAATAGGACCGGAGAGGACACAGTGTTTTCCTAGGCTCTCTATGGTTAATGCCAGAGACATAAGGTCAGATTGAAGCTTGGTCGATTGCCTGGATAACACATCATTGGTCCCTACATGTAAAATCACAGTGTGAACAGAGGGATGACTCTCAATGATAGAGGGCACCCGTTCCATAAGATCAGTCACCTTAGCACCAGAAAAACAGTATGATATGGCACAGGGAAGTTAATAGACCTGATGATGGAGTCACCAATCAAGAGGACTTTGGGTTTGCCCTCATGGAAACCTCCATCATAGATGGAAAGCCTTGGGTGATTTTCAGCTGCCACTGGGACAGGGTAGACAACAGGTCCCCCAGGGTCCATGGAGGAGGAGGAGGGGGGCGGCGGCGACGGTGCGAGTGCAGACCATGAGGGTTGATGTACAGGAGAGCGCTGCCGAGGTGAACTGGGGGAGGAGTGGTCCCTACGAGCTCTCTTGTTCCCGGGCTGGGGGTCAGAAGATGAAGAGTGGTCCCTACGAGCTCTCTTGTTGATCAAATGATCAAATGATGACTACTACTTACTAAAGGTAAAAAGGTTTTAAAAATGAATGTTTAAAAGTACTAAAAACCAACAAAGAAATACCAAACACTAACAAACATTCAGCACAGACAATGTGGATGCTGCCATCTTGGATTTCGTTTATTTATTAATTTTTTAATTGAGCGGCTTCCTATAATAGCTGATACTGAGCAGTACCTGGCTAACTGCTTGGCCTTCCTTTTGGGGAGACCGGCTATTTGTAGGCCCCTCACAACCAACTTGTGCACATGCCCTAGGCTGCCAAAGATAAAAACTAGGAGTTTACATCTGTAGCCTAGCTGTGAGATCCAATGTAATAAAAAAAAGTCTGCTACGTCTTGCTATGTTGTGTTTCAATACAGTGGGTACAATACAGTACAGCTCAATACACACAATTGTTAAGGGGATGCAGACCAGAGAAAGACTTTCGTCTTGTTTACATCAGGGTCCCCCATTTTCAATTAATCATGACACTGCGGTGGCCAGGAGCGCGCAACAAGATGGTATACATTATGGTATATGATTTATGAATAGTATATTCCACTATAGCAGTATATGGTGTGCTGTACATTTGAATGTAATCTAATTTTGAGAGTGCAAATGTAACAGTAAAGTGCAATAGTGATATACAATGAACAGGTGATTAAACTCGGTGTAAAATATATAAATTAGTACTACTGAGTAATAGTGCTAATCACTACTCAGATGTATGTATAGAGTTGTAGTATAATACAGTGATACTCACTTTGGTTGAATCGAATCATTGACACAGATACCATCCAAATAGTAGTTATCTTGACTTTAATGTGGGTCTAACTTAAAAACACATGAACACACAGTGCACTCGCTCACACCATAGGTCACTTTAAACACAAAGGACACTTTAAGAAAATAACTTGTTGTGATTAATGCATAATATAGTTAGTAATAGCAATTATAGCATAGGGGCATAGCGAATCGAATCATTGACACAGATACCATCCAAATAGTAGTTATCTTGACTTTAATGTGGGTCTAACTTAAAAACACATGAACACACAGTGCACTCGCTCACACCATAGGTCACTTTAAACACAAAGGACACTTTAAGAAAATAACTTGTTGTGATTAATGCATAATATAGTTAGTAATAGCAATTATAGCATAGGGGCATAGCAGTAAAACTATATATTGTACATAGGACCCAGTGCCTTTAAGTAGTAGCTCAAAACCCCACTCTGTAGCTGATGGCGATGGAGTGGAAATAGTCTCCAGTTTGACAGGTACCTGCAACATAAAAAGAAAATAGCCATTAGAGAAGAGAACTGGGTATGGAAAATGACGTGAAAATAGACACAGACTATAAATAGCTAATGCATATCACTCCTAGTTACGCAGTCCTCATATCCCTCCTAGTTACACACAGTCCTCATATCCCACATACACACAGTTGCGAGAGTGAGAGCAGCACATCACCAGAGTTATCAAGTGTATACAGTATGAAACATTAGTATTAGCTATCACGTTAGCTACCGGTGTGCGGCTAGCTAACGTTAGCTCTTGGTGAGTTATAGTTATTTTGCACTTACCTATAAACGCCCCTCCACGAAATCCACTTGAGTACAGCTCTTTAACAAAGTCCAATATGCCCTCGTTCATTAGATCCAAAGCATCAATTGCTTTTCCTCGACTCTAACGCTAGTTTAGCAGCTAATGGCTAATGGCTAAACAGCTGATTTTGTAAACATGAGGCAGAGTAGGGGCGGGTCTTCGGTGCCAGAACGTTGGGTTGTCTCGTAAAGAATAATACTGCACTGTATCTAGCTGATTACACGCTGATAGCACGTTAATCGAAAATACCACACCATTACTGTACCAATGACAGTCAAATAATCTACAGAAAAGCATTACATTGCAAAATAATATGTCCAAGACTAGTGTCGCATGCACACACACACACACAGATTGTAGAATAGCTCCCTCTCTCCACCGTGTAACTCGACTCCCCCTACTGGTTGAACCAGGCAGAGCAGCGTCAAAAGACGTCAACTTGCGTCAACCACCGGCATCTAGCTTGCTACCGGCGGGAGACGCCTCGTTTTCCAGTCCCACATCTGTATGTAAAAAACAACCATAGCCATGAAACCAGAGGTAGAGACACAAAGATAGTTCCATTTAGATTTAAACTCATTTCCTACGGTCAGCAGACTTTCCTTTACTCAGCTGTTCTGTGGAACAGCCTGGCCAGCAGCATTAAACAGGCCCCCGGGTTAACTGGCTTCAAAAAGCATGTACGATCATGGCTATCGGCATAGGAAAGAGAGGGTAGCATATTTATTTATTATTCTCTTATATTCAACTGTATATGCATATTGTATCTTAATGTTTTATGATGTTGTTTTATGTTGATGTATGTCCTGTTTTTTAATACCAGGGACTATAATGGAAGTAAGTGCTTGCATTTTATCATGTTTTTATCCCTTGGATGATGTCTCTAATCCACAATAAAATCAATCAATCAAGCGAGGGACAACCAGTAAGCCCTGGTCAGAAGACCTCGGTGACATGCTTATCCAAAATGGCCATCCACTGCCATTCATTTCGAGGCTCTAGTCAAAACAAAGGACTTCCCCAGCTTCTTTTACCCTTTTCTCGTTGCGATCAGCCCCCGCATTGGATAAGGCTCTAGAATAGCATTGGCTACAAAGGTGGTCATGGTCAATCATCTTCGCCATCAGAGGTGACTGCTCCGTTCAGGACTGTTCACAACCGGACGTGGTCACTTGTCCGAATGGCTTATCTAATGATGCTCGTCGGATGTTTCGTCTTGTAACTCGAGACTGAAAGCACGCAATAGGTAGAGCGTGGTGAGAATCGAAAGGCGGCGAATTACACTTTCCAACAATGTATTGAATGATCGGGAGAAACGCAGGCCGGAGCCGACAGACGAGCGCAGAGTGCTGCGACATGCGTGAGCGTGCATAATGGCGGTGTTGAACCTCTTTAGCCCGAGGTTACATGACATCACGTCATGAAGCAATCTCTCCCGAGTCCCGACTGTATGACATAATGTTGCGTTTTCTTTCCAAATGTAGCCAGGAGTAAAGACCCTAATCCTTCGAAAAACTACATTACACAGCCCATGCCAGCTTCCTGCAAGCAAATCGCTGATTTTTTTTTATTTCTCTTATTTCTTGGGATTATCTATCACAAAACTGAACGTTATTGGCATAGATTGGAGCGCAGTTAGTGCGCGTTACAATCCGATTCAAAATGGCAGAGCCATATCCATTATAAGAATGGAACTGTACATACAGTAGATTTCATTCACGGTTCTTCCTGCATGCGTGGTGATACTAAATCCAAATTTAACTCTGCCATTGGAACGAGTAGATTTGGCCCGATCCATAGATGTGCAACTTGGCTATAATAAGGTAATTTATAGGCCTGATATTCTATATTCTATAATAATATTTCAAATGGCATGTGTCCGGATGGCATAATTCAGTACTGTATCTAGAAAACATTCTCCTGTACAACACTACGATCTGTACAGGTAGTTTACCATCAGGCTGTGAAAGTACTAGACAGGAAAACAAACAGCCACCACCATTGTCATAGCATAACAAACCAGAACCTACTGAGCTGGGACAATCTCGTTAAATTCAAAGATGCCTGCCTTACCTATAAAATCCTACATGGCTTGGCTCCTCCCCCCCTCTGTACTTTCATAAAACAGACATCTGCTGACGGATATACCAGATCTGTTGTTAGAGGGGACTGTGTAGTCCCAAACAGGACGTCTGCTTTTAGTCAGGCAGCCTTATCCGTGAGAGCAGCCCACACCTGGAACAGTCTGCCAATACGGCTCAGGGAGTATCAAAGATACATTTAATTTAAATCGAACATCTCTCAAATCATGGTTGAGAGATGGTCAAGTGTGCAACCATTTTAACTGAGGGGTTGTGATGTATTGTAATGTATTTTTTAATGTATTTATTTTAATGTATTTTAGTGTATTGTAACCTACTGATTCCTACTGTGTTTTAATTATTGTACTGTCTTAATTATTGTACTGCTCATGTCACCTGCCTCAGAGACTACAGTTGAAAATTAGCCAACCTGGCTAAACTGGCATATTTACAGTCAAATGTTCCTTAACTCAATCAGCGCCAGAGGGATACGTGTAATGTGTGGTTAAAAGGCCATCGTTCTAACCTATAGGAATACGTGGCGGTGTTTGCAGGGCTATAACTATATTCTATATTATAGCTATGGATACAATACTATGGCCCATTTGACATCGAGTATCTATCGCTCAATATGTGGAAAAAAAAACATTCCCGTTTTATACCGTGGTGAATATAAGTATGGTTTTAGAGCGGTCTAGGGTCATTCCTGGGAGGCTAGTAATAGACCGCAGTGTGTTTTATACTAAATGCATTGGCGTTCCGTCCCTACACACGCTACAATAAAAAAATCAAATGCATATGATAGGTATTATGTTCCATCATGAATGCATGAAAGGGTGGGAGGGTCGTTTTTTGATGCTTTGATCGTAACCAACGGAATACGTTATGGACTAGAGTTACACACATACGCTTGGATCGCAATGAAGGCATGCTTTGATCAACGCAAGATTGATATCATATAGCCCTTACCTTGACTAGGATGTACCCCGAAAAGTATATTCCAATTATCTGATCGCGAGTCCCAGTATTGGTGTCGACCGTGTCGCCAACATAATCCGCCATACATCATCCATCTGGAGCATTTGACGCTCCTCAAGCCGATCGGGACGCGTGTAGTCTTTTACCAACGGAGTTGCAGTTTTCCGCGATCTGATTGGCCACTGACGTTTCTCTCAGCGCCAATCGCGTGACGCCTAGTTCTATCACTGGTTAAGCTTGGCGACTCTTTCGAAGTTGGTTAAGGTTAGAGTTTGTCTTTAGAGCAGGGCGACAGACCACCAGCCCTGATTCCAAACTCTAACCTTAACCAACTTCGAAAAAGAGTCGCCTAAGCTTAACCAGTGATAGAACTAGGCGTTAGCTAGCTAGCAGGCTGTTAGAGGCAGAAATAAACAACCGCTCCCCTTGCCCGACATGGAAAAATCAGACCGGACACTTTAGATCGACGCACAGCCCAAGACACAATGGGCCTCATTCAACAATACTCACATATTAGTTTTCTTATAGTCTTGCTTACCTGTCTGTTAAGAGAACAATCAGAAAAGCCACCGCCACATTCATCAAGCCGTTCTTAACGTCCAAATCTGTTCTTACCCAGGTCTGTTGCATGATGAATCCCACTCATTCTTAAATTCAAGTTTCAAGTTTCTTTAATAGTTGTCATACAGAAGTACAGAATACTTTCATACAAAATGCTTCTTACTGTTACGCTCCAGAGACTGTGCTAGACAAGATAGTATCAAATAACATAGTATAGCATGTAAATTAGAAGTAGAAAATGAGGTCACAGTGTTCAGTATAGACATATGTACAATGTTTGATGCATAATAGACGTAACTGAGTTACCATATAATATACAATACTATGCAGTGTACTAATGTACAATACTATATAGTGCAAAGCAGAAATGGGATGAGGTACAATTTAGGTACAATTTACAGTAAGGTGTACGAGTTGTAGTGCAATCCTTCATCAATAAATATAAAGTGTGGGGAGTGGGTGCTACAGTGTGTTTGTTTAAAGTGAGTGTGTGCTATAAAGTGTGGGGAGTGGGTGCTACAGTGTGTTTGTTTAAAGTGAGTGTGTGCGTGTGGATGTGTGTGCTATGTGCATTTGATGGTTGTTGTGTAGTGTTCATTGTTCGTTGAGCAGCCTGGTGGCCTGGGGATAGAAGCTTCTTCTGAGTCAAATGCGCGTTCGCGCTCAAGTCATTTGCATACAGACACGCCCGGCATCTCCTTATAAGGCGAATGAGACGTGTGTAAAACAGCCGAGTTTCGGCATCTGGTCCATTCAACAGGAAGCGATTTGCGACTGATCTCAAAATTACACACACACACAAACACACACACACGTCTCACGACTTGTGACTCAGTGCATGTGTGTGTGTGTTCCTGTGGGTCGCTCATCTCATGTGTGTGTGTTAATCTGATGACAAATAAAGACTTATACTTGTACTTATACGTATACATACTGTATAGTGCGAAATAAATCGTTCCAGCAGAGTAGGCTTTGTCAATACTGAACGACTGCGCGCTTGTCAAGAACCAATCGTGGAGTAGGTTGGGAAATACTGGATATGTCACCTGTCATCTCTCTCTGAAAGGTCCCTGTGGCTAAAACCGAGTGCGCTCAGAACTTGCAGTTGTGGAGCAGAGAAGAGAAGAGAGGAGAGGAGAGGAGATGTTGTAAATATGCGTTCTATGCGTAAGCCTGGGCAGCCAGCATCTAACTGTTCTAACAGCAATATATAATCCATTTCAGAAGCAGAACGCACGCAATAAGTTATAATAATAATAATTATTATTTAAAAGTTCTGGGTTTATAAAGTCGTATTTGGGGGCAATTGACCAATGGTTTGCTTTCAACCCATGAGCTCCTTCCTCTCTCACCTTTTTATATATATATTTTTATTGTATCTACTAAAACTGTATTATATTGTATTGTTTGTTTTGTGTCTTTGAGCTTTAGGAAAAGCGCTATATAAATCTGATGTATTGTTATTATTAGGAATGGTAGGCTTTTCTAAATGTTTCTCATCTGGGTAAGAGTGCTCTCGACCACTTGCCTGAGAGAAAAGCAACAATAAGAAAACATTGCTGAATCCCAGGTAAGAACAAA
>NC_140173.1:24402373-24422373 GCF_963971535.1 Notolepis coatsorum | reverse complement strand
GGGGCTTCCCACCCTCCAGAACATTTACAACAAGCGGTGCAGGGGTAAGGCTAAGAGAATCATCAAGGACTCCAGCCACCCGAACAACTGCCTCTTTGAACTGCTGCGGTCAGGCAAGCGATACCGGAGTCTTAAGGCGAGCACAGAAAGACTCAGAAGAAGCTTCTATCCCCAGGCCATCAGGCTGCTCAACGAACAATAAACACTATGCAACAACCATCAAATGCACACAGCACACACACCCACACGCACACACTCACTTTAAACAAACAACACACGGCAGCACCCACTCTCCACACTTTAGATCACCTAAACACACTTTATATTGATTGGTAAAGGATTTGCACTACAACTCGTACACCTTACTGTAAATTGTACCTAAATTGTACCTCATCCCATTTCTGCTTTGTACTATATAGTATTGTATATTAGTACATTGCATAGTATATTGTATATTGTATGGTAACTCAGTTACTTCTATTCTGCATCGAACATTGTACATATGTCTATACTGAACACTGTGACCTCTATTTTGACTTCTATTTTACATGCTATACTATTTTATTTCATACTTATCTTGTCTAGCACAGTCTCTGGAGCGTAACAGTAAGAAGCATTTTGTATAAAAGTATTCTGTACTTCTGTATGACAACTATTAAAGAAACTTGAAACTTGAAACTTGAACTTGATTTTATACCATTTCTTTCAATTCTAAAAAGATAAAAAAAATTATTTCAGTTTGACACCAAATCTGTGTAACAACCCAGCAATTGCTGCAACAAATATTGAGACATAATTGAGCATTGTAATGGCTATCATTAGGCAAAGCCTCTATACACTCAGGATTTTCATAATTATTTTCACAAATCTAAAAGATTTAATACTTAATAAAATGTTCAGGCCAAATCAAATATTATTTTTATAATATATATTTATATAATATAAAATATTGACATACAGTGTTGAGCTGCATCTCAAATTATTCCTCAGGGTCTCATGATCGGAAGATCGCCGGTTTGAGCCCGGAAAGTGGTGTTGTTGTACAGCAGGGAGCACTCTGTCCTCTGGACCTGGTGGTGTTGTTGTCCAGCAGGGAGACACTCTGTCCTCTGGACCTGGTGGTGTTGTTGTCCAGCAGGGAGCACTCTGTCCTTTGGACCTGGTGGTGTTGTTGTCCAGCAGGGAGACACTCTGTCCTCTGGACCTGGTGGTGTTGTTGTCCAGCAGGGAGCACTCTGTCCTCTGGACCTGGTGGTGTTGTTGTCCAGCAGGGAGCACTCTGTCCTCTGGACCTGATGGTGTTGTTGTCCAGCAGGGAGACACTCTGTCCTCTGGACCTGGTGGTGTTGTTGTCCAGCAGGGAGCACTCTGTCCTCTGGACCTGGTGGTGTTGTTGTCCAGCAGGGAGACACTCTGTCCTCTGGACCTGGTGGTGTTGTTGTCCAGCAGGGAGACACTCTGTCCTCTGGACCTGGTGTTGTTGTTGTCCAGCAGGGAACACTATGTCCTCTGGACCTGGTGGTGTTGTTGTCCAGCAGGGAGACACTCTGTCCTCTGGACCTGGTGGTGTTGTTGTCCAACAGGGAGACACTCTGTCCTCTGGACCTGGTGGTGTTGTTGTCCAGCAGGGAGCACTCTGTCCTCTGGACCTGGTGGTGTTGTTGTCCAGCAGGGAGCACTCTGTCCTCTGGACCTGGTGGTGTTGTTGTCCAGCAGGGAGACACTGTCCTCTGGACCTGGTGGTGTTGTTGTCCAGCAGGGAGCACTCTGTCCTCTGGACCTGGTGGTGTTGTTGTCCAGCAGGGAGACACTCTGTCCTCTGGACCTGGTGGTGTTGTTGTCCAGCAGGGAGACACTCTGTCCTCTGGACCTGGTGGTGTTGTTGTCCAGCAGGGAGACACTCTGTCCTCTGGACCTGGTGGTGTTGTTGTCCAGCAGGGAGACACTCTGTCCTCTGGACCTGGTGGTGTTGTTGTCCAGCAGGGAGACACTCTGTCCTCTGGACCTGGTGGTGTTGTTGTCCAGCAGGGAGACACTCTGTCCTCTGGACCTGGTGGTGTTGTTGTCCAGCAGAGAGCACTCTGTCCTCTGGACCTGGTGGTGTTGTTGTCCAGCAGAGAGCACTCTGTCCTCTGGACCTGGTGGTGTTGTTGTCCAGCAGGGAGCACTCTGTCCTCTGGACCTGGTGGTGTTGTTGTCCAGCAGGGAGCACTATGTCCTCTGGACCTGGTGGTGTTGTTGTCCATCAGGGAGACACTCTGTCCTCTGGACCTGGTGTTGTTGTTGTCCAGCAGGGAGCACTCTGTCCTCTGGACCTGGTGGTGTTGTTGTCCAGCAGGGAGACACTCTGTCCTCTGGACCTGGTGGTGTTGTTGTCCAGCAGGGAGCAGTCTGTCCTCTGGACCTGGTGGTGTTGTTGTCCAGCAGGGAGACACTCTGTCCTCTGGACCTGGTGGTGTTGTTGTCCAGCAGGGAGCACTCTGTCCTCTGGACCTGGTGGTGTTGTTGTCCAGCAGGGAGCACTCTGTCCTCTGGACCTGGTGGTGTTGTTGTCCAGCAGGGAGCACTCTGTCCTCTGGACCTGGTGGTGTTGTTGTCCAGCAGGGAGACACTCTGTCCTCTGGACCTGGTGGTGTTGTTGTCCAGCAGGGAGACACTCTGTCCTCTGGACCTGGTGGTGTTGTTGTCCAGCAGGGAGCACTCTGTCCTCTGGACCTGGTGGTGTTGTTGTCCAGCAGGGAGACACTCTGTCCTCTGGACCTGGTGTTGTTGTCCAGCAGGGAGCACTCTGTCCTCTGAACCTGGTGGTGTTGTTGTCCAGCAGGGAGCACTCTGTCCTCTGGACCTGGTGGTGTTGTTGTCCAGCAGGGAGACACTCTGTCCTCTGGACCTGGTGGTGTTGTTGTCCAGCAGGGAGCACTCTGTCCTCTGGACCTGGTGGTGTTGTTGTCCAGCAGGGAGACACTCTGTCCTCTGGACCTGGTGGTGTTGTTGTCCAGCAGGGAGACACTCTGTCCTCTGGACCTGGTGGTGTTGTTGTCCAGCAGGGAGCACTCTGTCCTCTGGACCTGGTGGTGTTGTTGTCCAGCAGGGAGACACTCTGTCCTCTGGACCTGGTGGTGTTGTTGTCCAGCAGGGAGCACTCTGTCCTCTGGACCTGGTGGTGTTGTTGTCCAGCAGGGAGACAATCTGTCCTCTGGACCTGGCAGTAACAATGCCCCATGTTACGGTGATAGGGACACCGTACACTGTCCTACAGATGAAACGTTAAACCCAGGTCCCAGATGACTTCTGGTTATCAAATAACCCAGGGCGCCTATCACAAAGGGTAGGGGGGTCAGGTCTCTGACATCTCTAATCATCCCTCCCTTTAATTTGACTGATATCAAACCTTTCAGCCATTGTGTCGGCTGCACATTGGTGGTGGAGGCAATTTCCGCTCTACATTGTAAAGGGCTTTGAGTGTCTAGAAAAGCACTATATGAATGCAATGATTCATTCCTCCCTCCCTTCCTTCCAGTGTTATGTTAGTGGTGTGCCAGGTGCACAGGGAAGCTGGGCTCTCAGGAAGCAACAAGCCACTGTTGTATACAGTGGTGGAGAGTAGTATAGTATAAAAAGTATTTTTACTCAAGGGCTGTACTTAAGTACAGTTTCAACTTTACTTGTACAATATCTGTAAAAACAAGAAAAACAAAGCTAACCTTCTTACTGTTTTTTTTGCTATTATGTACCTTACTAAAGCATAAGCCACATACCACTTTAACATAACCTTTAATCATAGCAGCATAACTGGGCCACATACCACTTTAACATAGCCTTTAATCAGAGCAGCATAACTGGGCCACATACCACTTTAACATAGCCTTTAATCATAGCAGCATAACTGGGCCACATACCACTTTAACATAGCCTTTAATCAGAGCAGCATACCTGGGCCACCACCCTCTACACCGACAGCGTATCGGACATGGCCTACAACAGGTGAAGGCCCTTCCCTGCCTGGCACGCCGCGAGGAAGAGGCTCTGAAAACTCCCGGAGGATGAGGCTATGTAAGGAGGTTCTCTCTCTCTCTGAGGAGGCTCTGCTGAGGGGGGGGGTCTCTGAAACTCCGTGAGGAGGAGGCTCCGAAGCTCTCTGAGGAGGCTTCCCCCCATAATCTTGTGGGGTCAGCTGGCGCACCGGGGAGACAAACACTCCAAAAAAGGAGGTTGATCCCTTAACCCAGGCTGACAGGTAACAAGAGCAGAGCTCGACCTGCACCCGGAGGACTGTGAACTACACAGGAGCGCCTAGAGGGGCTGACTGTAAAAAACAGTACCCCGACAGCCCACCCGCCCCCGCTGCTCACCGCCACGTGACGGGAGCGAGCAGAGGCGGAGAGCTTACGCCGCAAGTCATCACCCACCAAAGGGACCGTTGGACCAGCCGACTGTCTCTTGGTGGGGACGCTGGAGCCGGAAGGCCACCTCACTGGGGTGGGGCACTCGACGGCTGCCGGGCGGCACGCACCCAGCTCACCTTCTTGCCACAAACGTGGGGTCAGGGAACCTCCACGGCGCAACAGAGGAGGTCGCAACAGTGAACCGCTGGTGGAGGCCTGAACGGTAGTTCCCATTCCCACTTCCCATGATGCCATTTTCACTTTGGAAAAGAAAAAAGGACAGCAACATAAACAAAATCTAAACTAAGCTAATAGGATTACTTTTCGCTGCTTGAAGTGTGCTTGTAGCAACGGACTTCCGTGAGTGAAAGATAGGGAAGAGCGGAAGTACGGTCACACTAATACATGGGTGGAAGTGGGCGTGGCCGGACAGGTGTAGGTGCATAGAGGCAGAAAGCGTTCAAAGATCACAGTAGGTGATGGGGAATGTTCCAATATAGAGCAGAGCGCAGAGCTATTGCAAAATATAACTGTGCCACATACCACTTTAACATAACCTTTAATCAGAGCAGCATAACTGGGCCACATACCACTTTAACATAACCTTTAATCAGAGCAGCATAACTGGGCCACATACCACTTTAACATAACCTTTAATCAGAACAGCATAACTGGGCCACATACCACTTTAACATAACCTTTAATCAGAACAGCATAACTGGGCCACATACCACTTTAACATAACCTTTAATCAGAGAAGCATAACTGGACCACATACCACTTTAACATGACCTTTAATCAGAGCAACATAACTGGGCCACATACCACTTTAACACATAACATTTAGAGATGAATGGATCGAGGATTGCACTCTCCCAAGCACTGGAATACACACTAGTAGGGCTGAACCCTATTAGTAGATTTTTTTTTATAATTTTTATTTATTTTTAGCTTTTTTTTTTAATCATTCTTTCCAAAAGAAAAGAGGCCTAGAAGCGTGGCTAACGCTAATGGCACGCATACCAGAGGCTAACTGCCTACAAAAACAGGCACAGAGGCACTGAAAGAGGATTTCACCCATCTAATGAACACACTAGACTAGACAAATATCAAGATGTATCCATCAGTGGACCAATTGCATGCTTTTGCAGAGGACAAGAAGCCTTCAGTCGACTCCTTCAGGCATTAAGCACCCCCCACAGCCCAAATGCAATGATACAAAAAAAATATATATATATATCTATATATATATTATACTTTTTATTTCTTATTTTTAATTCTTTTTAGTCGACTAATAGTCGACTAACGGCAAATTTTGGCCAATCATAGTCGACTCCAAATCCTTAGTCGGGGACAGCCCTACACACTAGAGTACTATCTTACAGAATCCACGCAAGTCAAAGGTTCTATACAACTTCTTCCACCACTGGTTGTATAGAACCTTTGATTTGCGTGGATTCTGTTCCGCCGCTAAACGTAACCTATAACCCTAACCTTAACCTAACCCCAAGTGTAGCTATACCCTAAAATCCTCATGTTCCTTCCAAGAGTGGACATTTAGTCCTTACAAGGATGGGACAAAAAGGACACACACGCACGCCTACAGACACACACACGTGCGCACGCATGCACACACACACACACACACACACACACACACACACACACACACACACACACACACACACACACACACCTACACACACACACACACACACACACACACACACACCAAGCATTTCTCAGTAAATGTACCTTATATGTGACAAATACAACAAAACTTGAACTTGAAATGTAGAAAGCCAAGTTTCCTCACAATGCCTTGGCCGCGACTGTACACACACACACACATGCACGCACGCACGCACGCACGCACGCACGCACGCACGCACGCACGCACGCACGCGCACACACACACACACACACACACACACACACACACACACACACACACACACACACACACACACACACACACACACACACACACACACACACACACACACACACACACACACACACACACACACACACACACACACACACAAACAAACACACACACACACAAATAGACGAGTCTATTCTTATCAACTTTCACAAATAAACACATGCATACATGCATGCACTGGCATGTAAAGAGATAATTGCTCTACAGTATGCTATAGAGATGTATACATTCACACACGTGCGCACACACGCACACGCACACACACACACACACACACACACACACACACACACACACACACACACACACACACACACACACACACACACACACACACACACACACACACACACACACACACACACACACACACACACACATCCCAAATCCATCCACAAATACACTATCCACTCAGCTGCATAGTGAAGTAGGCCAATTATAATTGTACTTGATGTTATGAAAATGGATCTGCAGTCTGACTTACAAATGAAAGCCTGGCGAAGACTTATGTGTTCTGCTCTGATTGAGAGCCTGCAGCTCACAGTGTTCATGACTCAGGCGCAGCGGCAGCGAGTGATCGTGGGGAGAGAATTGCTCCAGCTAAACTTGGGACCACCAAAGTGTCCTGTGTTGTGTTCTGGTTAAATAGCCAGGGCTGCTTTGAGGTGGGAGTTAGCTGTAGCATTGAAGGAACATGCCAAAATTGTGGGCGATGCACTCAACGTCTTCCCCAGAGTTAGTCAATAAGATAGATATCAATTTCATCTCTGTGCGTTCAGTAGAAAGCTGTCCGGCTGCAAGCTAGCCTAGTGTAGCACAAATGAATGGAAGCGGATGCGTAGCGGCTAGCCTAGGCATTGGCCAACTAACACCTCTCCCGGGCCCTCATTTATCAACGTTGCGTACGCACAGATATGTGCGTAACCCGTGCGTACGATCGTTTCTAAGCACACTTATCAATTTGAACGTGTGCTTGACTTTGTGCGTATATTTACGCACAGCTCCGGCCGTGCGTACCTGGCGCCCGGTGGTATAATATGAAGACTGCAGTCTGCAACGCGGAAATAAGCTTCCGTGCATTAGTTTCAACACTGGCGTGTTCAACTTCTGTATGACCCGTAATTCATTATAGTTCATTGTAAAATAGCGACAGTGTAATTATAACGTGCTCACGCGCGAACAAGAGGTTGGCCTGCTTGTTTGGCAGGGGGGGCAGGCGCAGAACACCCACCTCCAAACGCGATCAAATATTGTTTCAAATAAAAAGCTAAATACTATTATTTTGTGTGTCATGTTTCCAAATAAGATTGGTCACAACGAGATGCTTTCTACTTCAATTTGTTGGTTAGAATAGATGACCTCCGTTGAAACTTCACTGAGACTCACAGTCTATTTGTGAGCTCCCGCACAGACGTGATAATAATAACAATAATAATAATAGCTTCATTTTATATAGCGCCTTTCAAGAGACCCAAGGTCACTTTACAGATAGGGGGGGGAAATAACAAAGTGACAAACATAGTGGACAGACACAACATATAAATATGATGATGGAATTCATTCAAGTCCTCTCCACCCTCGGGTCTTTGCCACCGCGGCACGGTCCATCGTGATATTGGAGATGGATCGAGCAATAGACTGTTACTGTAGCTGTCAAAGCTCCATCACAAATGCAGTTATGTGAATAGAAAGGGATTCCATTCAGTGATGCGCATTTGCCTGATACATGTCGTTGCTGCATGCCGGGAGGAAGGCATGCTGCATGTTTTCAATTCATTAAATAAAATGGATACTTTTTGCAAGGGTTTACTGACTGTCATACAAATAATCAACCAACTACATACTGTAACTTTTCAGTGCACGTTCTTATTTACATTGTGACAACAGCCTTGTGAGCTCCCGCACACAGACATGATGTAATTCAAGTTCAAGTTTGTATTGATCACATATAGGCAGGCTACACATGGCGTAGGCTACATCATACATGGCAGTGAGATTAATTGTTCTTGTATATGCTCTCATATTATTGTTTATATAGGCTACCCAATACCGACATCAAAATAGATTGTATGCCTCTACAAATCATATGCAGCAGGTAGAAAATTTACGGAAAATCCGTCGCGATTTGGAATAAAATTGAGGAGAACTTTAATCCCTGGGTATTAATCGAACAAAACTGGGAAAAGGCAGTCATATTCCAGCACGGTCTTTATTAGTTAATATGGTCTTTAAGTTAATAGATATCATATCCGACATCACCGTACGTGTACATGTCTGTCAGCCTGTCTCGTAGTTCTCCCATAACACGCTTCGCTCGGCTTAGTCCACTTTTCCACATTTCATGGGGGTGTTCCATTACCGTATATGGTTAATTACGGGCGGTGCTATATGCAAATACTTAAAACCGTGCACGAGCGTGGAGCGTAGAACTTAATGGTATTTATCAACACGGAGTGTGCGTACGACCCGTGTACGCACGTGTGATAAATCCCGATTTTTCTGTGCGTACACACATTCTAAATTCTGTGCTTAAGAACGGAAATAGAACACTTTCTAAGAATTGTTGATAAATGAGGGCCCCGGAGTTTTAAGCTAGGCTAGCCGCTACGCATCTGCTTCCATTCATTGTGCTAAGCTAAACTAGCTTGCAGCCGGGTAGCTCTCTATTGAACGCACAGAGAGGAAACTGATATCTATCTTCTTGTCTGACTTTGGAGAAGATGGTGAGCACATTTCCCATAATGGTTGGTGTGTCGGACTTAATAGAAGCCAGCGCCGTTAAGATCTCTACCATGCCGCCTGCCTGGTGCAGTGGTAGGAGGAAGCTGTCCATCCTTAATCTGTCCTCCTTCGATTTTGCATTAGTTTGAAGTTTGAAGTTTGTTTATAAATTATCACAATAAAATACACATACTTTACAGTGAAATGCTTGGTTCTTTATGAGCCCCTGAGAGTGTGCTTCATACAGAAAAAGAAAAAGTAAGTAAGAAAGTAAGTCAAAAGTAAGTCAAAAAAGTAAGTAAAGAGGAATATACAATATACATATATACAATATACAGTACAATATACAATCTAAAGTACAACCTAGGTACAGTCTAAGTACAGTGAGTAAAAATGAGTACACAGTGAGGTACAATGCGAAAAATATGGTACACAACTTTGAGGTAAGGTGCAATTGCAAATGACGTATGAATGTAGTGCAAATCTCTTTAATAATAGATAAATATAATGTAGTGTTAAAGTGTCTAAAGTGAGTGTTGAGGTGAGTGTTTGTTTAAAAGGATGTGTGTGCAATGAGTGTAGATGATGGATTGTTACATGGAGTCTACTAGGCCTACTACTCTGGTGGCCGCCGCCTGTTCAAGTTATAAATGGGAACGTCACCCAATTTAAGAATTCACATAATGTTCTTTCTTCCTGTGCCCCGGGACAGTTCAGTCAGTATATGTGAACATGGAGCACTCGCTCCTAAAGCTAGACATCAGAGAGAACCCTCCAAGCTATGATGTCACTGGGATGTACACATCTGGGGCTGCTCCATGAATTGTTCAAGTTCAAGTTTAAAGTTTCTTTATTAGTTGTCATACAAAAATACAGAACGCTTTTGAAATGCTTCTTTCTGTTTTGCTCCTGAGAGCGTGCTAGATAAAAATAGATAAGTACAAAATAAGTATACAATAAGTATAAAATAGAAGTCAAAAGTACGTAAACAAAAGGGTTCGATATACATACAATATACAATGCAAAGTAGAAAAAGTAGCTGAGTTACAATACAATATACAGTACAATGCAGAAATGGGATGAGGTACAATTTAGGGTAAGGTGTATGAGGTATGAGTTGTAGTGAAAATCTCTTTACCATAAAGTGTGTTAAAGTGTCTAAAGAGGGTGAAGTGGGTGCTGCAGTGAGTTGTTTATTTAAAGTGAGTGTGTGCGTGTGGATGTGTGTGCTGTGAGTGTATTTGATGGTTTGTTACATAGTGTCATTGTCATTGAGCCTCCTGATGGCCTGGGGATAGAAGCTCCTTCTGAGTCTCTCTGTACTGGCTATGAGACTCCGGTATCGCTTGCCTGACCGCAGCAGTTCAAAGAGGCAGTTGTTTGGGTGGCTGGAGTCTTTGATTATTCTCTTAGCCTTACCCATGCATTGGGTTCTGAGTTTATGAGGCAATGTTTGTGTGAGACCATACACCCACATGAGGCTTAAATGCCGGTTCAGACCTTCTAGCAATGCTAGGATATAAACATTAGTTTAGATTAGATTCATTAGATTAATCTCTTGGTAGAGGATAGTCGAATAAGGACAACAGCTGTGAGTCTGTCTCTCTGTCAGCGTGACACAAGACCCAGCCCCACCAGGTTCATGTGAAGGTAAGATAAAATAAGATATTCCTTTATTTATCCCCCCTTTGATTATATTTTGATTTGAAATCTTAATTTCGAACATGTAAATGAATACAAACAAAATAAATAACTAAACAAAATCAAAACATAAATCAAACAAAATAAATAACTAAACAAAAGCAAAACATAACTCAATTTACATGTTCGAAAAGGAGTAGGAAGAAGTATACACTTATTTAATCCTACCCCTTTTTCACTACTGAAATAAGTGTACTAATTTAAAACATTTCAAAACAAATATATATATATATGCAAAACAAAAACAAAAAAAAATATATCTGTAAAACATGAAAGAAATAAAATAAAAATGTAAACACCCGTGAATATCAAGTCCCTTCCTCATCCCTGTACCTCGTGAACATAATTTCCTTATAAATCAGTTTGAATTGTCTCATATTTGGACATTGCTTTCACTATGAATTGAAAATGGGGGACCCTGATGTAAACAAGACAAACGTCTTTTTCTGGTCTGCATCCCCTTAACACATTAACTGCCACGCTTATATCCATCAATGTATGATCACTGCCACCAGTCTAAGCCTATGGAGATGTTTACCTTCTTTGCAGGGCTATAACTTTTTAAATTGTATTGCTAAATTGACCTTACTATGGCCCATTCAACATCGATTATCTATCGTTCAGGATGTAGGAACGTTTTACTTTTTCATTCATAGATTCATACGAAAATACCATCTAGAATATAAATATGTTTTTATCGTTTTCTGCAGTAATTCCTAGAACGCTAGTTATAGGCATAAACGCATAGATTATCAACTGCCGTTTGTTGGCGATACACTCTATATTAAAATGTTCAACTGTACATGATCCTAAACGTTATGACTTATCATGCGCGGATGAATGGGGGGGGGGGGTCGTTTATAATTCCGTGATCGTCAGTAAATGCTTTATGTAGTATGGGTGATATATTGATCAGAGCAGTTTGCATGAATAATAATAAACAAACGCGCTGAAAATGACGTCAGCGTCCTCTTACCGTTCGCCGATGAGACTGGAGGAAAAAGATCCCACTTATTTGACGGTGATCTCCTAGATCCTTTTCCGGTTTGTATAATCATAATAAACGCCCAAATCATATCGATTATTGCGTTATGGCAGCGATCGCTACACACGGACGTCTGTCTAGAGTCCCGCAACAATATGTGAGTGGCGGACGCATTTGCCAGATGCACGGAGATCTCCAGAGATCCATTTCCGGTTGCAACTCGCCGATCATCCACCAGGCGGCAGTATTGAAGCGTTGCAGAGTTGTGCAGGCTCCCACTGTATCAGACCAGGCTCCGTGAGGGAATAATGAATACCATGGCGAAAAAATTAAATATGATCTCAATAACGTCGTACGCCGTGGAATGGCAGAATTAGCATGAACTTGAATCACGTTGTACGACGTTCTTGGCGCAGGATGTGTTAACAATTGTGTGTATTGAGCCGTACTGTATTGTACCCATTCTGCAATCTGTTAAATAAAGTGTTTTCATTCATTCACTCATTCATTCATTCATTCATTCATTCATTCATTCATTCATTCATTCATTCATTCATTCATTCATTCATTCATTCATTCATTCATGCATTCATTCATTCATGCATTCATTTATGCATTCATCCCTTGGGGAAATTCAGGCGTCATAGCAGCATGGGGGGGGGGGGAGTTACAGGTATGGGCAGGGTAATAGTAGAAAGACATACATACAGTATAGACAATCAAAGGTCATCTGAATATAAAAATAAACAGTGTACACAATATAATTAACTCTGAAAGTAGAAATATGAGAAAAATAAATAGTGTAAACAAAGGTGCAGCAGATGAGGGCCTGTATCAGTTATACGTTACAATACATTTAGGCAATAATGTATTTGAATCTGAATATACAGTATACTATGAGTAAAAGTAATCAGTAAGGTACCCTAACTGGCATGATATGTGTCAGGGTGTGTGATTGAATAAAATCTGTCGGAGACAAACAAGCTGAACATGGCCGCCCAACTAAGCACCGCCAACATGGGCATGGAGAGGTGCAGAACCTTTTCCTCCAGACGGCCCATTAGGACTAATTACTCTTAGCGTCCTGACGTGTTTATCTCCAGGTTTTCACACAAAGACTCTCAGCCCAGTCCATTTGTTTTCCCTTCATCTCCTCCTTTCTCCTCCTCTCTCCCTCCTCCTCTTCCTCCTCCTCCTCACTTCCTCCTTTTAATAAAAGCCTTTTTGTGTTCGGGGGGGGGGGGGGGAGAAGAAAAGAGAAACATTATTAAAGGGTGTTTTTCTCTTCTCTCCCTCTGTGCGATGAAAGGCGCTGATGGAAGCCATTATGGCTCCGCGAACGTAATCAGTTCAGAGTCCAAAATAAACGCTGAGAAATTCTCGGGACGGAGTCACAATGGCGCGTCCTTTTCATCCTCGCTAATTGAATCGTCTCCCTATGAGCTGGGCTTCAGCCAGGGGCCACCCAAAAGTCACTCGCAAGAATGTGTGCGTGTGTTTATTAGTGTGTCTTTCAGTGGTTTTTGCTTCTTAACCGATGGGATCATCTTTATTCCAGGCCCACGGTGTGACCAGGCCAACTAACAGATTGAAAAATTAAATGACTTGTATGGCAAAGATGTCAATCGTTTTTTATGCGTATAAGTTAGGACTTTACTTTTTTTCCACGACAAGAGATATGTAATGTTAATCACCTGAAATTATTCTGTTTTTTGGGGGGGGGGGGGGGGGAAACCCTGCATATATCGGTATCGGTTGATATCGGTATCGGAAATTAAGAGTTGGACAATATCGGTAAATCAGATATCGGTAAAAAAGCCAATATCGAGCATCCCTAGTAATTAACCCTCTGCCTAGAAACGTGCACGTATTTGTCCTCCCGTTCTCAACATTGACTGCAGGGTGAAAGGCATTTAGTGAGGTCAGCTAAAACACATTTGCATTTTTGTCATTTAGCTTGACACTTTTATATAAGTATATATAGTAACTTATATATACTTATATAAGTTCTGTACAACAGGTCAGCAGAAAGGGTACAACTCTGGCAGCTAAGAGTTAGTAACATTGTTCGTCAAACAGTGTTGAACTTGAGTGCTATAGTCTTGAGTGCATATTAGTAAAGACATATTAGCATAGTAGGTACTAGGTAGTAATATAGGCAAGGACAATTCCTTAGAAGCAGAGTGCATTAATAAATTATGTACCATGGTACTGGCTATTGTATAAATACTGTACCATGGTACTGGCTATTGTATAAATACTGTACCATGGTACTGGCTATTGTATAAATACTGTACCATGGTACTGGCTACTGTATAAATAATCGACCATAGTATTGGCTATTGTATAAATAATTGACCATAGTACTGCCATGATAAAATTCACACACACAATAGTATTGCCATAGTACCACTTTTGTACTTAAATTATACCAAAATATAATCTTAATTTAAACCATAATACAGATGATAACATCATCGTAGTTTTTATTATTTCCATCAATGTAGTGACCAACAAAAGATGGAAATGCCCAGACACTTTTTTATTTTTAAAAACCATGATACCTTTTTGTACTTTCTCTGGTAGCTTCACGTCTTCGCATGGTGACCCAGCAGGGAATCTAACCTCTTTGATGCTATCTGTCGCTATTTCTACTAAGTCCCCCACTTACCCACCCACTTCTTAGGGACCTGCACTGGCTCCCCATCGCCGCACGAATCCGCTTCAAGGCCCTCGACCTGGCATATCGTGCGGTGAAGGGAATGGCTCCCGCCTACCTCCGGGCAATGGTCTCTAGCTACACACCATCAAGACCCCTACGTTCTGAATCTTCTAGCTGCCTCAGACCCACTCCTATCCGAGCTCCGGGAGGGTCATCAAAGAGAAGCCGCCTATTCTCTGTCCATGCTCCACAATGGTGGAACGAACTTCCCACCACAGTTAGGACAGCCGAATCCCGTCCAATCTTTCGCCATCGACTGAAGACACACTTCTTCAATCAAATCTGAAATGAATATATATATATATGAACATGAATATACATCTTCCTATAATACACTAACATACACTCAACACTGTCTGTAGCACTCAAGTCTGAACACTTTGATGAACATTGTTACTCAGCTGATAGAGTTGTACCCTTCCTGCTGACTTGTTGTACAGAACTTGTAAGAATGACAAACTGTGAAGTAAATGTAAGTGTGTCCCTGTTTCCAGGCCAGCTGTGTGGGGAAGGCTGGCACCGCGTGGAGGAGGCCTGTCTGAGGATCAACTCCAGCCGGGAGAGCTACGACAACGCCCAGCACTACTGCAAGAACCTGGACGGGAGCATCGCCTCACTGCTCACAGACAAGCAGGTGGACTTTGTCCTGGAGGAGTTGACCAAGTACCAGCTGCAAGGCAAGGTAGGATGAGATACGATAAGATACTCCTTTATTAATCCCCTAGGGGAAATTCGGGTGTCAAAGCAGCATGGGGGGGGGGGGGGGGGGGGGGCGGGAACAGGGTCGGGTATGCATAGCTTCACAATACAAATACAATATTATGGTGATATAAAAAGTACAAACACAAGATAGTCCAGTGGTGAGAGTCCAGTGATATGAGTCTCTAGTGCAAAGAAACAAGATAGTCGGTACAGTACAGTGATGTGAGTCTCTAGTTCTCAAGTCCCGAGTTGTGACAGTGATAGTTCTGGCAGCAGAACCGGCCGCCCGAGCCCTTTGTTGTAGAGCCTGATGGCTGCCGGTATAAAGGACCGGCCCAGGCGCTTTGTGGGGGGGGGGGGGGGGAGTCTTAGGGTGAACGTGCTCTTCATTCTGGCTAGCTCCTTGTAGAGAGGGGTTCTCCAGGATGGCTTCTAGCTTTTTCCTGGAGCTACTGGTCCAGCGACCCGGCCCTAACACTGTGAGAGCCAGACACTCCAGGGCCCTCATGCATCAACGTGGACGTAGAACTTGACCTACTTCCACACGTAAGCACGGAATGTAGAACTAGCGCACGCACAGGGAAGTCGGCATTCATCACACTTGCGTACGCAGGCTCTACGCACACCTGTCATGATGAATACCACTTTGTTCTACCGTCAATGCTCGTGCATGATTATCCATATATGGTCATGAAAATGAGGAAACACCCCCCATGGGATGTGAAATAATGGACCGACCCGTTAGAAACTCCACGGAGAATTCACTGCTGTCGAACCAAGAAGACACTATCGCGTATTATGGGATAAATAATAAAAGGCGGACTTGTAAACGGTGATGTCAGATATCAACGGCTCCCTAAGACCATTGCTGCAATTCTGCCTGGACAGCTCAAAATACTAATAAAGACCGTTCGTTGACCACTGTTTGGCGTTGGTTGTGTGTCATTATAACCGTGCTGTAATATGAATGCCTTTATTAGTTGTGTTCGATTGGCTATATGATTTTTAGATGCATCTATTTCGTTGTCGGCTAATAAAGACCGCGCTGGAATATGACTGCCTTTTCCCGTGTTGTTTGATTAATACCCCAGGGATTAAAGTTCTCCTCAATTTTATTCCAAATTGCGATGGATCTCCCGTCAATTTTCTACCTGCTGCATATGATTTCTAGAGGCATACTACAATCTATTTTGATGTCAGTATTGGGTAGCCTATATAAACAATATAATACGAGAGCATATACAAGAACAATGAATCTCACTGCATGTATGATAGCCTGCCTTTCAATACATGAACTTGAATTCCATCATGTTTGTGTGCGGCACAGTGCGGGACTCACAAGGCTGTAGTCACAATGGGTGGTACAGTAATAATAACAGTCCACACAATATCACGATCCATGCCATAGCCTATGTTCTATTAGGACATGATCTGTGACGACAAATGTTCTAGAATGTTTGATTAAGATATCATACTCTGACAGCATGCCTATGAGCAACAAAAACGCGAACTTGAATCCCATCATATACATAGTCTGTCCACTAGTGTCATTGCAATGCGTTTTCTATTCTTTCTTATACAGTAAAAAGGGGGAAGAACACTATATTCATATGACTTGTATTCTGCTTACAGCTTCGAAGTTCCACTTGTTTCGTTTAACGTAAAGCCTTTTAAATATAATCAAAACGTTCCCGTGTTTCTGCGGTCTGCGCAGAATAATAACGAGTTGAGCTTTATGATTTATGATGAATTGAAAATGGGGGACCCTGATGTAAACAAGACGAAAGTCTTTCTCTGGTCTGCATCCCCTTAACAATTGTATGTACTGAGCTGTACTGTACTGTACCCATTCTGCACTCTGTTAATAAACTTTTCAATCAATCAATCAATCAAGCTACGCGGAGCGCAGTCAGTCAGTACACCCCGTATATTCCGATAACGCTATATAAACCATGCTGCATTCATTCTGAGAGAAAGATCTATTATTCCAAATGCTATTTATAGGGTTTTGACCATAATTACACTACTGTTGCTATTTTACAATGAACTATAATGAACTACGGTTCGTACAGAACGTGCCAGTGTTATTATGCACAGAAGCTCATTTCCTTGTTGTAATAATATATTCTACCACTGGGCGCTAGGTACGCCAGGTCTGAACTGTGCGTAGATGTAAGCACGAAGTCAAGTTCAAGTTCAAATTGATGAATCCCACTCTTTGCTTAGAAATGATCGTACGCACAGGGTAAGCACAGATCTGTGCGTAGAACACGTTGATGCATGAGGGCCCAGGAGCGCTGTGTGGGGAGACTGTGGCGTTATGTTGTTGATACACTCGATGGCCGAAGAGCAAAACCTCCTATCTGTATCATTTTCTGATGGGCGGATTTCACTTTATAAAATATCATTCTGCAAGAAAACAACATGTGGCAAAAGTATATTTTTCAGATAGGAGGTTTTGCTCTTCGGCCATCGCTATGCATTAAATAAAAGAAACCCCCAGATAATCTCTTAGTTACATCAATATTGTGCTGTCAGGACAGTTTCATGTGTGCAAGTTAAGTATTTAATGTTGACTATTACTTCCTATTATAATTATGTCTATTACCGTCATCATCTTATCAACCAGGAAATGCTTGTGTGAAACCTAGTATAAAAGTATATTATTTATTTATTGTGAATCTCTTAGTTACAACAGCATTGAGTAGCTAAGAAGGGTTGTGATTATACAGTAGGTGAATATCTTAGTTACAACAGCAATGTGTAGCTAATAAGGGTTGTGATTATAGGTGAATCTCTTAGTTACAACAGCATTGTGTAGCAGGGTTGTGATTATACAGTAGGTGAATCTCTTAGTTACAACAGCAATGTGTAGCTAAGCAGGGTGGTGATTATAGGTGAATCTCAGCATTGTGTAGAGCAAGCAGGGTGGTGATTATATGTGAATATCTTGGTTACAACAGCAATGTGTAGTTAATAAGGGTTGTGATTATAGGTGAATCTCTTAGTTACAACATCAATGTGTAGCTAAGCAGGGTTCTGATTATATAGATATAGAAGTATTTCCAACGTTTTTCTGCTCTGACCAGAACTCACATCTCTCTCGGGGCTCTACAGTCAGACTAATGACGTAACGTAAGTAGCCCAACTAAACGCTGTTGAAGTCAACAGGTTGTCAATTCAAACCGAGAACAAGATTTCCACTTCTGCGATGGCTTTCAAATGTAGACGTCATGTTAATTTGTAGACTAGCGGGGATACGTGGAAGGACCCAATTCAATGACCTTGTTTAAACAGACAAAACGGTACAATACAGACTTGAACAGGAGGATATGGTCAGAGCTGTGTCTGGAGACGATAGAGCTGTGTCTGGAGAAGATAGAGCTGTGTCTGGAGACGATATGGTCAGAGCTGTGTCTGGAGACGATATGGTCAGAGCTGTGTCTAAAGAAGATATGGTCAGAGCTGTGTCTGGAGAAGATAGAGATGTGTCTGGACAGACGATATGGTCAGAGCTGTGTCTGGAGAAGATAGAGATGTGTCTGGAGAAGATAGAGATGTGTCTGCAAGATATGGTCAGAGCTGTGTCTGGAGAAGATAGAGCTGTGTCTGGAGAAGATATGGTCAGAGCTGTGTCTGGAGAAGATATGTTCAGAGCTGTGTCTGGAGAAGATATGTTCAGAGCTGTGTCTGGAGACGATATGGTCAGAGCTGTGTCTGGAGAAGATATGGTCAGAGCTGTGTCTGGAGACGATATGGTCAGAGCTGTGTCTGGAGAAGATATGTTCAGAGCTGTGTCTGGAGAAGATATGGTCAGAGCTGTGTCTGGAGACGATATGGTCAGAGCTGTGTCTGGAGAAGATATGGTCAGAGCTGTGTCTGGAGACGATATGGTCAGAGCTGTGTCTGGAGAAGATAGAGCTGTGTCTGGAGAAGATAGAGCTGTGTCTGGACTCTGGAGAAGATATGGTCAGAGCTCTGCTCAGGGTAATTCACCGTCTCGCCTTCCTTCCTTCCAGTCATTACTGCAACACCAGCCACGTTGTCAAACTGACCAGTGCAGCGTCAGAGCACTGATAACTGATAATAATAATAATAATAACCCTAATATGATCAGGATGTATCAGTATCATCATCGTGCGTGCGTGCGTGCATGTGTGTATTGAAGCCCCTACCTACTCCAGGGGTATCTGACCCTGCACTCTGAGCCCTCTGTTTAAATTCCTACATGCACGCTATGTGTTTCTCAGATGGATGTGCCAAGAAATACACACACACATACACACACAGACACACACACACACACAGCCACACACAGACACACACACACACACACACACACATACACACACACAGCCACACACAGACACACACACACATACACACACACAGCCACACACAGACACACACACACACACACACACACACACACACACACACACACACACACACACACACACACACACACACACACACACACACACACACACACACACAGACACACACACACACACACACACACACACACACACAGCCACACACAGACACACACACACACATACACACACAGACACACACACACACACACACACACACACACACACACACACACACACACAGCCACACACAGACACACACACACACATACACACACACACAGCCACACACAGACACACACACACACATACACACACACAGCCACACACAGACACACACACACACACACACACACACACACACACACACACACACACACACACACACACACACACACACACACACACACACACACACACACACACACACACACACACACACACACACACACACACACAC